>NW_011369947.1:24361096-24367944 GCF_000735185.1 Notothenia coriiceps | reverse complement strand
CACCACACCCCAACCCACACACACACACACACACCACACACACACACACACCACCACACACACACACACACACGACACACCACACACACACACACACACACACACACACACACCACACACACACACACACACTCCACACCACACCCCTTAACAGAGCAATTTGTGAAAACACTTGAGTTCTTAAATTACCAACATCCATAACAACCAGACTGGAGTTGACTTTGAATCGATTCTCTTGGGGTTGAAAGCTCACAGCTTCACATCTGTTCACAGTATAGCATTGGTCACAGCAGGCATTGAACCCCAACCCCTTTTGGCAGTGCTAATGGCCTTGTCCACGGAGGCTTGTAGCATCAAAACGGTCTCTAAACTTTAAACGTCTTCGTTGAACTAAAAGCCGTCTGGCACCCCCTTCCCCTCTGCCTGCTTTTGGCATAATGGGGCCAGTACTCGGGTTCTCAGGATGGATTGTGGAGCGTTGTGAGGCGGCCAGGCGTGGTGATCCTAACGATCACGTTAGCTCTGTTGCCAGCAGCTTGTTCTGATTTCATGTTCTTTAAAATTCTAATTAAAAAGACCAATCTGAACTATTGGTGGACTGTGGACGACTGGAACCAAGCACACACCACAGGTTTCTGTGTCTCTGTGTGTTTGTGTTGTGTGTGTTGTGTGTGTGTTGTGGTGTGTGTGTGTTGTTTTGTGTTGTTTTGGTGGTGTGGCCTATATTTTTTTAACTACTTGTGGTCTAAAATGTTTACACAGTCACGTGTCTTCACCTTTGGAATCATTCATTGTAGTTTACTTGTAGGGTATTATGTTGTAAGTCTCAGGGTATCATTTTCAATTCCCCTAGTGTGTATGTGTGCGCGTCGCGTGTGTGTGTGTGTGTGTGTTGTGTGTTGTCTGATAGGTGCCTTAGCGATGTTGCTTTTTTAAAATACATTTATTGATGATTTCAGATGTTTCTTCCAATTTGCATTTTTTGCATGTACTTAATTACACAATAAATAACTTGACTGTTATATTTTCACTTTGTGTGCCGAGATATAAGAGACGTTTGGGATTATTGTGTGATGCCTGACCTTTCCTCTACTGTCAAACTCTAGATCAGCTTCACCCCTTTAGTCTGTTGTTTGTCTGATCAAACACTTCATATTTGGGGTGTAAGGAGACTTAGGTCATATAACAGTTCTGTTTTGGATCAGAGTTTTCGAGGTTCCACTTTATTCATCGAGTTAAATTAAATGGAAACCACAAAAATATGAGAAATTAGCAACCACAAAGTAACCTAATGGTGGAAAGACCTTTTTCATTTAAGGAATTTTTCGTGAGATGTGCATTCAATGCAGACTTTCATTATCACTGTGTTATAATGGGGTCTAATTGAATAATAACTGAGGACGAATGGATCTACTGGAACGTGTTCCAGTTGCCAGTTTATAATAGAAACAGCTGCCTGGAAAAAAGGAAAAACAGATTCAAAAATATAAAAAACTGTGACCCTTAAAGATTTCAGAAAACCCTAAGCAGACCAAAAATTAGATGCTTAAGTTTAACTGACTAAATGTAAAAATCAAAAAGGGTCCATTCAGAAATGCAAATAGTTTAACCTGTAAATACTTTATGTTTAGCTAGCAAGGACCACACGCATACAACATAAAACAAATAAAGGGGTAAGCGGAGGATCCGACAAGGGAGTGAAGGGATGTGAGGAGCGACTTAGGTTATGTATGGAGGAATGAATGTAGGAAGGATGAATGGATAAAGGGATACAGAGAGGGACTGAAGGTACGTCAGGGATGGGTAAAGGGAAATACGGAGGCCTGAATGGAGATTAAGGAGGGAATGAAGGAGGGTTTACCAATACATCAATCGCAAAGGTGGT
This sequence comes from Notothenia coriiceps, assembly GCF_000735185.1. NCBI lineage: Eukaryota > Metazoa > Chordata > Actinopteri > Perciformes > Nototheniidae > Notothenia > Notothenia coriiceps. Next base: position 24,366,059 of record NW_011369947.1, on the reverse strand, counting down.
GTGGGTAGATCGCAGTGACATTGAAAAAAAAAAAAAAAAAAGATTATTTTTACTTTTTAAGTTAGCCTTCATCTCATCCTTACTATGGCATTTTCCACTTGATTGATGTACAGGTAAAGCCAGTCTGATGTTGTATTGGCCATACGGGTTCATGCAGTTACCTGAGGGGCCTACCTCCCTCATCCGATAAGCGCAAATGCGGCACTATTATGCGCTTATGCGGCGTCAATTAGTGTAATCAGCCACAGTTTATCCGCCGTTTAGGCACTAGCACCTCCCCCCCCCGCTCGCGACACAGATTGGGCAAGGGCTGCCCTGTAGATAGATCTTTGGGTGTGTGTCATTTTAAAAGTAGCTCTCAAACTGAAGAAATGTGGGCACCCCTGGATTAGGTGATGTTTGATGTAGGAGGGTTGAATGGAAAAAACTTAATTAAGTGAAGGTATTTTCTTCTTAAAATAGATTTGTGATGTTCTCAAAGAAAAACAGAAGGGACAGAGACAGCAGTGAAGTTGTGGTCTGGACCATAATGGCAGAGAGAGCCGAGGGGATTTTACACACAGCGAGGGAGAGATTGGCATCATGTTAGTAGCCAGATCGTGAAAACCCACACCGCCACAAAGCAATCAAATGATCGGATAAAACCCCACTCTTATCCATGACAGAGACTTCTTTGGCTTATCAGCAGGAGATTTGGATTCCCCTAGGTCGCGTTTGAAAAATCACTGGCAGAAAGAATGCACATAAAACACAAGCCTTTCCCCCTCTCGAGGCCACCACAACTGGAGGCCGTTTGGAGAGCAGGGATTGTGGTTCCCCGCGCTCTGCTCTGTCAGGATGAAAGTTTGAGTATCGGGGCAAGAAATTACGGCGAAAAAGCATTTATTCAAAATGTTCAAATGTTTTTATCTGTGAGGAACAGTGGGTGTAGGGGTCTTTTATAAACGCTCTCACCATGTCTGCAGAGGACAGTGTGGGATGAGATATAGACAGAGGAGGTGGAAGAAACAAAAAGGAATTCTGTTTTCCACCCCGCGTTAAACGCCTTCATGAAGCAAGATGTCCGTCTGGGTGAAGGAGGAACAAACCAGCAACAACAAAAGCACGAGATACATGGATGAAACTATTTTCCTTTTGATATAACTTATGGTACATAACCTATTATCAATCTTAACCCACTATCAAATATGCTTAATTAAATCAGCATTGTTTCAAACAAGAATTCTACTTTGGAAAACATTTTTATTTTCTTTCTTATGTGATTAACATCAGGCAGCATTCAGCGAGATAAATAAGGATTAAGATTTGGATAAAAGAAAGATGGAAGCTGTGGTAGAACGAACATTTTGAAGTTAAAGGGAAAACATAACTATTGTCCCAGCATTGTGCATCACCTTTCTAATGTCCTCCTGGAATGCTCACTTTCTGTAGTTTTTTTTGTGATCAATAATATTATATAATACAGTTATACATTTTTTTAAGGGGCTCTTATTCTGCTCTTATTGCCTTTTCCTGTTTGTCTTTGTTACTTCCAGAACATAATGACATTCACTATGTAACAATTAAACACTTCTATTGGCTATCGCTCCAACACATTGTACGTGATAGGCAAAGGGTGGGACATCTCTAAGTGGCTTGACCAATCATAAGCAGACCGGCCAGCTAACCAATCAGAGCACCCTGTGTGCCTTGGCAGTCTCAGACAGAGGGTGAACAGAGGTGCTGCAGCACAGGCAGTATGAGAAAAATAAAGAGCTTTTTGAACATTAAAGCATGGAGACATGTCAGAGGAGAGGAACAAAATACAAATATGGACCTGAATGTAAATGTAATGAAGAGTGAACATTAGCTTTAGGTAAATCAATATTATTGTTTCTATTCAAAGTAACAGATCGGCTGGATCAGAGTTATTAGTTATTTACTAAGCTCACTGTTACAGGTACAGCAGATACTTTATTTCTCAAGGTCCAAAAAACACAGAAGCAAAATGTATGAGAAAAACACGTTTTATTTTTTCCTCCATCATGAACTAGAAGAGGCTGACGACTGTAAACAAACTCTTATTCACAGCCTTACTTTTCCCTCCAATCAACAACAGGCAACATGTCACAAAAAGTGTTAAACTCTCTCTTTCAGTACTTCCTAAAATGGTTTCCTGTGACGTTTCAGACCTCAAGTTTTCACACAATGTTCACACTGGATGCAAACTCTACAGGGCTCATTCAGATTGTTACAAACATGGAAACAGAAAGCCTGTGCTCAACTCTTTTTTTTTTTACACTGTACAAATTGTACAAATAATTGCAAAAAAAAGTTGCGTCCCTTAAAGAATTTAATTTCAGTAGCAAAAGCAGTATATGGGCCACCATGTTGGTTTGTATAAAAGGATCCTGCAGCAGCAAAATCTGTCTCTAACCATCAATCAATTCATCAATTCTCTCCATGTACGTGTAGAGTGCTTACAACATAACATTCTGGCAAACATACCAACGAAACGGCCTCACAGACAATGTACAAAACATTCAATTGAGGCACAAAAATGCCCAAATCCAAAAGGCTAAAAAATAAACTATTTTTCCAAGAACACTTTTGGCGTTAAAATTATATAAAAAAAAAATATTTCCATCAAGAAATCGTGAGCTTACAAAGCTTCAACTCATAAATAAAAAAAAAAGGCTCTTGATGATTAAGTTAATAAATCCAAATATACACATTGATTAATACAAAAAATATATTCACACATCTTTACAGAAACATTCTACACGGACGATTCTTCATAATGACTCAAAATTGGTCGCGCAAATAACTAAATAAATATTTTCCAACTTTGCTGCAGCACATTCAAACTACAAAACTCATTATTGAACTCAAAAAAAAAAAACGCTCCTGCACGTCCAAATTTAACGAAAAGTGTCCGCAGTATCGGAGATCCAGCGGTGGACCGTCCAGATCCGCGTCATAAATTACATCCATCAGTCCAGAAGGAAAAACAACATAACAAATAAACAAAAGATAACGTTTTTCCCCGTTTTGGGCGGTTTGATCTCGAAGGATTGTCCAGTCATTTTGAGCCCCGATGGTTATACAATGTACTCCGTCCTGTTTACACTCTGCGACTGAAGTTGCCTGTTGTCCTGTTTGTTTGTCCAGTGTTTGCCTGTCAGATGATGGGGGGGTCGCTCCTCCCAGTCCACCAGCGAATATGCCGGCGGTGCTCTGGGAAACCTCGCCTTCTGAAGCCTCTTGTCCATCTCCTCCTCGTCTGATTGGCTCCCGCCGTCCGACTTCCTGATCTTGGCGTTGACCGCGTTCTTGTCCTCGCAGATGTGGTGGTGATGGAGGAGGTGCTGCTGGAGGTTGGGGGTGTTTTTCTCGATGGGGTTCTTGATGTGGTTGAGCTGCTCGCGGGTGGTGCTGACGCTGTTGTGGAGGGCGTTGTTGTCCTCGGTTGCCGGGGCTACAGCTGATGATGTTGATGATGATGCCGCCTGTGTGTTGACCACGGTGTGAGCGCTCTGTTTCCTCCGCCTCTTCACACACCACAGCAACATGGAGGTGACGGCCAGCACCCAGATGAAGACCACCGCGGATATCAGAAGAGGCACGATGTGGTCTGCTGGATGGAAGAACAGATGTCAGGACAACTGAGAACACTATTAAATGACCTCTCTATCTGTACACATTGTTTACGAATCTGTAATCTTTATAATCTGTATCTATGACCGTAGACTAAAGTGTTAAACTAGTTTTAGGGCTGAGACATATGGAGGATATAAAATATCACAAGTTTTTCAACCAAGCACCTCCATGTTGATACTGACTTACCACCAGTAAGTCAGTATCAATATGGGGGTACTTGGTTGAAAGACAAATAATATAAATTATAAAATGACATCAATTAACTGTAATACAGACTTTAAAATCTGAAATTGAAACCATATCCTAACATCACAATATCCAAAATCTAAGATGATCTCATATTACGAAATCTATTTAGTTCGACATATTTCCACGCCTTTATGTAAAGGACAGTCTGACCTTTTGGAAATGTTTATTGTTATGAGCTGTCNACACATTGTTTAAGAATCTGTAATCTTTATAATCTGTATCTATGACCGTAGACTAAAGTGTTAAACTAGTTTTAGGGCTGAGACATATGGAGGATATAAAATATCACAAGTTTTTGTGATATGTGACTTACGGTCAGTATCAATATGGAGGTACTTGGTTGAAAGACAAATAATATAAATTATAAAATGACATCAATTAACTGTAATACAGACTTTAAAATCTGAAATTGAAACCATATCCTAACATCACAATATCCAAAATCTAAGATGATCTCATATTACGAAATCTATTTAGTTCGACATATTTCCACGCCTTTATGTAAAGGACAGTCTGACCTTTTGGAAATGTTTATTGTTATGAGCTGTCAAACTGCAAAAATGTCAGGACAACACAAGCCACTTTATTGAATTTCAACTAAAACTGTACACATTATTTAAAAATCGGTATTACGCTGGACTAAATGTAAAATAGGGCTGGGCGACATGGAGGATATACAATATCCTTTGTCCTGTTGTCGGCTGACAGTAGAGAACTTGGCAATACGTAGTATATTCTTTTTATTTAAGAAAAAACAGGAACTAAAATCCTCCATTCCCTCAAAGACCAAAGACAAGCAGATGCAGTTTGACAACATTATCTTATCCCTGGTCGAATATAGGAATAGGAATCGGACCTCGAGTTATAACCGTGATTTGAGCAGATTGAGATTACTTGGTAAATAACTTTATGGTCCTCAAATGGCCTCAGTGTGGACAAAATTGCTGAAGAACTTCTTGGGTGTCAAAAAAGATGCCTTATTCTCCTCATCAGATAAGATAAGGCTTTATTCATCCCGAAGAAAATTGTTGTGCGAGAGTTAGAAAAATACAATAAACACAGCAGCATAATAGTA
>NW_011369947.1:24349719-24360871 GCF_000735185.1 Notothenia coriiceps | reverse complement strand
TTCGCAGAGATTACTCAGTAAATAACTTAATGGTCCTCAAATGACCTCAGTGGGGACACAATTGCTGAAGAACTGTCTTGGGTGTCAAAAAAGATGCCTCATTCTCCTTATCAGATAAGAGATAAGATAAGGCTTTATTCATCCTGAAGAAAATTGTTGTGCGAGAGTTAGAAAAATACAATAAACACAGCAGCATAATAGTAAAATTGTACGCTAACAGTCCGGTAAAAAGAGCAATTAAATACCTACATCCCCATTATTTTGCTTATTTTGTCCAAAAACGATTCCCGAGAACAAGAATGAACGCTAAGACTTTAAAGCACCAATGTGTTTTCCACTGAGTCTCACCGTTGGGGTTGTGGTTCTGCCGCCTCTGGACCCGGACCTCTGCGATGGCGCTGATGATGCTGCTGTTGGCGCTCCCCTTGCTCACCAGGTCCATGATCCTGTCTGTGATTTCCTTGACGAAGGTCAGACCTCTCCTCTGGTCCTCCGTCGACTGGAATAACCAACAGAGAAACTCCATTATGGTCTGCTTATCTGTGACACTCGAGTCTAACTAAATGCTCATGATGGTTTCCCCTAATCACAGATTCCTGCTACACAACAAGTCAAGAAAGCTTTTCCATCCCTAAGAGAACATTTTCTGGCATTTTGGATCCAGTGTTGCTGCTTTTATCTCAACATTCCTGTCTCTTTTCCACTTTAAGATGTTCCCAAAGTCTGGAATTATAATGTGATATAAAGGAAATAAGGATACATTTCAACCACAACTCATCATCTCATGACGGCTTAACATTGTTTTTGAGGGGGGTTTGTTCTGAACTTTAAAACGAATAAAAATGACTTTAAGGCCACATGTAACTCACGATGGCAACGTGGATTTCGTTGTTGGTGCTGAGCGACGGCTCGCAGGTCATGGAGACGGAAGAGGAAGAGGAAGAGGAAGAGGAGGAGGAGGAGGACAGGTTCTTCTCGACGTAGAGGCTCCTGAGCTCATGACAAACCTGCTCCACCGTCACACCCTGTACAATAGATAAATGTACTTTAATAAACACATTTTGGGAAGTTTTAGCAGCAGCAGGTTATCAATGAATTCCACAGGGTAGAAAGTACAGAGTAAATATATACAGAAACACTACAAAGATATGGAAATGGAGGAATTTATTCAACTTCTCCAACTAAAATATTACCCAAGGATACACATACTGTATAGCATAGTAAGTGAAGTACAAGTACCTCAAATGTAAACTTAATCAAAGTAAGTAATGTAGAAGTACCCCAAATGTGTACTACAGTAAACTATTTAGTTACATTCCACCACTGTTAATCAAATAAAAATACAATGTTAATACAATGTTTTAAAAGCCTGATGAATAGCACTCGTCAGTAAGAAAAGTTTGACAGAGAGGACTATGAAAAAAGGTGGAAGTAGGAAACAGGAAGTAGGAAACTGACCGTTGCCATGACGTCCTTGTTGAAGGCGAAGGTGAGGTTGGCGCAGCCGCTCTCTGAGTGACAGCTGTCAGTGGGCGGGGCCTGGTGGGCGGGGCTCCAGCACTCCCCCTGCCCCGGGCACGGCTTCACGAAGCAGCGCTCTTCCTGCAGCGCCTCGCAGGTCTGAGCCTCCGGACACTCAGAGCCTGGAGGCTGAGAGAGGAGACTGCAGGGGCGAGGGCCGCACTGAAACTGAGGGGGGGGGGGAGAGGGGTTACACTCACTGACTGTTCAATATATTTCATGTAGGGCCACACTGAAACTGAGTGGGGGGAGAGGGGATACACTCACTGACTGTTCAATATATTACATTTAGTTGAAGCTTTTATCCAAAGCAACTTGGCAACAATAATTGCAATCAACCATGATGACACAAACTAAAAATAGCAAAGGTCCTTGAAGTACAGATTTGAACAAGCAGAATACTTTTTAAGAGCAACATACAGAAATATATATTTTTTGGCCAAGGTGCAGTTGAAACAGGAGGGTCTGCTTATTTGTTTAATATTAACTATTTGGTAGGTATTTATTTTTAGCTTTTGTTCCTGTTTTAAATTTGAAGAACGGAAACGTCACACTTTTTAGATCTTTTCTACAATTATTTTACAGTTAAGATTTATTTTGCGAATAAATCTTCACATAAAATACATGAACAACTTCTTAAATACAATATTGTGTTAACAAAAGAAAATCTATAGAACAATGTGTCAAATCGTGATGTAAATACAAAATGTTTTTAAGAATTACAGTATAGTATCATAAACCATCAGAATGATGTCAAACAGCAGGTGTACCTTGGTGCAGGTGGTCCTCCCGTTGTGGCAGCTGCAGATGTTGCAGTCGTCGTCCCACCGGCTGCCGTCCAGAGCCAGCTGCGCCCCCCCCACCACACAGGGCCGCCCCGACGCTGCAGCACAAACACACCATTAATATATACTCAGAGTGATCAACAACAACAATTCAGTGCACGGATATCCTGAGAACTCGGCCATTTCACTGAACATAATATGATTGTATTGATTACGTCTGGTGAATTGGCTTAACAGATATCCGATAGGTAGATTTTCTTAAATGGAAAGTGATGTTAGGCTCTTGGTAAACACAGTATATTGGCTGCTGTAAACTATCTGCATATACATTTTATTGTTCTCTTTTATCCTCTCGCCTCCATCTACTTGTCTTTCATCCTTTCTTTATGCTGTTGATGTATTGTGATTTTAAAAAGGTGTCTTTATCATCTGGCCGGTGACAACAGCTTGAAATTAGCAATGTTGGCTAAAGCTGCTCCATTTACTGTTTTGTGTGACAGTTGGTCAATGGGGAACATCATGTCTAAGACCTGTTGTAACAGGATACAAACTGTATAAAGTTCACTGTCTGCAGGTTTTACCTTCTTGGCAGCGGGGGCCAGTTCTTCCTGGAGGACAGATGCAGCGGAAAGCGTTGATTTCATCCACACATGTGGAGCCGAAGGAGCAGGGCGACGACTGGCACTCATTGATGTCTGAAAAGAGACGAGTGACACTTAGTATTTGTGTCAACTGAAATCAATACAAATGTTGTTTCTCTGTCTTTTGTAACACAGCGAGGCTGAGAACTTCACAAAGCTATCAGAGAGGAAAGTCTCTGAAGATGAAAAGATCCAACAAAACTACAGCATGAAAGAAATCAACAACAGTGTGTGTCTGATTATTATATTTTATTGTTGAATAAGCTGAATGAAGAGATGGAGGAAAGGTCAAAGGTCAACTCACTGATTCTGCAGTCTGGACCGGCGAAACCCGGGGAACATTCACATCGATACCAGTTGTCTCCATCCACACAGGTCCCACTGTTGTAGCTGCAGCACAGAGAGGATGATCAGATACACTGTGTGCAATAACAAGACTTTGATCCCAAAAATAAATCATCTGTAGCGTGTACTCTCTGAAATCCTCACAGTTTCTGCCAACAAAAACTAAACTACAAGTCAATAACCCTGACTTGACTGAGCTGGAGCCCTCGTACCAATAATATATCATTATTTATTTCTTTAGATAAGAGCAATTTGCGACACTGTGTCTTGGAGAGAAAATAATCACTGAGTAAATAAAAACTCTTGCTGGCATTGAGATGTATTTTTTCAGATTTTATTTAATTTAATTGAAGAAGGATAATTATTTTACAAAACAAAAGCAGATATAAACATTAGACCCTGACCGGTTCACTTAGCTATGCCTTAAATAAATGGTTTATTTAGTGTGTATCTACTTCTCTCTCTGTCTGTCTGTCTGTCTGTCTGTCTGTCTGTCTGTCTGTGTGTGTGTGTGTGAACTCACCAGGGATGAGGACTGCAGTCGTTGGCGTCTGGAAAATAAAGACAGCAAATTTCGCGTTAGACATCTATCATACTGTTCGTCGCTAAAATATTAGCACACTATGCGTTGACATTCTAAAAGTGAATTACAGCATAGAACCAAATATGCATTTAAACACTAATCGCTGTCCAAATATTTAGTGGTTTTCTTAGTGTATCTTCTACACATAGGGCATTTTAAAATGTATGAAATAAGCATGTTAACAAACTACCCTTGCTACATGCTAAATGCTATGCAACAATGTTAACATCTATTCTAAATTATTTGTATTTACTTGCATTATTTTATCTTTTTTATTGGGTTGCACTGTTGGACCTAAGATTTTCATTGACATAAGTACACTGTAGCTATGTACAAATGACAATAAAAGCCTTGAATCTTGAATCTTGAAATGTGGCTAGGACATGCTAAACGTGAGCGCATTAGCGTCGTTTTATTGAACAAAGGTGCTTCACATTTTTAACACTGCATCTCCTGTCACAACTGATGAATAAATGTCTTGGGACAGATGGTGTACCTTTAAAATGTTAAATTAATAATGCAGATGGGACTGGTTTCTGCGTATAGAATATATAATGCGTTTTCATACTAAAAGTGACTTACAGCATAGCACCAAATATGCATTTAACCACTAACAAGTGTCGCTGTCCGAATATTTAGTGGTTTCTTAGTGTATCTTCTACACAAAGGCCATTTCAAAATGTATAAAATAAGCATGTTAACAAACTACCCTTGCTACATGCTAAATGCTATGCAACAATGTTAACATCTATTCTAAATTATTTGTATTTACTTGCACTTTAGTTAAGAAATTAACATTTGTTACATGCTAAATGTGGCTAGGACTTGCTAAACGTGAGTGCATTAGCGTAGTTTTATTGGACAAAAGTGTACGATGTCAATACAAGATAATGCATCTCCTGTCGCAACTGATGAATACATGTCTTGGGACAGATGGTGTACCTAATTGAAATGTTAAATTAATAGTGCAGATTGGACGGGTTGATGCGTAATGTGTGAACATGCGGGTGCAGTGACTCACTCTGGCTGCAGGTGGCGCCCTCCCAGCCTTCCTTGCAGACGCAGCTGAACGAGTCTCCGTCCACCACGCAGGTTCCTCCGTTCTCACAGGGACTCGACACACAGCTGCTGTTCTTCGCTGGAGACACAATCACAATCAAGTTTATTGCCAGGTACGTTTACACATACAAGGAATTTGCTTTGGTATCTGATGGTGCGAACATAAACAATGGAAAAAAATAAGTTGCAATTTAGCCTTCAGAAAGGATGCTAAAGACAAGTATTTTACACCAAATGTAACTAACTATAAAAATAACCCTAAAAGCTAAACAATAAAAAACACTTAGGACAATTAGTATATATGGCAAACTACAGTGTATTATATTTTAAAAGGTCTCCTATTCTACTGTTTGTCATCAATAGGTCCAGATTTATACTAAACATGTCTCTGAAGTGTTGAAACACCAAACAGATCATTGCAGCATTACCCATAATCCCCTCTGTTTCAGCCCTGTTTCCAAAGTGCTGATTCTCTGTCTGTTACTTTAGATGAAAATAAGGAGCCCCTTGCACGCCCCTCCCAGAGATATTTGGTTAAAGAGAACTCAATGGTGCTCTAGGAGGAGATTCAGGTGATAAGGTGGGNAATTAAGAATTTGTAATAAAAGAAAACATAGAAATACATATCGTATACAAGCATAATAACTTAAAGGGGACCTATCATGCAAAATGCACTTTTGTACGTCTTTTATACATGAACATGTGTCCCTGGTGTGTCAGCAGGGAACTCACCAAGTCTCAGAAAACACAACCCTCTCTCGTTTCCTCCATACCCAAATCTCTAAAAACGGGGCTGCAACGGAGCTGATTATTATTTTTGAATGTTTCTGATGTCAGAAAAGGGGTGCTCCGCCTATATGGGCAACTCTCCACCTATCAGGGGAATGAGAGACCGCTCGAAAGCGCTGGAGACGCTGTAGTACATATGCCAGACCTGTAGGTGGCGCTGTAGTCTACCACAAAAGCAGAATCAGCCCCCTGCAAAAACAGGGCTGGAAAAGAGCAAATAGAGCGAAATGAGGTATGGCTAAAATGCATGATCTGTTTGGTATTTTGAAAAAAAACTTACCCAGACATGTTTNTAAACTTTTTTTAAAGGTCACCTATTATGCAAAATCCTCTTCTTCATGTCTCTTCTACATCAACTTTTGTTCCTGAAACTTTCAGAGTCTCTTTCCACAGAGTTGATGTAGAAGAGACATGAAGAAGAGGATTTTGCATAATAGGTGACCTTTAAAAAAAGTTTAAATCATGACGTCATGCTCACCGATACTACAGGTCGCGCCCTCCCAGCCGGCAGCACACTGACACTTGAAGGCGTCTCCTTCATCGTAGCAGGTTCCTCCGTGGTTACACGTCTCCTCGTCACACTGACTCACTCCTGGAAATGAAAAACGACATCAGTTAGTCACAGAAAGGGACTGAAAATATATATAATCTGAAAAGTAACCTTAGCGGTCAGACAAATGGGATGTTTTGGATTTCAGATGTAGTAGAGTGGAAGTATAAAAAGGTGCATGAAATAAAAAAAACTATGATCAAACAATGGGTTAAAACTATTTTGGAAATGGATCACTTGAACTGTAGTGCAATGTATTTTTTACTTGTATAGAATAGAATATATCTGTATTGTCATCATACAAAGTATAACGACATTTCTTTTCGCAACTCTCACTGCAGTAAAAAATAGACACAAATAAATAAATAATTAAGAGTTTAGTGTACTGTATGTTTGTACTATTTTTTTACTTGTAACATTTTTGTTCCACCAATGGAACTTGAACCCCAAATCGCTTTGGATGATAAGGCCAGCAACTTGTTTAAATTGGAGTGAAATTGTAAAGCAATTTGGATAAATGTGCTATCTACTGTAAATGCAGCCTATTGCCATTTTGTGTCCAAATAAGTGAAACCTGAAGCCAGAAAGTGATGAGAAAACACATAAACCCTCACGTGAGTGACAGGTCTTCCCCTTCCAGCCGTTGTTACACTGGCAGAAGAAATCGTTGACCAGATCTCGACAGACGCCGCGGTTCTGACACGGAGCCGAGCTGCAGTCGTCGATATCTGAAGTACAAGAAAAGAAAACATGAGAGCACGTCCAACATGTCCGCTGCACGGCAGAGATGGCAAAAGCACACAGATCCTTGGAAGTACAGATACTTGTGTTTAAAAATACTCTGGTGAAAGTAGAAGTACTGACTAAACTTCTTTACTCAAGTAAAAGCAAAGAAGTATGAGCTTTGAAATGTACTTCAGTAAAAAGTACCCATAACTAGCAGCTGTTTTAAAGAGTACCTGACCTCCCTTTATATTAATAGAACAATAATGTCATTGTTAGCTAATGAATGTTTCCATGCTGAACAACGGCAACATGACAACGTTTTCATTGGTCCCTCTTCTTTAGAGAAGAGCAGGAAATGATGGATACACGGATCGTGTTCAAATCAATAGGCACGCAATGACTCTAAATAATAATGATCACGCCACCAAACACACATTCAAACTGAAGGAACCAACCTGTTTGGAAAATGTAAGAAGTAGAAAGTTCAGGTATTTGGGTTAGAAATGTAAGAAGTAGAAAGTACAGGTATTTGGGTTAGAAATGTAAGAAGTCAAAGTAAAAACTCGTCAGAAAAATAAGTAGTGTTGTAAAGTACTGATACCAGAAAAATGTACCTAAGTACAGTAATGAAGTATTTGTACTCCACTACTTCCCACCTCTACTGCACAGTGTGTGTCCACCTGCTATGTTGAGGAGGAAGAGAAGGAGGAGGAAGAGGATGAAGAAGAGGAGGAAGAGGAGGACTCACTGTTGTGGCAGGTGGGTCCGTCCCAGCCGTCTGCACAGATGCAGAGATACTGACTGACTTTATCGATGCAGGTCCCTCCGTTCAGACAGGGGGCCAGCTCACAGTCATTGATATCTGACACACAGAGAAGGACACATTACATTATTATTATTATCATCATCATCATTAATTTAGATAAAGCCCTGAAGTTAAATTAAGCTCTTCAATGGGAACAAATCAATTATAATAAAGTGTATTATGGAAAGTTGCAGTTTTTTTAATGAATGTTATCTATTGGTCTTCTTCAGAACATGATGAGTATGAATGGACTCACTCTCGTGGCAGTACGTCCCGGTGAACCCCTCCTCACACGTGCAGCTGAACTGTCCGCCGGCGTGACTCCGACAGCGACCGTGGGGCCCGCACACGTTGGACGAAATCAAACGCACCCCGCCCGGCGTGCTGTTGGACGCCACGGCAACCGTGCAGCTGTCAATCACTGAGGGAGATGAGGAGGAGATATTAGTTTTTAACGTGCCGTCTTAACCTATAATAATATATCATCCTTTAAAGTAAATGAAAGAGTACAAATATAGTGTAGTACGTCATTAAAAGTATTTATAATTATGTATACAATTAGTAAGTATTAAAAGTGTAGTATGTCATTAATGTAAAAAAAACTTATATTATAGCATTTAATAATATATCATAGTTTATTAGTTATAATTATATTTTGTATTCATAATATGCGGATTAAAATAAAGTGTAAATAAAGTATTAATTAGTATGAATACAATTAGTAAGTAATAAAAGTGTGTATGTCATTCATGTAAAACAAACTAATGTAAAATAAACTTTATATTATAGCATTACTTAAAATGATTTAATTGAATCTAGTGCCATAAAACAGTATTAGTGTAATATGTCATCAAAAATTATATAAATTCAATTTGCACGTTTGTTGCAAAAGATCATTAAAAGGCATCCCCCAAAAATATCATACTATAGTATAATAGCAGTGGTCAATATTAACATTTTAAGTATTTCATTAGTTGACTTGTAGCAGAAATAAAAAATACTCAGGTAAAATGAAGTTCCTCAAAATTGTACTTATTGCAGTACTTGAGTAAATGTACTTAGTGTCCGCTGTTAGCAGTCACACAGGACATGGATAATAAGTAAAGTGTCTACCTTTGCAGGGCGTGGTGCGGCAGTGGTCCTTCAGCCGCGAGCAGTTCTTCCCCTCGAAGTCTTCGGGACATTCACAGACGTACTCGCTCTCCAGGTTGAAACACTCGCCGCCGTTTTGACACGGACTGTGGAGGCAGTAATCGATATCCAACTGTTGAGAGAGGACGATTCAGAAAGGTGAAAAACGACACTCAGCGTTTTACCGTTTCCATGACGGCTGCACAATACACACATCTATGGAGACCTCATACAGAACGACAACAAACCACTTACAGTATATAACACTTCAAATAATAACAATAACGATGAATACATTCTGATCATTTTATCGACAGAATAATATAAAAACCTTTCTGATTCCTTTTTTATGACATATTTGACTAAAGCATTTTAATGACTTCTTGAATGGCAAACTAAAGTATGTTTTTTTTAATACAAGAAGAACTTAATTTAACTTGCAACAGGAAACATTACATTGTTTTATTAAACTTTGATGGCATACTTTGGCATGGCTTTCTTAAGACTTTCCTTATACTATTAAAAACGACATGACTTCACTTTCTCTTATAAACTACCCAATGACTTTTCAATTACAATCTGACTTTTATGGCAAATTTCATTTTTCTTTTTCATAAACAATTGAGTTATACTTGTCACGTTGACAGAGACAGGTGATATGATTTCACTGTCTGTGCAAAAACTTAATTATATGCATTCAATTTCATTTATTTTTGTTTGTGATTCCAACATTTTTAAGATTTGAAAATTCATTTCTTTCCCAGTTTAAATTAATGAGCTCTCAACTAAGCAGGTTGTAAAGTTGTATGTATATTAATTGTATCTTTAAATAGTTTATGATATGGATGCTAGTCAAAATCAGAACAGAAGTTACAAAAGAGGAAGAATAATGATCAACCCTTTGTCTGAAAAATATTTATGGCAAACTCCCTGTATCTTAGCAACAGCTCACCTGACAGCGACTCCCAGAGGAACCGGGTGGACAGAGGCAGTGGAAGCCGTTAACTTCGTCATGGCAACGGCCGCCTTTGAGACACGGTTCGCTGGCGCACTCGTCCACGTCCGTCTCACAACGTTCACCCCCGAAACCCGGAGCGCACACACACTGAAACCCGTTCACCAGGTCCTGGCAGAGAGAGAAAGTTCTGTTAGTATTTATAAATTAATATTAACATTTCCCAGTTACAGTTACGTGAGAGCAATTTTAATGTCGTTGCTTCTCCTGACAGGCATGTAGAGGAAATACCAGAATACAGGCTGTAGTGAAATATGTATAGAACAAACATTTAAAAGAAGAAGCAGCCTTAAGATATAAGATATCAGGATCTAATCGCCAAAGACTTTTAACATTTATCAAATGGCGCCTGTGTCAATAAATATTCTTTAGTACCTTAAATACTGTAGCAGTAAAAACACTAGTAAGAAGGTACAATTAGAGATTCAAGTGCATATTTGAGCATGCATGAAGTCGTCCTAATAGATGGATTTTCTTCCTGCCAGGCAACCACTGATTTGAGGTCATTGTGATAAATATCAGCTTGCGAGAAATTCATCACAGTCAACATCCAGTTACCAGTTTGAATCCAACCGTATCTTTAATGCGTGATTCAACAAATAACAACTTATTTATTTAGCCTTTAGCTACACACAAAAAATAAGCAGCAATCATAAGAAAGTCAGGAGGAGCACTTCTTTAAATAAATGAGTCTTAAAATGCTAATACAGCGCACAGACATTGTGGTTTGTACTTTTGATTTAGCCATACCATCTTAATAAAAAAAAAAATGCTTTCCCTCTGAGCCACTGAACCATAAATCAAACAGATCGGTGTGTGAGGAACAGGAACACTGACAGATAAAGCTGCAGAGGAAATATAATCGGCCTCCTATCAGTAAACAATAAACCATTGTGAGAGGAAGAATGGCAGAAAAAAAAGAACAATCAGCGTTTCAAAAGAACGAGGACACGGTGTTTATCTTCCGCTGGGAAATTAGAAAGTTTGGAGAAATTCGATCTGCTGTTGTCATGGACACACACGTACACACACATACACACGTCTCTGTCCTACATGCATGACTCAGCATTTAATGTCTACAGCGCTGGTGAAGACAGTGTGTGTGTGTGTGTGTGTGTGTGTGTGTGTGTGTGTGTGTGTGTGTGTGTGTGTGTGTGTGTGTGTGTGTGTGTGTGTGTGTGTATATATACTAGTATATGTAT
>NW_011369947.1:24334229-24348246 GCF_000735185.1 Notothenia coriiceps | reverse complement strand
TATGGTTGAGACCATTCAGGGTTATGCTAGAGGGGTGCAAGGAACATTCTAAGTAGTGGGGGAGTTTTATACACTAAAGGTGTGGAAATTCTCTGGCGTTATAATATCAGCGCGGCCGCGGTCAGATCAAAATGCCTCCGAATGCAATTTGAATAGATCTACAGCCAATCAGAGCAAGGCAACGTTGGGTCTGCGTCATGCCTTACTGATTGAGATCAATCGGAACNTCTTCTCAAGAGAGCACCAGAATGTGTATTTGATGTTAGTATTTCAAAAAATCTCCTGGGGGAGAATCCCCCCAGATCCCCCTGCAGGGGTTGGGGGGATTCTCGCCCTTTTTATTTACTACAAGACAAATGTGCTTTTTTATTTCATACAGTTCAATTTGGATTGAGATAGGGAAATAATCTAAACCTCACGCGTGGCGTTTCACTGTCAAGGGGTGCGTGTATGTAGTTACATTGCAAATACAGACTTGAGCCCCACCACTGATAGGTTAGCCCTACCATAGATTACCCAACACAAATACTCTGGCGCCGCCACTGGTTGTGGGTTGTGGGTTAGCAATGACTAGGTTAGCTACGTTAGCTAGCTAGCTTACAGCAGATCTGCAGTAACATCAGGAGTCATGTGACCACATTGTTAAAATAAGACCATAAAACATTTTAGGTAAGTTTCCAACAACAGAGACAGTTGTTCAGCTTTATCCTCCTGAACGTCTGCAGTGTGAGCATCATGAGTTCTACCATCCATCTCCTTAAAGGCCCTGACACACCAAGCTGACCCCAGAGAACACGTCCCGACGGACCTGACTGTTGTGTCGCCTCACGTCTCCCGCGTCTTGGCCAACAGTCGCACTGGAACACACCGCAAAGACTTCAGCCGACGGCCAAGAAGCACGTACGAACTGCGCATGCGTGAGTGGCAATAACTCTCCTGACCAGCAGGCGGCGGTAGTGTGTATTCTTCATTCAAAAGAGGCAACAACCGGAAGACAGAGAAGAAGAACAGACTGCGTGATCTAAACAAACAACAAATAGTGTGTTTTCACTCTCTTCCATCGAAAACATGTCTCGTGCAGTACTGGAGCTATCAGCCATTGGAGTGTTGCTTGTGGAAGACATTCTCAAGCAACCGTTTCGCTTCTCATGCACTGATTCGCTAGCTGAACAGCCAATCAGAGTGATTTCTTTCTCCGACTGCCTGTGCCATGAAAGGCCAAATAAGGCGTGTCACGGCCGACAGTGCGGGACACACCAAATTGAGTTTGGGCGACAGGGCACGCTTCGTCGTCCGACTAACGAAAACGGCCAAAATCGGCCTGGTGTGTCAGGGCCTTTAGGCTGTGTCCTGTAAACACTGAAACGTTGGGTCTAAACTCACAGATCTGATAAAGCCTGCTCCATATTGATGATGATGATGAGGTGTCTTTCCAACAGCCTGATCCTCTCTCTCCTCTGAGGCACCGACTCCCTCCCGCCCGGTGGATGAAGTGGAAATGAGTTCACGAGGAGAACAGTCCTCCCACACACTGATTATTAAGAAGACGTGTGACGAGCTTTTTCACAAACGCTCATGACAGAATCTGTCAGTGATCAATCTGCAGATCTGCTGTCCATGTTCCCAGCTCCGTATCACAAAGATTTAGGTGCATACTAGATGCTTCTGCCTCTCGCAATAAAGGCCTACAATGCAGGTGTCACTGTGAACGCTTAATGTACCTGCCCACATGTTTTATTCACAACATGTCTCTCAAATCAAGCGTTGCGTTCCCCTAACCACACCCTAATGAAGCTGAAATGTGAATATACTAAGGAAAGTTGGAGGAGAAATAAAAAACGTAAGGAACATAATGAAGGTTTTTGCAGAATCGCGTCATGGCAACATGGTCTTTAAATTACCATAATATATTCTACAATCTTGAAGAGTTGATCCTTTACAAAAATCCCCACTCCAGTAGCTCTTAGACACACACACACACACACACACACACACACACACACACACACACACACACACACACACACACACACACACATTCGTACGCATTTTAGTATGGTCGCCGACAGCTGCAAACGCTCTACAACCCAAATCTTTTCCATCAGGAGCTGCAGCTTCAGAGAGGATGCAGATATAAAAAGCCAAATGTTCCACATGAAGAAACGTCTTCAGCAACTCGAGGAGACATGGCAGCGTTTACTAAAAGCTGCAGAAACCAAATGCTGAAGAAGCTCAAAACACAACGGAGGGCAGTGAGAGACCCTCGCCCCAGATTGAGCATCAACATGTTGAGTTATTCAGCTTCCTGGAGAGGAACATCTCAGCGGGGGGGAACCAGACAGCTGGTTAGTGCTCTGCAGAGCCCAACACACACACACACACACACACACACACACACACACACACACACACACACACACACACACACACACACACACACACACAAATCAAACCTCATCAGAGAGGGTGGAAGTACACACATCCTTTACTCAAGTAGAAGTACAGATACTGGTGTTTAAAATACTCAGGTGAAAGTAGAAGTACTGACTAAACTTCTTTACTCAAGTGAAAGTAAAGAACTNCTTCGTTGGTGTGTCGAGGTCATTTCTGACACTTTTACAAACTGGAAATAAACTATTAAAGTCATTTGTTGATTGCAAGGATTAATGTCCCTGTAGAGGGACCTCATTGAATTTCCTTGATTCACGGAATTGAGTTCCCGTGTGACTCACCACCACAAGGTCCGCCCTAAACATCGAAACGACCCGACAAAATGTCAAGTGGAAAACCATCATACGCGATTTCACTAAGATACCTTACCTCGGATTTACATAAACAATAAAAAACACAGAAATATCGAAGAATGTAACTATAACCTTCTAAAGTTATTTAAGTACTAGTAGTCAGGTTCAGAAGCTGGGTAATTAAGCCTCCCTTTACGATGTTAGGTACCGAACCGTTACCCGTCTAGCACTAATATATGAATAATAATAGCTCGGATGCGTATCTCCATTTCAAAAAGGGGCGACCTTTTCTCGACCCGGTGAGGATGAAAATCATCGTCCGGGGCGGCATTTCAGCATAAAACGGATGCCATGACTCGGCGATACCGTGACTTATATCAATATTATGAAACCCAAATATTAGCAAAAAATATACCCTAAATGTCTGAGTCACACCCCGCGAAAACGGTAATAGTCGTTTAGACCGCGAAGTAGGTACCCCCAACGCCGTACCCTTGTGTTAATTCGCGTCATTCCCCCCAAACTCAAAATTTTGCGCATCCTGTACACAAAGACGAGTTCAAAGTTTTGCTTCTATTTATCATGTTATTACTTATTAGTCTAGGTATTTCAGTAATTACTTTATTTCTAAACAAACCATTCGTGAAAATAAGTCCACCGTCGAGTTCACTAAAATGTCAAACCGGTTGTTTTTAATTTGTCTTATTTTCTATCCGGATGTTTTAATTTTGTAATTTATGTTCAATGTTTTTAGATCAGTTCCTTTTGGCTTGTTCCCGAAATTACCAATATTTTCAAATCAACTTTCTTCTTTACTCTGGTTTCCTAGTCACAATCCTCCCACGGTCTAAAGAACTAGTCCACCTAAGCCGTGAAACAAATTATTATCCGCAGGAGCACCGACTAGTTGTGCATGGACGACGACATCTCCAACCCCTACTTTTACACGCCCGATGATTTCGCCTTATTATAAAATAACCATACAAAGATTAACAGAATACAAAATGGAAGGCGTTATTGAAGCGCACGATGATGACGTGTGATACCGGCTGTAACGTGTAAATCCATTTACATCTTTGAAGATGTTTGAATGGTGATATCCACTGTGATAGATGTTAAGGACTAACGTTTATAATAAATACATTTGTATTTATTTTAAGATCTTTTCATAGTTCATACAATCATACGTATTGGGATCATTTGTATTAATGTGGACCGAAGGAAGAGGTTGACGAGCATACGTTTCACTTTCCTTTTTTATTTCAATTCAAACTTTGGTCATGAAGAATATGTTTCTCTGTTGTCCACGTTCATAAAGCATAAAACAACAGCATCAGAGCACGGTGCAGAGTCTCTAGATGAGTTTACAGTAGTCCGTCGTTCTTATTATACATCCATGTTGTAGTCCGCTGTATAGAAAACTGTAGTTTCCATAGTTTCCCCACAGCAGCAGATGCACATTTATGACGTCCGCTGGCGCATCATAAACACGTCGGATAGTGAAAGTGCATTCGAATTCTCTAAAGTTCCGCAGTCTCTTCTCCTAATACCTTTTGAATTCTCCTATCCACTATCCCTTAACCCCATGACGTTTCACTCAGAGGTCAAGGAATAGGAGATAGGGATAGAATTTAGGAGCTGATTTTTGGATTATCGAAACGCAACCCTCGACTAGAGAATTCGAACGGCACTTATCATGGCTGCCACTGAGGAACTTCCGGGTCATTTCACTCCGTTAGGAAGGTTCCTAAGCTAAATGGACTATTCGGCTTCAGCCCTGGGCTGGGGAAATGTCTGCACATTTTACAGAAAAGCACGTCCCTACTTACGCTGTATTCCACCCAGGGAAAAACTTCATACCACTTCAACCAGTTTTTACCGGAAATTAGTTCAGTTCAGTGGATAAAACCATAGAGTCTAGACTGTTTATAAAGAGATTAAACACATACAACATTAATTCAACTCGATATTTGTTCACTTGAATTTCACTTTGAATGCTTGGATATTCTCAATGGGTGAATACAAAAATGTATAATAATAATAGGCTTTAAAACACCGATCTTTCTCAGGGTGGGCCAATGAGTAAACTGGCCCTATGGTGGCTACGCCACTGCTATAGCTCCTCCACTGATTACCTGATGTGTATTGACTCGTGCACACAGGCTGGTTGATTGACGTTATGTAAGCTTCTTTTGGCACGTGCTCGAATTTCCCAATGAAAAAGTGAAACTCAACAGCAGTTGGTGGAAACGCCCACAACCGAAAACAGACTTATCCCTCCCTTCTTTTGAAAAGAACGTCCAATCCTCTTTTCCGGATCTGCTCCTGAGTGTACGTTATACAAGCAACTCTTTAAAAGCGTCTCCTAATACATCCCTTGTTATATCACATTTCCTCACTGTGGGGACGGTGTCTTATGTGCCAGGAGCATCTGCAGATATCAATTCGGCAGTTTAAATACTTTGCAAAAAGAATCAATCATACATCTTTTTTTTGTGCTCACGGAAAAGTCCAAAAGTATCCAAATAATGGCAATGCTGAATCATTTAACGACAGCATGCTGGAAGAAAGTTCAGAACGACCGGCTAAAGAAGCAGCTGTTCTTCATTTGCCGCGCCTTGCATAAGTCTGCAGCCAGCGATGCTTTTGGGATCTCCGAGGCTGGGGAAGGAGCCATGCCGGAAAGTGTTATCTCATCGGCGGCTGTCAGCGAGAAGCCCAGAATCCTGAGCCTGGAGGAGATGCCTGGACCCAGCACCCTCTCCAACCTGGTAGAGTTCTTCTGGAGAGACGGGTTCAGCAGAATTCACGAAATACAGGTAATGGTGTCCACAACCCATTCCTCTCTTTGTGCATTTTTTTGATTTTGATTTTTTTTACATATAAAATCATTTCTTTGTGTTTCATTGAAAAATAAAAAACAGGTTATCCCAATTACAATATGAAAAAAAAGATTGCAAAAAGAAAACCGTTGCAAAATTACACACAAAAACTACAATTTAAGTATTACAATTACTTTTGGAACATTTTGCAAGAAGTTCATTTGTTGATTGCCATACATCCCCTGAAAGCCCTCAACCATTTATTTGTGGTTGTAAAGTTTCACAAGGCTGTGGTCATCCTAGAGCTCACACTCATTTTATACAGCAAGGTCAATTTTTTTAGAAAAAAATGATATGATTTATGAATTTCATAAACCCATTGAACCCATTTTGATTCAGATATGTTGATGAGAAGTCAAGTTACCTCTGCCAATATTCCCATGTAAGCTTTATATAACTTTGGAGTGCTGTTTAGCCTCCTTTGGGACAAGCTAGTATGACAAATGGACAATGGATCTCCACTGTAGTTTTTAAACTGAGAACCCACTACAGCCTTTAAAAGACCATAGGCCTACAGGATTGCTGGAGACCCCCCAGGTCTAAGAGAGATAATGGTCCTATTCTCATGGTGGTACAGTATCAAAATGTGCCATTAATACATGAATTTAGCAACATTTTAAAAATCATACATGAGACAATCTTTTAAAAAAAGAAAGAAAAGAAAAACAGTTGCATCATCAAGTAATGTAAAGTTTTTTTCAATCCAATTTAAGGTTTTAAACCTGTTTATTTATTACTCTTTGAAGAATTTCTATACAATAAGAAATACACCTTTTATTAATATGAAACAGCCCATAATACTATTTGAGAAAAGGCAGACATTTCTACAGTCAATATCTCTAACATCAATAACCTCTCACCTTTAGATAGATAGTTGGATAGATAGGTACTGTATTGATCCCAATGTGGGAATTGTTTGCGTTGCAGCAGCATTATAAAACAAGGCAATGTACATAAGAGACATTTAAGACACAAGAAATAAACAGTCCAAAGTATTTCTGAAATAGAAATAAAATAGCATTAAAATCCATAATCTTAATCTATATTGATTATTAGCATTACTGTCAAGAGAAAACATTTGTATTTTTTTAAATGTTGGGTTTATATGTCTAATTAAGCTGTCTGAGCAGTAATACTTCGAATGTGCTTTGTCATGCATACAGTCTATAATCCGTCATTACTTATAATCCCTAAATCTATCACGTTTTGAAACTTGATTGGCACGGCATTGAACACAAATCTGCCCTAATGCATTCCATTACTTTATCCACATTTTAATAGGATAACACTGTATTATTCAGTGAGCCTGACAAAGCCTTGCACTGTTTATAATCCAGCATACTCATTAGTCGCAATACTAATCGGAAGTATTTTCATCCTTATCTTTATTCCTCAAGCTTATTATAATTCAATTTGTTTGCACTCTAGCTACATCTGCATACTCCCCCTGTAAACCATTCAGCTATTTAAATGTTCATCTCTTAAAGGATATTTATGCTATGTTGGGAAAGGTTCTGGCAGAAGATGAAGACTAAATAGTAAAAATAAATATAATAAGTATTTCGAGTTATAAACTTTGCCAGGTACACAGAAAGAGTATTTGTTACCCTGTGTGTCACACACTTGGTGCAGTGTACTCTTTATCAGGACAAGTAATTACTATCACTAAGTACTGTTTATCTTGTGTTAAAACTTGACTCAACCTGATGATATGACCCACACTGTATCTTATTTGCCACATCCCTTTCTATTTGATCCACTTTGGATTAATACCACTGTTATCCAAATATTTGTAATTCTATGTGCCTGGTGGAGCCACACACAGTCTATTTTCTGGCAAATGTAAGCGTCTTATACTCCTTTGACCACACATTTGGCCATGATACTAACTAGGCAGTGCTGACACAAAGTGTGCAAAAATTAGTTGTTTGCCAAATAGTTTTGACAAAAATCTCAAATAACTGCTATGATTTTCATGTTTACGTTTTGCCAATTGAGTGACTCTTTTTGGCAAAACTTGCTTACAATTTCCCCCCTTCATTCATCATTTTAGGTAATAAACATAGGGGAATTTGTGCTAGTTGTAGGCTTGTAACTGAGAAATCAGAATGATTTACACATTTGGGGAGCCTAGTCTATTGTTGTGTTTGCTAAAAGAGAACGTCCAGGGACAATCTGGATAAATAAAGGTTTGAAATGAAATGTTAACATTGCTGTAAATATTTACTTAGCACTGGTAATCTTAACATTGGGATGCTCAACACACAATTCATGCACGGACAACAGTTAACCTCATAGCCAATATCTGCAAATTATATTACATTTTAATTTCATAAAGAATATGTCAGTCTGAATGTGAATATGTATTGTTATGTGTGACTCTTGCTTTATAGATGGAGCACAGTAAGAAGTTTGGAAAAATATTTAAGTCCCGTTTTGGGCCGCAACTGGTGGTCTCGGTGGCGCACCGTGACCTGGTGGCTGAAGTGCTGAGGGCCGAGGGCGTTGCCCCTCAGAGAGCGAACATGGAGTCCTGGAAGGAGTACAGAGACATGAGAGGCCGTTCCACTGGCCTCATTTCAGCGTGAGTGCCATTTCAAACTTAGATGAGTGATTGAATCTGCACAAAGACCTACTGAAGTTAATTACTGCAGCAGGATAGGATAATCCCTTTAGTTTCCATTATGTGTAGATGAGTACAGCACAACATTGCACTCTTTGGCATAGATACTTTTAGTTTTTCAACAGCTTCACCAGCATCACAAAGTCCAAAGCGATTTACAAATTCTAAAAGATTTTATTTGTTTCTTTTTATGTATAGGATATAAGAAGTACTTTATTGATCCCAATTTGGGAACATTTTGCGTTGCAGCAGCATAAAAAGACAAGGCATAGAACAAAAGAGAAATTTAAAAGACTAGAAATAAACAGTACAAAATGTAAATTGTCATTAATAAAACAACAAGGTTGTTCCCACTATATGTCCAGAAATGTCTTGCATTACATTAAACAATGCCAACATGTCCTGCTTGTGTCACTTGTGTGGTGTTCTCCAGGGAGGGAGAAGACTGGCTGAAGATGCGGAGCGTGCTCAGGCAGCTCGTCATGCGGCCCCGTGACGTAGCATTGTTCTCTGACGATGTGAACGAAGTGGTCGATGACCTTATCAATAGAGTTCGTATTTTGCGCACCCAGGAGTCTGACGGAGCAACTGTCCTTAATGTCAATGACCTGTTCTTCAAATATGCCATGGAAGGTTGGTAGAGATGTAACAGAGGTTGTGTGAATGAATTGAATGGATTTAAAAATGATGAAATTATGATGCACCTGTGTTACATTCAAGTTACACTTTAACATAAAAACAAGTGAGGAGTAAGGAATTCTTGTTGCAGCTGCACCAAAAAGATTAATCCTCCTATCCCTTTTTTATCTTTAAAGGTGTGGCAGTCATATTGTACGAGTCCCGACTGGGCTGTTTGGAAAATGACATTCCCCAGGAAACCCAAGACTACATCGGAGCGCTGCACCTCATGTTCAGCTCCTTCAAGACGACCATGTATGCAGGGGCGATCCCCAAGTGGCTGCGACCTGTCTTCCCCAAACCCTGGGACGAGTTCTGTTGCTCCTGGGATGGCCTCTTCAAATTCAGTGAGCATTTTACATGACAGCTACTTTAACACTGTTTGGTATACATGTTAGTTTTGGCAAACCATCTGCCTGCAGTAGCAACAGTACTTTCTCATTCAACAGGTTTTACTGCAATTCTGTTCTCCACTTCCAATAAGAATTTGTTGCAAAGATAACCCTTGAAAACATCATCATTGTTTACCAAGCTTCTCCAGAACAACAAGATACATTTACAACTGTTTTCACATCCTCCACTTGGAAACATGTTTGTAATGATGACTACTACTACTACTACTACTACTACTTTTTTGGTAAACATGTTGGATAATGCTTTGCCAGCTGTAATCCTTAAACAGAAAACCCTACTTTTTTGTATAAGAGCCTTGCATCAATAGAAAGGAATGTTGATTTGCATATAAATCTCACTGCTCTGCCATGGGGTAGTGGGAGTATGGGGTCCCACAGTTGCATAACCTGTTCAGTTTTTTTTCAATTCCCTTGCTACCCTCCTTCAACTCCCCCTACTTCCTCCCTTTCCATTCATCCTACCTTCTTTGTTGCTTTCTAATTCAAGGTCAGATTCACGTCGATAAGAGACTTTCGGAGATTAAGGCCAAAGTGGAGCGGGGAGAGGAGGTGAAGGGGGGGATGCTCACACACATGCTCGTTACCAGGGAAATGAACTTGGAGGAGATCTACGCCAATTTAACGGAGATGCTGCTGGCTGGGGTCGACACGGTGTGTGTTTTGTGTAATCCTTGTGTGTGCGTGCGTGTGTGTCAGTCTTGGGTTTCAAGGGTTAGGTTTCTGGCGCCACATCCATTCCTGTGTAGCTGTGCCAGCGTCAGGTCAGAACAGTGAATCGGAGGTTACATAGTATCCCTCTGACAAACTTGTTCTCACTCGGCTTTAGTTTCTTTTCATATGTCATTGTCTGCTATATCTACACAGGGGGGCTTTTGTCTCTTTTATTCTCCTCCACCAGACAGCTGTGCTGAGCGTTCATGTGCTTGTAAATTAAAACTAAATTATATAGATATTGTACTGTAAGTTGTTAGGACTGTAGGTCTATTTACACTGAAGTGCATTTCTTTTTAGGTATCTGTGTATACTGTGTGCACATTTGCACTGTTCCTACCTAATTTGTTGGGGGTACTGTCAGGTTAATGATAATTATGAGAGCAGACTCTTTTGTTCTGAGCTGGGGGCCACAGGATAAATGGGTGTGTGTTTTTGTTTAACTTGTTGCAACGGCCACGTCCCAGTAGGGGGTGGGCTTAACCAAGCCATTACCTGACCCCATGGTGTATTACCCTTACTCGGCACACAAGAGAGCTGTCAAGACATGTTAGCCACAGACAGAATTATAGCACAGACTGACCAGAGGTGCGATGAGGGGGACAATAAAGAGCTTGAGGAAAAGGGAATCTTTCAAGAAACAGGAAAAAAGTTTGGGAACTAGCATCATCGGGGGGCTTAAGACGAGTCATTGGTGTTTTAAATTGAAAAAAATATGTGAGAGATTTAAGGGGAGAAGTCCAGGCCTTTCTGAGCTGTTGCATGATGAGCTTTTGTCATATGATTCCTGTCCAGCTTTGTCTGAGGTGACGTGTCAACAGCATCTGTCCCTGTCTGATTAGATTAGAGTAGGGGGGAGAGGGAGGTGGGAGACACAACAGTGAGAAGGATGATAAGACCTGTGATACAGTGAAAGAGACTATTTTGATCATTAGTCTACTCGTCTTTTACCAATCCATGTCATAAAATGCATGGTTGGAAAAGTAAAGAGGCCAGATGAAAAGATGGCATCAAGGTTTTCAATTATCATTTTAGATCCAACCAAACTTTCCCTCCACGACGGCCAGAATTAATACTATCTCGGGCGAAGTAGAGTCTATATAATTAAAATGATAGTCGGCATTAGCTAGTGAAACTAGCCACTTCAGTGGACTTAGCTCAACAGCCGCGTTCAGGTTGCCTAGCTTAGCTGATGATCAAGAAATGAAGTCAATATTAGGCTAGGGCAACAAGCTAACAGCACAGTCAGTAAAGATAAGATTTCATAAAAGAAAATATAACGCACTCTAATTGACCTATCTGCCTACGTTATTGAAATTAAGATGTCTGTGAGATTTGAAAAAATAATAGTTTGGCAGAGTTGAGAACAGAAGATATATATAATAGAAGTTGGCAGGGCACTACCAATCTGTGAGATTGGGCAATAGCGTGTCAGAGTTTGAGAATTAAAGTTAAATGTAATTGGATTAGTACCTTTTGTTTCTCTAATTAATCAGGATTATTTTAAATCTGCAGTATCCTTATATTATTTGAGATAATCTACTCACTGTAATGCTATTAAGTGTATATGATTTGGCTGAAAAGTGTGAATAAGGCAATCAATAGGGATAAGCGTCTGGGTGTGAAAGCTGGCTTAAGAAGCTGGTTTAAGAAGATTTATTGAAATTCAGTTTTTCCACTCTGTTTTTTGTATACATGAACATGCTTCTAATATAGGGACATACAAATACACAGTTATGTTTTTTTTTAAGTGCACACATGCTCATACAGATACAACATCCTAACTCTTTATCAGCGTATATTGCAAAAGTATCAAGAAAAACATAGGCATACATTTTCCAAAGAGATTTCAATTAAGAACAAATTAACAATATCTCAATTGCAATCTTTATTTATTTATTTATATAGTACATTTAAAACAACCTTCAGTTGACCAAAGTGCTGTACAGGCAATAACTACAATATTAAATAACACAATGTGATATAATAATTAAAAACATGATAAAAAACACAATAACTAGAAACATATAAATAAAAAAAAACATACAAATGTAAACATTTTATGTTCAACTAGTATTAAAAGCCAGTGCAAAGAGGTGAGTTTTTAGCTGAGATTTAAAAAGTTCAATAGACTCAGCAGTCCGGATATGTCCTGGGAGGCTGTGCCACAGTCTGGGAGCTGCAACACTGAAAGCCCTGTCACTCAGGTGTTTTTCCTGCCCTGAGGAACCACCAACATATTTTGCTGAGCTGATCGCAATGCTCTAGCTGGAGCATGGCGGTGCAAAAACTCAGACAGGTAATGTGGTGCCAGTCCATGCTATGATTTAAAAACAACAAGTAAGTACTTGAACTGGATCCTGTAACTGACGCCAATGAAGGTCTGCCAAAACGGGTGTGATGTGGTCATAACGGCTCTTCCCAGTAAGAAGGCGTGCAGCCGCATTTTGGACCAGCTGCAGGCGACGGATCAAACACTTGTCAACATCAATATACAGGGAGTTACAATAGTCTAAACGAGACGTTATAAATAAGTGGATTCGCTGTTCAAATTCCTGAGGAAGATAAGCTTTTACCTTCCCCAGAAGCCGCAGCTGGAAGAAGCTTGTCTTGACGAGCTTATTTGTTTGTCAAATTTAAAACAGTTGTCAAAAATGACTCCAAGATTTCTGACAGAGGGACGCTAAGGACCAAGAATCAGCACTTTAGTAACAGGGCTGGAATAGAGGGATATGAGGGATGTCTAAAATGCATGATCTGTTTGGTATTTTGAGCAAAACACATCATAGACATGTTTTATATATATTTTTATATATCTGAGACCCATAATATATGCCTATGAATAGCATTATAGGTGACCTTTAAACGAATCATCAAGTCAGTGTGAAGTAAAAAAAAAATCCACCTTGAGGGCACTTTCTGGAAGGAGAAAGCTGGTTGGCTCGTAGCCCAGGAGAAAGAGCCGGTTGGTTTAGCAGCGGATGGCCATGTTCTGAGCAGAGTGGTACATGTACTGCATATATACGCTAAAGTACATTTACTCAAGGATTTTTAAGTAATTGATGCTACGTTATACTTCTACTCCACTGCATTTTAAAGGCCAATATTGTAGTTTTTACTACACTGAGTGTTTACAAATTCCGATTATGAGCTAATACAAAATAAAAATCCACACACATTTATAAATATATAATTATGGGTTAAGATATCAAGCCGGATTAACTAAATATAATACAATTAGCTCCACCTTTAGCAGCTGTGATGAATACATTAATGCATCAAAATTAGTTAAGAAAAAAAGAAAATGGAGTAGATCAGTTGTGGTTTGGTTCTTTTGTAATGGGGGGTGGGGTGAGCTTGTAAAACACACCACGAGGAGAAGGATGCAGTATTGAGTCCTAAAACCCTGAAATGAGTCAGCATTTAACCGCTTCCTGGTTTCCTCGTCTGGAAGTCAATGGTTGTTGGTGATGACTAAACGTCACCAAACATTAGCCGCCTTTAGCTTAGCGGTGGTGACGTGAAGTCATGTGACCGTGCTGTAGTTGTTATAGCCCAACATTAGCTTTTTACTTCTGCATAAAATTATAAAAGTGTTTTTAATATGTGGAGATTATCGTGCTCAACAAAACGTGTAACTATCATAAACATGTGTTTGCCACAGAGACTATTTTCTGCAATATTCCAGGTTACATTACATTACATTACATTTAGCTGATGCTTTTATCCAAAGCGACTTACAATAACTGCATTCGACCAGGAAGATACAACCTTGAAGAAAACAGAATCATATAAGTACATCAGGTTTCATAGAGCCAAACATTTCAAGTGCTACTCAACTGGCTATAGATAAGCCAGTCCTTTATTATAAGTGCTTTGTTAATAGTTCTATCGCTCGAAGTGGAGTCGAAAGAGATGAGTTTTCAGTCTGCGCCGGAAGATGTGTAAGCTTTCTGCTGTCCTGAT
>NW_011369947.1:24283122-24334206 GCF_000735185.1 Notothenia coriiceps | reverse complement strand
TTGAGGGACCCCATATGCTTGTGGGGCTGCAGCTGAAGAATACTGGCCAAGATGCACAGACAAGGTCCTTTCTGACAGATAGGATTGACACCATTTTAGGACATTACCTTTAATTCCAAAACACAGTTCAAGGCGTGATAAAATAATTTGGTGGTCAATGGGATCAAAAGCAGCAGACAAATCTAAAAGCACAAGCACAGCATAATTCCCAGAATCAACAGTTAAAAGATCATTCAAAACTCTTAGGAGAGCAGTTTCTGTGCTGTGGCATGATTTAAAACCAGACTGAAACTTCTCTGATATGTAGTTTAAAACAAGGTGCGACTGCAGTTGCGCTAACACCACTTTCTCTAGGACTTTAGACAGGAAGGGAAGCTTAGAAATAGGTCTAAAGTTGGAGAGAACAGAATTATCAAGGTTCTGTTTTTTGNGGTGGGGGGAGGCCTGGAGGCGGTGGGGTGTCCACACCTGGGAGTGGTGGAGGTTGGAAGGGCAGCATATTGGGCAAATTGACATCCTCCACTACCACTGGGTCACTTCCATGGTCAAAAGGACACATGTCTCCTCTCATGCAGAAGCCCTTTTCTGGAAAACAGGACGAACAAGTGAAGAACATCAAACACACAAACTACAACAACATCAAAAAAAGACAATTTATCGATTTTAATGGATAATATTTGATAAGCGTTCCTTACCATCATAGTCCCGGCAGCGTTTCCTCTGTTGGGGGGGCGGGCCCCTGTTGAAAAGGACACGATCCACAGGAGGCCCAGGACGGAAGTCCGACCAGCTTTCAGTGGTGTTGTTGCTATGGTGATGTGTGGGGGCAATGACTGTAATGGTGCTACTCAGTGTTGGCACGGGGAAGTGTGAGGTGGTTGCAGTGGGAACCAAGGCTGCTGGGGTGTAGCCATCCCCCCCCTCGGGCCGGACCGGGGCCAGATCTAACTTCAACTTTCCCGAATCCCGTTCTGCAAAAAGACAAAAGTTGCATACAAGTGAGAAAATATTATAAACATTATAAACGTATACACCTTGTTTATATGGTTGTTGTTCCTTTTCCTAATATGCACTCATGATGCCATCACTACTCAATTCTATCAGTTCCAAATGCTCAGGTCAACGCTGATACGTCATCATATACAGTAAGTCATTAATAACTGTTACAGATCAAAAAAGCTGAAAATAATATAGACATAGAATCCAGGAGATAATTATTGTATTGTCTTGTTTGTCATCTCTTATCTAAGTAGATTCATTTTGGAAGGTCAGCAGAAAACCAGATCATAGTTCGAATGGAGTGAGTTTTGAGTAGAGTGCAGATTGTAAAAGAAAGGCATTTCAAAATCCAGGATTTGGTGTCATTGCTCTTTCGTGGAAGAACAATGTTCTCAAATGAAAGACACAAATTGACCTTGCTGGTG
Source organism: Notothenia coriiceps (assembly GCF_000735185.1). Classification (NCBI taxonomy): domain Eukaryota; kingdom Metazoa; phylum Chordata; class Actinopteri; order Perciformes; family Nototheniidae; genus Notothenia; species Notothenia coriiceps. Next base: position 24,332,782 of record NW_011369947.1, on the reverse strand, counting down.
CTGTGTAGAAAACTGTAGACCAGTTCAGCTCCATCAACCAGGTTCTTACCTCTACTTTTAGACCGAGTTCTGCTCTGTGACCGGCTCCTGCTACGAATTCTATCTCTCTCTCTGTCTCGGGTTCGATCCTTGCTCCAGCTCCGGCTTCGGCTACGACTGTAACTGCGACTGCGGCCTCTTCTGCGATTGTAGCGATCTCTGTACGAGTCCCTCCTTGGTGGGACGCGGTCATATTCCCTCTTCCTGGAACGGTCGTCTCTCTTGCGATCATCTCCTCTCCTTGAACTTCAGGGAAACAAGGCACGACAAGCGGTGAATTAGTGAGTTAAAAGACAAGTAGATCGAGAAAGTTGAAACATGCAGTTGCACATACCTGATATCCCTGCTGTAACGAGAGCTTGATTGCGGTGGGCTGTGATTCACCCGGCGAGGAACCTTCTTCTCCCGATCGTCTTCTCGGTTTGTCTAAATAAAGTAAAAGTAACTTTGTTATAACTTTTGTATAAATATTTTTGATGGCCACTTATATGAGAGGTGTGGTACTTTATATCGTGTTGTACTATTCTATTCATGTGTGATGCAACAACAGTATTTTTTAAATAGTTTTCCGCTCAGTAATACCTCATCTTTTTTCTGCTCGTCTTTCTCAACTTTGATCAGAGTGGATGGTGGCTCTGGCTGCGGGAGGTAGTTTTTGTTGTCAATGGCTTCAAACAGCTTATCCACAAAAGGCTGTGTCTCTGAAAGATAATGATAGTGCACATGCATGAGAATATATTAGATTAGACAGGAACAATAACACACATTGGATCAGGTAATACACTTAACAAGGCTTCCAAAATACAGCCTGCATGAAGCAGGGAGATGAAATACCTTTCTGGAGAAATACATCCAACTGGTCTATACAAAGGGCTTTAAGTTCCTTTTCACTTTTGTCTTTCTTCACCAAAGCAACAACATACTTGGCGAGGGCAGAAGGGTCTGCATCACAGCTGGAATAGAGAAAAGACACAAACGAACACAAATAAATAACATGTAAATTTCACATTGTCTGTTTCTAAAAGCATCAGCTTATAACTCTATAATGGTTCAAGCTGAGTGAAGGAAACACCTGTGTCGCTAACAGTACTTACATGGGCTCGAGGGTTTCAGACAGCCATGTTTTCAAGGCATCAAGGTTTTCAATTATCATTTTAGATCCAACCAAACTTTCCCTCCACGACGGCCAGAATTAATACTATCTGGGGCGAAGTAGAGTCTATATGATTAAAATGATAGTCGGCATTAGCTAGTGAAACTAGCCACTTCAGTGGACTTAGCTCAACAGCCGCGTTTGGGTTGGCTAGCTTAGCTACGCTAGCATGCGTCTTTCCAGGCCACAAACGTGCTGCACGATTCCTCGACTCTCGTAATGTATTTACAATGGAAATGCAGAAGGGGGTAATATATTACTTATTTACGTCGGATCAGCTAACCGGTAAGATTGTAAAGTATTTATATAAGTTGAACTTATTGACGTACACAAGCTAAACTTGCTACTTTATCCCCTCTCCAGCTAACATGCCATGACGACTATTTACTTCCGCTTGTGTTCCCGTTGGTAAAATATCGCGAGAGAGAGTTAACACTCAAGACATTAGGAAACAGTACACATTATGATTTTGTAAATTATGAATAACAGGAATATACATGGCCAATTGAAAACTGGGAGTTTTCTTTATTCATTTACAGACTTTGGAAGTAATGGAATACATGAAGTGCGTAGAGTAGGTTATAAGGATACCAACAAATGTAACTGTTACTGTATTCCCTTACAGTTATATAAAAAAGAAGCGATCAGATTATGGTTACTTTTTTAAAATGGGGATTACTAGTTATTTTATTAAAAATGTTTTCAGGAAATTAGTAATTGTAACGGAAAACCTTCTTAAAATAACTCTCGAGTCTTAACCCTTTTCAATTATTATTAACAGAGCAAGGGCCACATGAAAATGCAAAGAAATACATGCACCAATAATAATATAAAAAGGAAAACATGTCTACTAGTGTATTGAATCAACAGGATATTAACTTATTAATAATTGTACGAAAGCATTTTACTACTCATAAGATTGAGGATCTGTGTGCTTTTATCCATTTACAGCAGGATTGTATAAACCTAGTCCGCAGAGACTGGCGAACTAGCGCCGTTCAAGTTCTTGAATTACCAAGTGTGGACTGGTACCTGGAGAATTGCCAGGTAGCCCATAAAACACTGTTTGTGCTATAAGCTTGACATTTGTTAAGAGGATTTAAAATCCTTAATTTCCATGAACCAACTATAAACCCAGGGCTCGACAGTAACGGTTGCCAGTTTGCCATTGGCAACCATTCAGAAAAAATGTCAACCACTTCTTGGCCTTTGGTTGCCATCAGTGGCAACCAGTTTTTAACATAAGAAATAAGGACAGCAAAACGTGCACCCCAAAATAGATAAATGTTCATATTTGTTTTAAGAGTGATATTTCTTGTTGTGACCAGTCGGAACCTGATACTTAAACTGCACGTGCATCGGCGTGATTACGGAGCCAGAAAGCGATGCACGTTTACTCGCGTGCGCGGTGCGCCCCGTGTTTGTTTTACAACAAAATGGCAAAGCAAAAACAAGTTGTATGACCACGTGGTAAAAAGTTCAGCCAACACCTCAACTTCTCAAACGAATGTTCAAAGTGATTCAACTGATGGAGCGTAAGGTAAAACCCGAACGAAAAACAAAGAGGAATGTTTTCCATTCACTTCCGGTAAAAGTTCCTTCAAAATAAGAGTCCCGATCTTATTACTACCAAAATAAAAGTGCAAAACGAAACTTTACCATAGGAACATATTGGCATAGGCTACAATCATAATCACTTCTATAAAAAGGTAACACGTTTTAAATATAGTTAGACAGAATTAAAGGTAATTCACAGCATTAATAATTCATATATAATTCTTAACTGTGAATGGTTTTCATTTATTTAACATTAGAAATGTATTAGTCTGGCCAATCCAAGACTTCAATGCTGAAGGGCCAGTGGATCTATGGTGGGGGTCAGCACAAAGGTCAAGAAAACCCACATTTGAAAGGGAGACAACGGATGACCAAGAAACTAGTGATCTGTGAGGAACATGACAACAGCTGCACTACTGGTGTTTTGTATACCAGGAATTGAGGGTGGACAAGTTTCCTAGTTCTACCACTTAAGTTTCAAATAATTGTGTTAATTAATTATTGTAAAGCATTTGAACATTCTTTTGTGTCACATGTTCATTATTAAGTTGATGTATAACTGTATAGTATCTTAATTGTTTAAAATATAAGGTGACTAAAAATGGCAACCGTATTTTCAGTTTTGGCAACCAAAAGCTGATGCCTGGTTGCCAGCCTGGCAACCACTTTTAAAAGTTAGCGTTGAGCCCTGTATAAGCCATAGAAAGTGTTTCTTGGAACAAGCAGGAGTAGTAATTAATTGGCAACCCTAATTAACCTTTTTCTTAAGTAGCTAAAAGTTATCCATTTATTCACAGACCTGTTTGGAGCATTTCTTATTTTGTATCTAAACTGTTACATTTTTATTCTCAAATCTCCTTGTGTGAACCTCTTATCTGACTTATCTTTTATTTTATTCTTATTGCTGTTAAAGCCCTAACACCTGAATTTTCCTTACGAGGATGAATCAAGTTTATATCATCTTATGGTATTCCTAATGTCCTTTATGATATAACTGTATTACTGTATATAAATGGCAATGCATTACATTGCTTGGGTGCACAGTATTGTGTATCACAGGAATTGTTTTCTCAGAGAATAATTGTTCACCCACACACCCACTCATGCACAGGAACTGCAGGAGAAAGATTTATTTTAACTAGCTATAGCTTACCATTTTCTTACAATTGGCCTGTGTGTGTATACTTAAACATGTACAAATATGTTTCTGCTGATAGTGCTTGGTGACACAGCTGGAAGCTAGCATGCTTTCTCCAGCCCTCCATGAAAGCATGTGTGTACGTTAAAGAGGAATTAATAAGTTAATTGAGATACATTTTTCATTAAATAACTCAATTTAATGTTTAAACTTGCAAATTTGATGGTAAAAACCTGGGAAATCGGGCAAAATTTACTATTTGATTTGTTTACTTTTTAAGCTCTATAGTATTACATATTAAATGTATTTTTCACTGATTCCTGTTGTAGAAAATGTTGTTCCAGCTGGTTTTGCATCTGGCTTAAATATATTCATTTATGTATGGTTTAGGTCAGTGGTTCTCAAATGGGGGTACGCGAACCCCTAGGTATATACAAAGGTCAAAACCAAGCAAAGTACGTTTTCCTTTGTTTGGTCCCCAACTGTAGAAAACCTTACCTGATGTCTGTTGAATCTGTCAACTCGTTTATATCAGAGATACAAATAATCAGAATCAGAAATCAGAAACATGTTTATTGCCAAGTAGGTTTCAACCTATGGTTTTAACACATAAGAGATTAAAATCAAAGATTCAAGATTCAAAGGCTTTAATGTCATATGCACACTAACTACAGTGTAGAAATGGCAAAGGAATTCTTGAGTCCCAAGGTCCTCCAACAATGCAACATGTTATATACCACATAAAACAATAAAAAAAATTGTGCGAGTAGAATTGAAAGAGGAATTTATCTTGGTGTTTCTGGTGCATAAATAAACAAATATACATACAAATAAAACAATGATAAAAAAGATATATATAATAAAATGAAATATGTGCAGTAACAATGCGCAGAATTTGGAGGGTTGTGCAGGACTGACAGTGTTAGGATGAACAATGTGAATACAATTGCTTACTACAGCTTTCCAATAAATTAGATCATTTATTTTCAATGTACTCTATGTAAATAACATATGTATATGCCACTGTAGAGCACATTTATTTGCATTGTGTCCGAAGTTGTCGGCAGGATCAATAGGTCCAAAGCGCAAGGGGAATTTCCTCGAGGGAGAATTCTGGAAAGCTGCCTGCTCAAGTCCTGAAATGATCCAGTGTGGTCTTGAGTACCAGTTCGCCTATAGGCCTACGTCAATGTGTGTTCTGGATACGTATACCATTAAAAAGTTTGGACACACATTAAAAGTTTTGTATTCATTTTAATGTGTTCTACATTGTAGATTTATACTGAAGATATTGAATATACATCAAAACTATAAAAGAACACATATGGAATTATTTAGTAAACAAAACAATTGTTAAAGAATCCAGAATATGATTTATATTTTGCTGGCAGAATGTTGAGGTATTCATGCTGCTAAGTGTGCCTAGAATTCTGAATACATCACCAACAGTGACAACAGAAAATCCCCCCCACACCATCACACTTCCTCCTCCATGCTTCACGGTGGGAACCACACATGCAGATACCATCCGCTCACCTTCTTGTTGCACTTTTATTGTCATTACACAGTACAGGTACTACGTAACAAAATGGTTTCTCTGCATTTGACCCATCCTAATGTTAGGAGCAGTGGGCTGCCATTATGAACGGCGCCCGGGGAGCAGTGTAGGGAACGGTGCCTTGCGCACCTCGGTAGCGCTTAATCTTGCCGGGACTTGAACTGGTGACCTTCCAGTTGCCAAGCAAAGCCCCTATGGACTTCACCGCCTAATTCAGAACGCTGCTGCTCGAGTCCTCACTAACACTAAGTGGATCACATCACTCCAGTTCTGAAGTCTTTACACTGGCTTCCTGTATGTCATCTGCTTACATTGCCCACACTGTCACTTTATGAGTATTTTGGACTTATACATTGAAATTGGACAAACACAACAAACACACCGTTTATAATCATATTTAGATCTTTATTGTTTTCAAACGTATAATTGGGGCTAAAGTAACAAATGGATGAGATAGAAAAAAGAGCAGATAAATAAAAAGTTATTAAAATATTATTTTTCCTCTATACAAACCACAGTGATCCTTAAAACTTCAGTCTTACAAATGGTCTCCTCTTGCACTAACTTTTATATATATTCTGAATCAGAGGAAAAGTTCCTTTTCATTTAAAAATAAAAACATTCCTATGATTACAATTTTTAAATTTGAAAATATAAAAACTGTTTTTGTGTACCTAATGTGTTTGATATAGTGATTTAACTTAGGCAGGAAAGGAAGTGTGAGTATATAGATTGTAATAATTTCCTCCCCTCCGGCACACTATTTTGAAGTAAGTAAAACAGTCTTCGCTCGGTACCTAAAATCTGTGACGAGAGAAAGATTTAAAAGTTAAATGAATGGTATAATTTCAAACACAGTACAGTATACCCTGTAGAGTGTGAGACTAGTTTTCTCTGTCAATGAACTGCAGGTTGATGGGGTCGGCAGGGCAGAGCAGGCCATGGGTTTTGGACTTGACTTCAGAAGTGAGAGGAGAAACGCAGATGTGGAACTTTTGAATGAGCTGTACAAGGAGCAAAGACACAGACATGTCAATCAGAAGATATTAATCAGAACATTTGCAATTGTATTTTTAAAAATTGTTAGTAGCACAGCTGGGAGCAGTCAAGCTTCCTCATAAATTAATTGTTTGCATTATTTTTAAATATTGCAGCTTTTTGTGTGTATGATCCCTACGGTGAAACACCGGAATACCCGAGGTCTGTTGAATCAGCTCATTTAAATCAGGGATAACAACAATATTGTGATTTTGTTGTTGTTATTGTTATAATATTACTGCAGCTTACTTGTGTGTTTGATTTGATTTATCTATTTAAGCCACTGTAAAGCACATCATATTTCTGAATAGTGCTCTATGAATAAAATTGCCTTGCCTCAGAAGCTCATCTAGCTACATTTCATTTGTTTATATAACTAGATGTATTTATTTATTAATTTGTTAATATATTCAATTATTTATTTCTCCTACCCTTGTGAGAGCCAGATGCATCTCTAACTCAGCTATTCTCTTGCCGATGCAGCTCCTGATGCCGTAGCCAAAGGGAATTGAGCCAAAGTTGTCTACTCGATCTGTGGAATCTTTCCGTATCCAGCGAGATGGCTGGAAGTTTAGAGAATCGTGGAAGTTCTCTTCATCGAAAGACGTGGAGTAGTGACAAAGGGCCAGCTGAGTCTAGTGAAATGAGCAGACAACAAAATGTCAGTTATGTAAGGAAACAGCTGGGCTATTGTACATGCATGTGTATGAGACTGAGGAACAGAAAGGTGTATGAGCAATGCTCGATCGTGTTACATCTGGTTCCCCCGACATGTATTTGTTGGCTAACTTTCATGGTGACGCTTTTTCTTCAGCACATACACACATGAGGAATCACATCTATTATATTTATTTCAGTCTTACCCCTTTGGGGATGAAGTATCCGCCCACCACCAAGTCATCCTGGGTAATCCGTCCGTTGCCAGGGAGAACTGGAAAAAGCCTGCTCCCAGGGAGGGGTGCAACACAGGGGGGAAATTAAATCTACTCGTGAAAGTATTTAACAAAGTCAAGCCCAAATGTATAAAGTCTATTAAACCATTGCTCTGTTGTTTTCACTCACTGCAAGTTATAGCAAACAAAAACCTAAGACTTTGACAATAAGAAAAAAGCTTAATAATTAAAAACCAACACAGTGTGTACCTGAGTGTCTCTTTGACCAGCCCTCTGATAAGAGGCAGGCGAGAGACATCATCTGCTGTGGCAACTGCTCCCGGTCCAAGAGTTGTGGTCACTTCGGTGTAGATTTGCTGCTGTATATGTGGGTGCCGCGCTAAAAGGTAGCTGGCCCATGAAAGGGTGAAGGATGTCTGTGAAAAACAAAAGTGTATTTTGAATATTTCTCTCAACATATCTTTTAATTTGTAGTATATTAGTATTGTAACAGAAAATAGGCCCCAGTTCCTTTTTACCACTCTTAAATGGTCTTTTAAATCCCTGTAACCCCCCCTGTGTTGTGCCATCACCTACTCTATGTGAAATGTTCATTTCATTTTTTAATGATAAAGTCTTGGCCATCAGATCTTCCCCTCCTCCTCTCACCTTAGAACCAGCTGTGTCTCCCTGTGTGCAGTGTCTCGAGCAGTTGACCTGGCTTAACATGCCGAGTTATCTGATGTGTTAAAAATTGAACCTCCAATACCCCATTAGACGGTATTTCCTCCGAGACTTACTGAAGACGTTTTACTATATTGGTATATTCTGTTACTTCGTAAATAGTCTCTCTCCCTCAGGCTGCGTTCCACTTTTTACACGCTGTAGTGGCTCTTTCAAAAAAAAGAACATTGATATTCTGTCTCTCCAGTTTAGACGCCTATTTCACAGCTTCCTTCCTGTCTCCGTCCCCTAGAGAAAGTGGTGTTACGCAATGAGTCCGCCCTGTGTTTTAAACCTACATATCGGAGNAGTGTCACAGTTTTTGTACCTGAAATTAGGTTCTGACATTCGATGATCAAATGCAGGTAGGGATTCACACATTTCTATGAATTGTGTAGGGCCCAAATATTTTGATCATCGAATGTCAGAACCTAATTTCAGGTACAAAAACTGTGACACTATGATGTCCACGACTACAATGTTCATCTCCAAAGTTGTGTTTGTTAAAGGTGGGGTAGGTAAGTTTGAGAAACCGGCTCGAGATACACTTTTTGTTATATTCCATGGAATGCTCTTAACATCCCGATAGCAATGAATATCTTAAGTGCTTTGACAACAAATCCAAAAAAAAATTGCATCTGTGGAAGCCGTAGTACTGTAAAAAGCACGACCAATCATCTGAGCCGGCCCGGCTAAAATAACTGGATGGCCTACCTGCCTGTCAGCCTTCCATCTGTGCACAAACTTATCTCGTGCCCTCATTGGTCACGTGCGCGTTCGTGTGTGTTGGAGGAGGGGCTCTGTAAGGAAATGGCAGATTTCTTCCGGCTGTGTATTTTCAAATTCTAGCGCACTCGAGGTGGTTTTTCCCAAAATTACCTACCCCACCTTTAATTGACTAAGATTATAATAAAAGGCCCAAACTTTTACTCAATTTACACAAGGTTCAATAATTATTATCTTTATATTATGAGAATATATTAATTCATATGATTAATATTAAATGTTGATTAATTGGCTATTGCTGTAGCTAGGAGTGAACAGGAGAAAAAAGAACAGAAGTTACCTACCGGGTCAACAGTTAGTTATGACATGTTAAGAACAGGTTAGATTCACGAATATAGTTTCACCAGTTTGGGTTCTGCTTTAATTTGTCATTCTATAACATTTAGTTTAAATCTGTCTGATACAGGTCCACCTCCTCCTCTTCCTCCTCTGCAACCGTCGGGCATGGATGCTCCTCCCAACTCAATGACCAGCTCTGTGCCCACCATCGTCACTTCTGGGATGCGCTCCTCACTCCCCCAGGCCGCCCTGCCACTCTTCCTTCCTGGTAATAGTTGTGTTGCTTTTTCAAGTAAAACATGTGATTTTGTTTTTACAAATTGCTTTTGCTATACCTATATCTAAAGTGAGTTAATGTATATTATCCCTGCTGAACAGACAACTATGAAACGGATGTGTACAACCCTGAAACGGATGTGTACAACCCTGAGGCTCCCAGCATCACCAATACCTCCAGGCCGATGTACCGCCATCGGGTCAACGCACAGAGACCCAACCTGATTGGCCTCACAATGGGGGAGGTGGACAATCCACCCAGAGGTATTGTTCAACATGAACTGGACCATTTGAGCTCTGCATAGATTGTCTTTAAACATCAATGTACTGTCTGTCATACCATTGTCAGGCTTTCCGATGTGATGATCTGTTGCTGTGTTTTGACTCTTTTTTAAAAGGCTTGCTTTTCAGTGTAGATCTCTTTTTGAATAATGTGCTTGGGGTTGCAAAGGTCTCTAAATAAAAATAATTATTGGTAATACATAGTTAAGCCAGCATACAGTTGGTTTACATACTCTTAAAGCTGAAGACCCCATGTTTTCCAATCAGGATAACATGCATGTTTTCATAGACTATCCTCCATCACAGTTTTGTCTCCATATACAGCCTCAGCCTATTAGGTCTACTTTTCTATTTTATTCCCATCATTCCCTGTCATTTCCTATGAAAAGACTCCACTTTGAATATTACCAGTGTTTTGCATTATGTGGACTGAAATCTGACCTGTTGTTGTTTTGTCTCTCCCCAGACAAGATCCCGAACAACATGAGGGTCGTTATGGAGTCTAATGCGAGGAAGAGACCGCCTCTCTCCCACGATGGAGGCCTCCCCCCCAAGAAACCTTGGTTTGACAAGTAAGAGACCCATTTCCGGTCGTATAAAAAACGAATGCTGTATGCTGCCTTTTAAACCCAGCAGTAATGCACCTTTCACTTTGAATTGTTTAACTCCTCTCTTCTCGCTTCAGACCCAACTTTAACCAACCCAACCACCAGGGTTATCACAACAGAGTCCCATTCTCTGCCAACGCCAAGCTGCTGGTTCGACAAATTCCTTCGGAGCTCAACAACATCAGCAAACTCAATGAACATTTCAGCAAGTTCGGCACCATTGTCAACCTACAGGTCAGTCCCTGTGTTGTTCTGTCTTTATGAGAATGCAGCTATGATTGTTACTAGTCAATCAATTATAGGTCAGTATATTGGAAAAATATGTAGTTACTGTGTAGTGCAACCTGTGATGCAGTACATTAGGTCACTAATATACGAACAGTGTGTGTGTGTGAATCTGGTATCAGAAAATTCAAGTGTTTTTAAAACGATATCAGTAGAAAGTTTGACACAGAGGAAGGATATTTATGATTTTTAAGTTTGAGTAATGGTTTTTGTTTAATTAAGTTTGTTATATTCAACATGTGTTCCAAATAAGGCTGTTTAAGCAATTGATTAATCTTAACTAAGTAATACAATTAGCAACAGTTGGTCTGAAGCCAGCTAAAATTACAGAAGAAACTTAAGGTCAAATACCTTTTGGAAAGTCTTGAAACTGAAGGATATTCCAGGGTTTAGTGCACACATTTACTGTTACATTTGGGTTAATAAGGTGATCTGATTACCCATTGAGCATTAACAGGATTGACAGTATGTGTGACCCACCCAGCGTTACTAGAAATGTCTCACAGTACCATGCTTGTTTGACAGGTGGCCTTCCAGAATGACCCGGAGGGCGCTCTGATCCAGTTTGCCTCTCCAGACGAGGCTAAGCGCGCTATGCAAAGCCCAGAGGCGGTCCTCAACAACCGCTTCATCAGGGTGCACTGGTATCGAGAGGAGGGGGGTGATGGCCTGTCTCACCCCCATCAGCAGCCTCAACCACAACCAGCCATGGTAAAGGTTCTACCATGTTACCGTGTGGTTGTCCAAGCTTAACACCAACCCAAAACATTTACAGCACATTCCTTCGTTAAGTTCTTAAGTAAGAATAAACACGTTGAAATGGGATGCACTAGTTTCGAAAACATGTGCCGCCACGAAAATAGGGCAGTTATAAAACGTGTTAATCATGTTGTCGATGTTGACGCTTGTTAGTGTTACGATCAAAGGACTCCTTGCAGGACTTACGCTGTTAATCTTCTGGTTGTTGTGTATTTGTATATCAATGAAATGCCAGAGCATTATTCTCTCTAGGCTTTCCCATTTGTTCTATTTTGAAAATACTTGTTGCATTAATGTCAGTGCTACCTCCACACCCAATGTGAATACAAAATGATATGTAATAATACAGAGAGCTTCTTTTACTGACCGTTGTGAGGCACTTTAGGATAAGGAGAAAATCAGCATAAAAATTAGATGTTAAAGATTCACCTTAAGACAACTGCAAGATTAAATGTAAGACATTTAATCTGACAAAGACTATGTTGAAATGCATTATGTAGACATGATGTGGTGAACATATCCTTTGTCACCCAGCAGCCCTCGGCCACGTCTCTTAAGCAGTCCGTCAAAGATCGCCTCGGCCCCATGCTCAACTCTGAGCCCTCCCAAGACTCCAGCGTAGCCTCTCAGGTGTGTGTGCGCGATGGTGAGGTTTTTCTCATATGCTTGTCAAAATCTGCAAAGGGTGTGTTAACATTCCATATTTGTTCCCATTGCTGCAGAATTCCTCTAAGATGTCAGTGAAAGACCGCCTGGGTTTCTCTGCCCAACCAGCAGCTCCTGCGGAGAAAGTGAGTCGTATTCTTTTTGAACTTCTCCCATTCTCTTTCAAATTGTGAAAATGATAAATGCTGACATTCCCCCACCCCCCTTTTTTAGGTGTTTTCCACATCTTTGGGGCTCACAAAGACGGTATACAATCCTGCTGCCCTGAAGGCGGCACAGAAAAACTCAGAGGAAGCCCTGAAGAAGAAACAGGTGAGCATGAGAATGGTGGGAGAAGGGAGGTTGAAAAGAAAGGCCATTATAGAACACAGTTGGACTCTCAAATAAATGAAAAGGAATAATGTACCTTTTTTATTATCTTCACAGGAAGCTCTAAGACTACAGCAGGATGTACGGAAGAAGAAGCACGAAATACTGGAGAAACACATTGAGACACAGAAGGTAAGATCTTCATCTTTATCTACATACAGGATATCACATCTACAATTTACATTCTGCAACCTCATTGTAAACAAATGAAATGTTACTGAGAGCTGTTCAAGAGAAGTCACTTAAAGCTCCCATGTCATGCCTTTCCGGTGATTACCCGTCCCCTTGTGTGTTATGAAGGTTTTTCTGCATGTAAACGGTCTGCAGAGTCAAAACCCTCAAAGTACACCCTGTAGCGAGTAAAACTCTAACACAGAAAATACCTCCCCAAAACGCCTCGTTGGAAATACGTCACTGTCCATTGATTCTTCCGGGTACCGCATGAAATGGACCAATCCGTGGAGCCGTTACGTTACGTCCGCGGAGCCGTTACGTGAAGCCCCCGCTGATTGGTCCAAATTGACCAATCCACGGACTTCCTCACACACTCACTCAGTGCAGGCAGCTCTGCTGATCTGTCCTCCCTGGCTGCAGGCTGATAACAGACAGTTGGGATCGCGGCAAAATTCTCTCTGCAGACCCATTCTCACAGCGTTTATCAACCTTTTTCTTACTCAATATCAAGCCACACTTATTGTTTTTACTTCGGCTGTGACTTTGTGTGTGCTCAGGGTGAGTTTGGCTGTGTTTCGCTGTGTATCGCTAAACAAGGAAACAACACCTCCACGGAGCTCAGCGCGATTCACAACGTCCCAACCAATCAGAGCACACTGTGCTCACAGGGAGGGTGGGGGCTGGAGCTATTGGAGTTACAACGAGCCGTTAAACGCTGAGTGAAATTCAGTGAATTCACATAGTTTACAGAGATGCTGTATGAGAAACCAATGTGTTTTTGGAAAATTGCACAATATAAATCTATTCGTAGTAGACCTCAACAATGGAATTATGATCAGTGGAAATGGCCATGACATGGGACCTTTTAAATACATGAGCTCATGCAATTTGGTCTGTTTGTGTAGATGTACCTACAATGTTTGACACCTTTGTAAGGGATCTTGTGAGCTTTGTCAAAGTGGTTAATGAAGAACAAATACAAAGAAAAAAAATCCCGTTTTATTACATCTTACACTATCTTCCATCCTTTGACTCATGTTGTTTTTAAATAGTCCACGTACTGTGGTATAAACTAGTGATGTAACGTATTGCGCCGAGGCTTCGGAGCATGTGTCGAGTAATCCCCGAAGCTTTTTGTGAAGCATGTATCGATGTGATTTAGAGGGACTTTGTGACTTGTTATAAATAGTACAAAAAATAAGGTAAATAAATTCGAACATAAATAAATAAAAAATGTAATACTGTGGAGATATATTCATTCCCAGAACTCGAGAGAAATTAAGGTAGCACAGGCTGCTCGCCTGGGCCCATGTCCTCCCCATTATACCAAGAATAATACAGTGGGTACCATAATACTGCAACACCAAGTTGCCAAGTTTGCTAGACTAGCGAAGGACTTCGTCTAGTGTACCATAGCTGTCCGTCGCTCCCGAAGCGAAAACAGTAGCTACTCAGTGACCCGGTTTTGNAGCTGCTCCTGGAGGTACCGAGGTCTAAACGGAAGCTCAGAGGGGATAGAGCCTTTTCCGCTGCCGGTCCCAAACTGTGGAATGGCCTCCCATTGACCATTAGACAAGCCCCTTCACTGTCCATTTTTAAAACTCGCCTAAAAACCCATTTTTATTCCTTGGCTTTTAACCCAGCATGAGACTCTGTTTCTGTTTGTTTTTATATGCTTCATTGGTTTTGTTGTTTTTATATTGTTATTTATTGTTGTTTTGTTTTTGTTTTTTATGGCGTGTACAGCACTTTGTTTCAGCTCCGGCTGTTTTGAAAAGGGCTTTATAAATAAAGTTGAGTTGAGTTTAGAGTTATTCTAAGGCTTTACTCATTGGGAACTCGGTCTGAGATAGAGCACATTGTTGAGATGTCCAATCTGCCTGTTTTACACACTTTGACCAACAGGAGGTTTGTGTTCAGATGAAGCCCATGATGAAGCCTCATGAGATGAACCCTTTTGCGAACCAGTTGCTTCAAAGCTTCATAAGGCTTCATCTCGCCATCACTAGTGTAAACAGCAAATACAAAAATGAAACTTCTCATTCTGTGTCTCTGCTCCGCTCCTCTGCAGCTCCTGATTTCCAAAGTGGAGAAGAACAAAGCAATAAAGGCAGAGGATAGAGCCAAGATCATGGAAACGTTGGGCATGATAACCAAGAGGATCACCAAACTGCAAGAGGAGATAAAAGGAATCTCGAGCAGCAACAACCCGCTGCGCACAGCCAAGAGCAGAGCCCAGGTGATTTGGTGTTTTTTCTAAATGTTGTTTTAACCAGTTTCTTTCTACTTTGAGATATAGAAAGGCTCAATGCTATTCTCTGATAGCGCCTAGTCCCAGGACACAGGGTTATCAGTTTATCCAGTTGCCTTTGACTTATTACTTTAGACTTGCAATGCCGTCTTTCCTGATGTGACTTTTTAATTTGTTCAGGCACAGAAGGAGCTGCTGGACACAGAGTTGGACTTGTACAATAAGACCCAGACGGGACAGGACACTGCTCTGCTGAAGATCAAGTACACCCAGCTTCAAATTGAGGTATTGACTCAATTTTAAAAGAGCAAACTGTCCTCTCTGTTGAGTCCCATCACAAGAACTCAAATTCCCTGTTTTGCGTTTCTGACCCAGGCGGCTAGACGGGGCATCCTGTCACCAGGACGAGGCCGGGGGGTCCTCACCCGGGGCCGCGGCGCTCTCAGGGCCCGGGGGAGGGGCTCCAGGGGACGGGGAAGAGGCGTGCACGCAGTCGTGGACTACCGGCCACGGGCGCTTGAGATTTGTGGTTTCACCGAGGCAGACCATGTCGACCTGCTGCCACACTTTGCTGTAAGTCAACTTATAACACCTTTTTGATGGAAGCTGTGGTTGGGGGGGTGGGGGGATAATTAAGCGCCTTACTTTGGATTAATGCTTTCTGATGCGAAAAAAACAAAAGACTAACTATGTTATTGGAAAGGTCATAGAGTTTTACTATAAATCCATGTGTATTTGTATATAAGTGAAAATAGTCAACAGTGCCCTCTGGTGGTTAGACCTTCAGAGTGCAGCTGACTCCAGCAGTGCATCAACACACACTTACTGTTCATTCTGTCTTTATACAAATGAACTGGTGTGGTGCATATAGTAAGGACTATCTCACTTTCACAAGCTTATTCACTACTTTACCAGTAGAGACAAATACCAAGCGGAAACAGTTAAAACAAATAAAGATACATTGATAAGCTACACAGTACCAGCGCCAGAAACACTCAGCTATCATGACATGGAAAATATAGACACTGTTTCTCATGCTTATTTTAACAGCTGAGAAACCACCACCAATTATAAATCAACACTAAGATTGAAATACAGGGGCTGCAGTATTTAAAGCAAGTTTTAGCAAAAATATACTTAACTCCTAAGATGTGTTGTGAATTGCAAAGAAGATGCATAAGATGATGTATCAATCATTGTACATGAATGAGTTTGTGACCAAAACCTTGTTTGTTTACACTTTTGAAGCAATTTGGAGAGATCGAAGATTGCCACATAGATGAAAACACGCTGTCTGCAGTCATCTCTTACAGGACAAGAGGCGAGGCAGAACAGGTGAGTCGGAAATATCCTTTGGTTCCTTCATTTCTTGATATTTTTTATTATATCTATCTCACTATGATCACCAAAATATACTTGGTGCTCAGGTTAAACCCGTTGTTTATATTCAAATCTCTTACACTTTATGATCTTTACTTCCAGTAACCGCCTGTCTTCTTGTGCGCTCTGTAGGCGGCTCTTCATGGAGTGAGGTTCAACAACCAGACTTTACGCCTGGCCTGGCACAAGGCCGTGAAGACTCTCAGTGCTGCTCACGCTGATGAGGCAGAACAAGAGGATGATGAGGTTTGTCTTCTCATGTGCATATATGTAATTTTCCCTTTATAGCACCTATGGTAGCTGAAGTGGGACTGTTGGTTCTGCGTAAGGTTTGCTGTAAAGATGATAAAAATGGAGAGGCACGGCCAGGATCTGTCTTATTTCTCTCAGCGCGAAGTATATTTTTGTGGTGTTATATTTTGAGAACACTAGAGGGAGCCATTACAGCAAGGAATTGTCTTTATGTGGCTTTCGCGTGGCCTCTCTCTGCAGCTCTCATTAAGCTGCTGGTCTGACTGCAGCATGAGAATCCCAGGCTGAGACTTTAGTCCCTCTTCAGGCTTTTTAGGGTGCGTTCACACCTGCCTTGTATAGTCCGGTTGAATCGAACCCTGGTGCGTTTAGCCGCTTGGTGCGGCTCATTTGGGTCGGTGTGAACACAATCCGAGACCTCTTAAGTGAAAAATAGGTGGTCTCGGAGCGCTTGCTTGCGAACTCTGGAGCGGTTCATTGCTGGTGTGAACGCAGTCCGCACCAAAACATAGGAAGCGCAGTATTTACGTGTCACCAGAACGCGGATATCTTCAAAATCTTTAACGAGTCTTTCAAGACATCCGCGGTTGTTTAGTTAAAGGATGAAGCAGAATTAAGTGTTGAACATTGTCGTGTAAAGTAAAAATTCTCCGTCAGCTACATAAAAGTAAGAACACCTGTCGTCGGTGAAACGCCCCTCCTGACTGCAGAACGTCTCATTATATGTGTTATAATGTTTTTTAACGGACGTTGTCGGATTATATAATCATATGCGCGGCATGAGAATAACCTGCCGAAAGTGCCGATGCTCCATGGCGGAGGCTCCGGTAGAAATTGCCGGGATTTGCGTTTTTACCCCCTTAATGTCTGACCAATGGTTGAACAGTATTTCCGTGCACATAACTTGTGTTTAAAGTTTATAGTCCGTTTGAGTAAAAAAACGGACTATTAGGTGTGAATGCACCCTTAAATACATGGTGCGAGTGAAGTGCTGATAAAATAAAAGGTCTTTCCACTTTGAACATTTCCTTTCCTTCACTTTTTAATCATCTGTAGAGCGCATTAATCTCAGTGTTTATTTTCTCCCAACAGTACCCGGAAGAGTCTCTGAGTGATGATGCACTGCTGCAGGATGATGATGAGGAAGAGGACGACAACGAGCCTCGCTCCTGGCGCAGATGAAGATCAGACCGACGCGCCTGGTGTGAAGGACGAGCGGCAATCCAGCAACTTTATTAAATGCCTGGTCATAAAACGACCAGGCACATTTTTACTTTGGCTAGACTTTGTTTTCCTCCTCACAAATGTGTAACTGGCAGCAGAACCATGTGCAAGTTTGATTCATTTTAACGTGTATACCAGATGCAACAATGTTGATTTTTTTTTTTTAATGCTCTTAATATAGAATTTGTTGTTGTTTTCAGTTAACCGAACAAATACTTTGTCAGGACATTTGATAGCTTATCACCTTGAGACACCTTTGTTGAACTCAGCGTAGGCAAACACCTTGTTGTAATTGATTGACTGTAGCTTTTGCAGAATAGTATTAGGTTGACTGGTTTGAATTCTCATGTGTAAATATTTTATGCCCTGGTTTAAATGATTTGTATGAAAGCTTGGCTTCTCAGTTTTTGGCTTTTCTTTGAATTGTACAAAAAATAAAGAATTGAAATGGTCTGAAAACATCCTGCCAAAAAAAACAAAAAAACAATCTAAATGCTCTGGCAGTGAAAAAAAAACTAAAGAGCGGAAAAAGACCATTTCAAAAAACAAAAAAACTTCCTATTCCCCTAAAGAGCAAACTTCCTAAAAAATTCCTACTTCTACAACTTTTTCCTCTTTCTTTTTTGGATGGGTAAGGTAAGCTTATGTATCGCACTGATTTTCATAAGAAGGTAAAGACATGACATTTTAAGAGTATATTTTTGCAAAATGTTTACATTTCCTCTGTATTTATTGCTAAGCATCACACACATTTGCACAGACTTGAATATACAAAAATAACTAAGAGCGTTTTTGTTTTTGTTGCAGGAGCTGTCTACAGTATCCAGATACAACACTTGTCTCCAAGAGGCTTCACCATTTTACAACATTAATTTGTATTACTGTCAAAGCATTGTCTTACATGCAGCTGATGTATTAAAATAGGCCTACCTGTTTTCTAATGAAACGTTGATAAATGTTTCTGGCATTTTTCTTTTTTTTTGTGAATATTTTTATGCCATTTTACATCTTGTAAAATGAAAAGCAACACAAATAATTTTGCCCTTTTTTACATTACACAAAGTAGAACATCTATGGGGTACACACGTGATAACATATTGATCCCTGTGGAAAAAATCAGGGAATTAAATAAACGGTAGGATATTCCGCATTTGACTGATTATCGGTATCGGCCTTATTTGATCAAATTGCCGATAAAACTTTGGCTCTGATGCGGCCGTTTCTCTGGCAGCAGTCACCAGTCAGTCAGTGTACACGAGCAATGTCCCGCCCACAGCGCTATCTGATAGGCTATTACTGAAGTGTCAATCAACACTGACGATTTTCCGGGTGGGAGCCAGCCAGAGAGGCGGGACCTTCTCAGATTACAGTCAGGTGCAGACACAGACTGCAGCAGCTCTGAGCGGCAGAGCCATACATGTGTTAAACCGAAATTCAATAAGCATCCCAATCCCTTATGCTGAAGTTGCAAAAACACCACGATTTTATGATCCAATTCTATCAGTTACACAGGGACGCGGGAAGTCAGTCAGAGTTGGGGGTGCATGCAGCGTCTCCAGCGGAGTAACTGGTGTGTGTGGGGGGGGGCTGTTGGCTGCGAGTGGAGCCTCGCAGTTTTTCAGGTTGATATGTGAAGCTCATTAGCTAGCCAACATGTATCTAGCAAATGTTTAGCAAAATATTAGAAGTGAGGCTACTAGACTAACGTTAGGTCTACTGTAATAGCCTCACTTTTAATATTTTGAAAAACATTAGCTAGCACTAGTGTTTTGCAGTTGCTAGCAGTTTATTGGGATTGTATGCTAGATAGACAGACATTGTTTTGATACAATAAATTAAGCATTATTGTTACTTAAGCATGTCAGTCTGCAGCCCCACTTTTAACTCTGTCTCTCTAACTCATTGCAGATGGCTGCATTTAAAGAAAAGGGCACAGAGAGGAAACCAGTTGTAAGATGTTTAAAAGTTAATTAAACATAATATACGCTTAAATGCATTTCAAAGAGGTTGTGTTGGAGTTTGTGTTATTCTACATTTTGACACCAAGATTTTCTGATTTTACTGCAAATGTATATCGGTTCCAAATATCGGTTATCGGTCTCCTTGATTACTAATAATCGGTATCGATCTTGAAAAAGCTATATCGGTCGATCCCTAAGATGTGAGATAAACAACAACTTATAAATACCATTAATGTCAACGTCCAAGCTATTTTTTTAAACCTCTGAAATATATCTGGTTGTCACTAACTGCTTGAAACAAAACAAGCATGGACGCCTGACATTAACCAAAGCTTTCAGTGTAAATAAGCAGCACCATACATCCATGATAAGCACTAGGTAAATGGATCCTGTCAGTGCATTGTATTTGAATCCTCAGAAAGGCTCATTTAAAAATATGAAGTCTCCATACATGGACATCTTGCCCATCTATACCATCCAGCCCAAATCTGTAGCCTGTGAGCGATCACTGAGTGGTCTGATCTGTGTGGGGTTTTAAAGCCTTCTTCTACTCACTTAAATTCAGAAACTCTTGTAAGTCATTAGTCTTCTCTCCTCCAGGCACTGTGACTTGTATGAAAGGCACAGGTGTAATTTCAAGTGTCCCAGTAAGCCCTGACAGTGAGTCACTCACTAAAACTGAGCAGACGAATGGAATACATGTTTCAAAATGTCTTTTGTGTAAAATGCCTGTCTCTCATTTAGAGCTGTTGCAGCCTGTCAGCCAAACATGGGCTCAAATTACTCAGAAGCTAGGCACCTTTTGCTTTCTTCCAACTTAAAGTGAATTTAAGTTGTGGTGTTTAGGTAAAAAGGATGTGGCTTCTTGTAAGGAGTTGGTAGCGTGCACCTGCAGAGAGGCTCTCCACAGAACAGCTCCCACAATCCCTCAGACCTGAATAAAAGGGGACAAATAACCCAATCAGTGTCCACCAGTTCGGTGTTCCCCCCCCCCCTGGTGCCTGTCAGGCTTGCAGAGATAATTGTGAGCAATCAGATTTGCTCTAGAATATTTGCTGTTTATCATTTAAGCCCTTTTCCCCTGCGCCACCACCAGACATACCCCCCCTAACCCCTCCGTCTCTCAGTATGGGAGTGTTAAATGCCCCCTCCTGTCCCCTCATTTACCCACTGCAGTGCCCCCAAACTCACACAAGCAGATCAAACCAGCTGTTTCAGTTTTACCTGCACACTTGTGAAGTTGTATCACGAACCTGTAGCTTTTTATGGGCCATTTTCACCGCTTTGATTGACAGTAACCATGTTTCCTGCGAATGTTCAGGAGCACTTTGTGGAACAGCTACACAAATAAATGTGTTACAGAAAATGTAGGACCCCATGTCGTCTCAAGGCACTTCAGTGGTGGTGTGATCCTCTGCCGGCCTCCCTTTGTGTCTCAGTGGGCAGAGGATGTTTATCTGCTCGGTGTGAGCTCACAAAATATGGCCTAACAAGTTTACAGAAACCCTGTCATTCATTAAATAAATCTTTACTTTCTGATTTGTGTCAAGGAGACAAATTGCATGATATTTTGGAATGAGATGTAATATTGCTTTTCTCCCCCCCCCCTCTCTATATAGCTTTGGCAGATGAAATTGAAAGTATGTTTCACTGGGGGAAGAAAAGGATTTGTTTGTTCAAAGTCTCACTTTTGTTTGCGTGGAGATTTGCCGTCTGTCAGTGAAAACGATTGTAGTTTCTTTCAGAAGCCCCGGGGGCTCCAGAAGTCGGTCATATGGATATGCAACAACTAGGAAAATGCATAACATTAAACACCTCCTATGTTTGTTTTTTCAGAGTCATTTGAATATCATCCTTGCTTTTTCACAACACGAAAACATTGCTGAATGCCAATTATTACCAATTACCACTTAACCAATTTTGTAGAATAATACGTACCAAATGAATTCTAATGGATGGACAATAGTCAATGTTTTGGTCAGTTGCTGTACTTCTCGTATCCATTTAATTAAAGACACAATTTGAGGAAGGTGTTTTTGATCTTAAATCAACAGCGACCCCTCCCTCACACTGCGCTCTACGCTTTCACACGCCTTGCCCCCATTGCTACAATGCCAGTTCTCTGTAAAGCCATTAATATTTTATGCGATCATGGGCCTCCATAAGCAAATTTCAGTCCCTAGCAAGTTGAGCCAAAGCATGATTAATTTAGTATTTATACCCCGACAACCCTTTAAACAACACAGGGCCCCCGGACACAAAGCAAGGCGCAGTTTGAAACAAAACTAGCAGACCCTAAATCATAATCAGCATACTCATTCAGGATCATTTGAGTTTGGGGACACATTTTTTTCAGCAGCTGCAGTTTTGGTGTGGAATCTGTGCCTGTGTGAGGACGGCACCAGTTCAATTTAGTGCTGCAAAAATATATATTTTGCAGCTGCGAGGTAAAAACACTATTGCTTCTTCCTAAACCCTCTCCATCATCCTCAGGTTGTCGGGGAATACTGCTGTGTGAGACATAACACAGCCCTTTAACCTCACCTTCTGACCACAGGTCCCAGGTAACCCTGCTAGCTGGTAAACGCCATTAATAAATCAAAACATGGCTTCCCTGAACCTGCACATCACAATAAATCTCCTTCTCACAGAGAGCTGCGGCTAATCTGTGCACAAGTGAAAACAAGGCACCGCTTGGAGACTATATTTCCTGAGTTAGAGTTTATGGTTTCAGTCTCTCCGGAATATGAATTTGAATCAATTTGTACTTAAAACTAGTTTGTTAGTTGTTACTGAGAGTCCTTTTTTCGCATTTTTTTGGCGGATGATAGGCTACTCTTTTCTCGGTACACAATAGGAGTGAAGACAGGAGACAGGTTCCCAGGGAATTTAGAAACTGTTTATTTTCACTACACTTTAATCATTTTCATCCCAGTGTCTGATCAAGAAATAATAAAACTCCTTTTCCTTTGTTTAATTTTTCACCACTTTTATACTGAGTTTTGACCTTGAGTGTATTGTCTAAGGTCTTCTGTGGTCAATGCATCTCTCAACATTTTTTAAAATATGTGATTTAATAAAAAAAAAAAAATAAAAATAGGATTATTATATTGCTGTTCAAAATTGAGCTTATTTTACTATCAAAATTACTTGTTTAATCTGTAACCAAGCAACAAATTGAATGGGTTCTGAATATAAGACATACATTGAAGCTGTCAGTAAAGTAAAATTTTAAAGTGGCATACAATGGGACTAACACTTACAAATGAGTTTTAGCTCATTGTTTAGCTGGCTTCTACCGTCTCAATCTCACTTATCACAGCATTGTTTTAGGCATCTGCAAACAGACACCTTTAGTCACTAGCTGGTGAACATAGAGGAGTATTTATCAGACAAAGAGTCAGATATTTCAATCATTCATGTCAATTTGGCATTCATTTAGGAGTGTCTTATTGTAAATATATATTGGCATGACTAAAAGCTGAAGTGGAAGTCATGTGACTTGACTCTGCGAGTAGCTCTTATCTGCGTCCGTCTCTTCCCTGTGAGGATGAGTGTGTGTTTTTGTAGGACGTCGTTCAGAATCTAATCAGGCTTTACGCTAACATGATCACTGTACAGTTCAACTTCATTAAAAATAATCTCTGCACAGACCCACGGCAGCCCCCCCCCGCACACTCTGCCCTCGCCCCTGGCATTGATTGGAGGAGTGATTTGCAGCATGTAATCCAATGCTCTGTGACAGGTTGTAACTGAGGTTAAAGATGGCAATTTAATTATGTGTCAGAGGTCACATTAAGGCCTGACCTTTGACCCTTTACCTCAAGACTATGCTGATTCGTTACAACCTTGTGTTATTGTTTGAACTGACCAACAAAATGGACAAATACGAGTGTAGAATTACAGGATAGGTGGCGTTCTGGAGTCTGTGAGAACTCAATCATCCCAAATAATAAGTTTGTACCTGGTCCAGCACAGCAGATATAAATTGTAAACAAACAGCCTTACCAATGCTGTAGATTATTCATCCAGATTATTAGTGTATAGGCTACCTTTATTTGTTTCAAATCCACATTTAGCTACATGAGTAAAGACATCATTAAAAACGACTCTGAAGTCCTGAAACATATAAGATCTCTACTTTCACCGTGTTAAACTCTGATTCAACTCTTAATCATCCAATTCCAGTCTTCATGCTAAACTGAGCAAACTGGCACTAGCTTCATATTTTACCGGCTTATTTTTGGAGAATATAATTAATATTTTAATCAAACTCTCTGCAAGAAAGCAAGCTTAAATTCAATAATGTTATACTTCTCCTTTAAGCCTACATATAAAGATATGTTTTCACCCCAGTGGATGAACAGTGGGTAGCCTATGTAGCAGACCTCCAGCCGCTTTACTTTCAATATAACCTAAATGATTCCTCACGTCACCACTTTTTGTTTATCGCATTAAAGGAATGTGGCTCTGACTTGTTTATGATACTGTGAATGAGTACAAAGTTGTTCTGTTGTGTCATTAGGCCCCTGGTTAAAGCACAGACTAACGTTTCTATAGCACGCCACATATGCAAATGAAAGGGCAATTGTAGATATACAAATATGTACCCATAGTCCACGCGGCCTAATGGCCTCCCTCCCTCTGGCTAGCTCAATGGCTCATTTAGATATCTGCTTGGTTTATTATGTGAATAAGTCATGGCTGGCTTGTTACGAGCCTCTAGGTTCCTGTTTCTGCTGTGTCGCTGAGATGTGTGGTGCTCAATTAGGCTGCCTGGCTAGCGGAGTTAACCCTTAGCGCCATATAAGCTGTTTATTTCTCAGCCAGATGGGGTTGGTACAGTACGGGGGGTTCCAGGCAGGGATCAAAAGATCAATCCTAATACAGTGCTACCAGGCTGACCTCTCAGATGTAATAAAGGTGCCATCTTTCACCCATGGGGCCTATTCAGAGCCCCCCCACCACATGAACAAACCTGGTATCTTTAAATTAGCTGACTTGCTTGCCCTGCAGGTAATTGCATTAGTTTATCAATGTTCAACACAATTTATTACTTACTCTAGCACCATGTAGGACCCTGGTGTTAATGTCCTCTATGAGTAGACCAAAAGGGGGGGTGGGGGTCGTCTTTGTGTTTGTGTGTACGCATGTGTTTTTTCACATAAAGAAATAAAAGAACAAAATGACACAAGGAGGGGAAATCACAGTTTTATTGCCAGTGTTAGGTTTCATCTTAACAGGTATAGTTGTAATGATATCTCATATGTGCATATTTGGACCAAATGATAACCTCACTTTTAACTTTACATGAGTGTACACCCTTATTGCAATATGCATATCATTTATTGGTGACCTTACCGTTTCCTTTGAGGTTAACCCTTCATGTCCATCTCGGTTTTCTGCATTCTCTGTCAGTAAATATTATAGCTTTAGCACTTGTTTAAAAACGTAATATGACAGCAGACACATGTGCGTTAATAGGTCATTAAATCAGATTGTCTTTCATTACATTAAAAACATTATTACTGTCTGTACTCTCACTGGAGTTCTGTGGCCAGAGGCAGCTGCGTGCCTCCCTGACATCTGTATGCATTATGGATCTGTCTGAAGTAATAAACAGACCCTGCTCTTATTCCTGCTTCCTGGTATCATTATTCGTTGCCCCTCAGATGGATTATAGCCCACTGTGCAACATGTAGATGAGTGGCGCTCCTCTGATTGCCTTATGGCCATCAGGCGTTGCATATTTACGCCCCATGAATCATAGTGCACAGAAAACCCATAGCAACATATTCTGATCCTCCTCCCTCCTCCACTTTCAACCCTCTGTTCTTCATTTCTCTATCATCTGGCCTCTCCTCTCACTGCTCCTTCAGATGCCTTTCTCTCACTGCCTCTGCACTCTTCTTTCTTTTCCTGGGCCTTGATCCCGGACTATGCATTTCCAGCTGCTAAATTAAAGCATGTATTATTAATACTTTCTATATCTTTGTCCATCTTTCTTCCCTGTTCATATGACTGCTACATTAAGTGTAAATAGTTTCGCTGTAATTCCCTTTTAATGTCCCTGTTATAATCAGTGTTTCTGGTGTATGGAGGCAATAAATGATATGCATATGCTTCTACTGTAACTTACTGTTTGATGTGTGCGACTCGCATGCTACAGGCCTGGTAATTAGGGCTGCTTTACAAGTCAAATGTGGCGCCACAATGTGGCGTCTGAAAAATATGAGATTAATAAAAGAACATTGTCAGATTTGGCTGGCTGTGGTGAGTTGGCCGTCACTGCTCAGCCCCAGGGAACAAAGCACGGCACTTCAGTGCCTACAGCCATTTTAGCTACCCATTGTCCTTTCTAAACTGAACATAATAACCCTGAGACAAAGAGCTGCATGATTTGTAAAAATGTTAAATGTTGTCACCATGAAATGTTAATCTCTAGCTACTGGATTTAACAGGTTTTATTAGATATGATGTGCCTTTTCTCCTGTCTTTTTCAAGTAATCATTTCCTATAAGAGACCCTAAAAACATTGATAACAATAGTTTTTACTTTTTTCCCTCTGGGTTTTGATATATCTTGATGTCTCCATCCACTCAAATACAATCACAGGAAAATGTAATTTGCAGTGGTCACATTAAAACACTACTTTCCTAAGCACTTAAGGGGACCTATCATGCAAAATGCACTTTTTTACATCTTTTATACATGAATATGTGTCCCCGGTGTGTCAGGGTCACTAAGTGTCAGAAAACACAACCCTCACTCTTTTCCTCCATACCCAAATCTCTAAAAACGGGGCTGCAACAGATCTGATACAGACTGATACAGATTTGAAATTGTTCTGACGTCAGAAACGGGGTGATCCGCCTATATGGACAACTCTCCACCTATCAGGGGAATGGGGGGTTGCCGTGGCATGGTAACAGCATGGTAACATGACGCTTGTGCCTCGCCCCCCTGCAGCTCATTTGCCACAGAATAAGCCCTGGCAAAAACAGGGCTGGAGTACAGCAAATAGAGTGAAATGAGGCATGGCTAAAATGCATGATCTGTTTGGTATTTTGAAAAAAACTTCACAGACATGTTTTATATAGGTATGGCCCTACAATATATTATTCAAATATAGCATGATAAGTCCACATTAAGGTTTAAATAATGTCACTTGTGTGCACAGCTCTTGAGCTCAAGTGGTTGAGTTCATGAGAGGATACAAATGAATTAAAAAAGAAAACAATGCATAGCACCATTTGGTAATTCACTCAGTTTTCAACTATGGACAAGTCTCTTGTGTCACAAAACAGGCAGATCATAATGTCAAAAAGCCAGTAGCAGAGCTCTTAACCCTTAACTGTTTGGAACCCTGAGCCCTAACTAACTTAATTAGCAGGAAGTCCATGAGTCTGTTAGTGTAGAAGAGATTCGTACCATTGAGCAGCAGCAAGTTAGCATTGTAAATGTTAGCATGGTGACATTGAGCTCAAAGTATAACATAGCTGCTTGTGTGGCTTGTTTGGACAGTATTTCAAGCACTTCTGGAAATCTTAAAAGTGTTAAAAACTTGGGCTGACAAAATCAAAAGCAGCTGATAGAATATCATCAATCCTTATTGGGTTTTGTGGATGAATCTGAGCATTATACATTATTAGTTCACAAACTTTTTGTCCCCTGCTGTCACTTTTCCTCTCCTCTAACCATCATGTCTAATGAAATGGTGTTGATGCCTTACCATTTATCAGTCACATATGCTTGGTCCCCCATTATTGATTTCAGAGAGCCAATTGGCTGTAAGGGTGCTGTAAACTGTGCAATTTAAATCCTGTATCCTTCATTGTCACATGATGGGTCTACAATGAGATTGTTAGAGGCCGAATGATTGCAGCGGCAATAAATAAAGGGAAGAGAATATAACCTGGCAGACAGGCGGTTCGTCGATATGGATCTTATGGGATGTGTTCAAAGTGATTATCAGGGCAGGGACGATCAGCTGAGGCGTACGGCTCTGTAAAAGTGTGGTGTGGGGGACATTTCCTCCCCGTGTCTGGGCCCTGTCTTTTGGGAGACCGATGTTGTGCATGAGTAATGGAACAGCTATCATCTCACATAGAGGACGGATCCATGTGGGGAGCAGGTAACGGGGAAAGAGTGTGAGGGCCCGGTAATATCGTAAAACAGTGTTTAAATATTTTAATTTCATTTGTCAGAGGGGCCCCTCCCTTGCACTCCATTACCCTGACAACCATCCTTCATCAGCTGAATGAGTGCATTATTCATTAGGACTAATTATTTTCACATAACGTCTGCCCCGATATATTTAACCTCCACATTACACCCGGGATAATGGCCTTGTAAAATTGAATTGCGAGAAAGAAGTGGAGTTGGAAAGCTCATTTAAAGAACATAAGAGGGAAGAAAGAGGAGTGAGGGAGGTGCGTGAGGGCTCTTTGAAGCAGCTGAAGAGGGGGGGTTGACAGGAAGAGTGTTAAGCACTTTGGGACATGGAGCCCCAGAAGTTATGACATCATAAAGTATCCCAAATCTGATTAGCTCATTTTCAGACAGGTTTTTATATAAATGGATCAGGACAAAAAGAGAGAGAATCTTTGTTCCTGAAACTTTCAGAGTCTCTTTCCACAGAGGGTTAGGGTGTTGATGTATTCAAGACATGAAGAAGTGGATTTTGCATAACAAGTGACCTTTAAAGGAGCCAAGAAGAGGGTAGCAGAAACAACAGAAAGCAGAGCTACTTATATTTCCCTGCTTGTCTGCCCCCCTGTCAGATTACTCCTCCATTGTGGTTGGCCGGCTATCAGGGTTTGAATTAAGGCTTGGCTGGCATCGGGTTGGCACCCGTGCACCTTGGCACCTCTGTAATGATCCAGAGTGCAGCGGGTAACAGATTGGACCGATCCGGCAGGCTGCGATCTGTTAACCTCTCTCGCACACACACACACACACACACACACACACACACACACACACACACACACACACACACACACACACACACACACACACACACACACACACACTCCTGCCGGCCAACTGAGAACAGCTGTGACCGTTCAGAGTTGCTAATTGGCTCAGTGATTAGTATGACGGTATTCTGGTGTGTGTGTTACTATTTCCTGTGTATGAGCATATGTCGGCATACACCATATTTGGATTTGATGATACTTTGAGAAACATCTTGGCATTTGCTTTACATTGAAGTAAAACAATTGCTTTCTTGATTTTTCTAAATCTGTCCTTTAGATTATATCATTGTTATAGTACATGATATATTTGATAAAACCAATCCTGGGTAAAACACACAATGATAAATTCAAGTTCAAATTAATTCCAGTTTTGAATGCCACTCTTGTGAAAAGAACAGCCTGCTGTTATTCATTCTGCTTATGAATTAATTACGTGCTCACGACTCTATTGAAATAGAAAAGCATAAAAAGTACATTTATTTATTTATCTGTACTTTAATAGTTTTACATGTTCTGGATTAAAAGGTTTGGTACAGAAAACCGTAAGAAGATACTCAAAAACACTCACGTTTTCTGTTCCACAGTAGCTGTTGATAATTGGCATAAATTGCTTTTGCCATTTTACTATATTTATTTTGTGCGATTTGTGCTAGGACTCTGATAGTACGCTTTTACCATCGACTTATTCAAGTAAGAGAGAATTAAAGCTCAATTCTTTCAGCAGGGACAGTATTTTCTTTATCTCTCTTAGTTTCTCAAAAGCCACTGCCTTCAGAGTCCATCCTCTTTTTTATCAAGTAAGTTGTGGATTGTTATATTTCTAGCTAGAAAAATGCTAATTATGTTAAACAGGAGAGTTTGATTGTAAGTGTTTTAGTTAGACCCACACAAACAATGGCAGCATCTCCACACAGCCCAGGAACAAATAGAAACACCAACAACACACTCCTCTTCATTACCACAATTTCCTCCATGAGGAAACTCTCCATAAAGTATAAGTGGCTGAATTGCCTCATAAGGACCATGCTTGATTCCTGACTTGATTCTACCTAATTGCTTTTACGTATGATTCATCACTTCCAGCTTCTGGTGGCTGTGACGCGGTGTTTAGGTGTATTAGGGGCTGCATTAATGTGTTTTTATTTGTGTGTGTGTTTGCAGAGGGTTATGGTCTAAGCCGGTTTACAGGTCTCTCCTTCCCCCTTTGCTTTCTCAAACCACTCTATTAAAGTGAACTAGCAGGAAGTTTTCTTATTGATGAATCCACCATGGCAACAACATGCCTCATTGCTAATAATAATGCATCGAGGGAGATACTGAACGTATAACATCTTGGATCGCTTCGTAAACAAACATATTGAATAACTCGATGCAATTTCTCCAAATGCAATTGTAGATTTTGCCAATAAATGACATCAATGCAATTTGTTAACAAAATAGCATTAGTGTCCATTTATGTTATTGACATTCACCGACCTTGTCTCATTGCCTCTCCCTCTTTGTCTACGGGAGATTCATTTATTATTCATTTTGTTCCATCGGCAGAAAGGTGACTCCACCATGGAGGACACGTGGAGATATATGCGACCCCTGTCATACATTTTATATTTCCCACCTCATATTTGACCCTCTCGGTTTCTCCCCATCCACCTTGCCATGTCTCTGTGGTGTGCAGATTATACAAACAGCCGTTTTCTCAGGCTTCCTAAAATGCGTCCCTTTCTTAGCTGCCCTTGCTCCTACGTGCCTCTTTCTCTCACAGCTTATTTTGTCCGCTCTTATCAGCCTGTATGCAGACTTGTTGCTCGTGTTCTGTCCTCCATTTTCATTTTCAATCGTCCTTCTGGCCGCGGGATTGGGGATGTAAGGGCGCCATGGCAACACAGGCAGTGCAATGCAAACGCTTTCTGACATTGTCTTCAAAAAAAGGACGAATGCGTGTTAACGACGTGTTTTAGGGGCAAAGCTGAAAGCAGTTGCTCTCATCCATAGGACATTTTAATCCATATATGCACTACTGCCTGTCTGTCCACCCTTTGCCTATCTTCTGTCCTTGAGCCCTATGTCTTCCTATGTGTCACTCAACCGGCTCATTTCTTTATTTCTACCTTAATGTTTCTCATTTCTCATTTTCTTAATCCTTATATTTAGTCATTTCTTTCTTTCTGTACACCAATCTGTTATTCCACACAAGCACTCATTCAGCTACTCTATAAAGAAAGGTATTAATTGCTATAATAAATAATTGCTTTTATTGAAACTGACTTTTATATAATTTCCGTGCTAATGTAATGATGATTTAAACACATTTATTCTAGTCAAATATGCAATTGATGTAACTAAGGTTAGGGCTAGGGTTAGATTATCAATGTAATGTGGATAAAGTTAATCGTTAAGCTTCATGCATTGCTAAGAGCTTATTGTAGTCGAAGTGGAATGATTAATCATTTTAATATTTCCCAAAAATGAGAGGTAAGGGGTTGACCAATCACTACAGAGCCGGCCAGCTAACCAATCAGAGCAGACTTTCTGACGGTTTCAGACACACAGGCCGTTTCTCAATCGCGAGGAAACTGGCTTCCAAGCCAATATTTCAAGGATGCTACGTCATCGAGTGCCGCCGAAGGATTGTTCCAATCTCCAGCATACTTGGAATTCCACCGAGGCCGCGTCCTTGGTTCGGGGGAAATTTCGAGGCTGCACATGGGTAGACTTCGCGTCCTTAAAATCCCCACAATGCTTTGCGCACGGACCAATTTCAAAAACCCTTGAGGAGAATTGCTGAACCGACGCAGTACACATTTAAATGTAAGTATTAGTGGCGCAGAAAATGTGTAGTGTTGGTAAATGTATTACTTTGTTAAATTTGTTACCACCATAAATGTGTTCTGTGAAAGTAAAGCAAGTTCATAATTAGACAGCCTAGACATCGTGAGGTATTTATTTTCGGTACAGTTTATGTTGAAACCGTTAGAGAGAGTGGCACACTTGTTAGCCTGTTCCATTCTTTTTCGTTTTCCGAAGCCGTGGCTTGGAAGCATACTTGCTTAGTTTCTGAAGATCGTGAGTTGGAAGTACGCGACTACCAAGCCAGCATCCTCGCGATTGACAAACGGGCCGTTTCGTTTCCAAGTAGAGGCCTCCCTCTTTGTTTCCAGCCTTAAGTAAGGTTGTAAAAGTTTCATTACATGTAACTACAGCCATTCCTCCTCTTTTTCCATTCCTGTCTCTCTCCACAAATCACACCTGCTTGTGTAAGAATGGTATACAGGTTAGACCTCCCCCCCCCTCCTCTGTATAGACTTGAGAATGTATGCCTCTGTTTTGGAAAACTACTGACTCTAGTGGGTGGAAGCATGTGCAAGTGGAAGAAGAGCAGCACCAACTCTCTCCTCGCTGTCTATTCTCTCTCTCCTACATCTCTATTTTTTCAAGTGTAAGTGATAATATCCTCCCTTTTTCTGCCTCTCACCGGCTTGAGTGATTTGCTAAGGCGATGTGTTCATATGTGTGTACGTGTGTGTGTGCGTCTCACATTAGCCTTTTTCCATTAAAGCAATTTCGCCGCCCATTGTATTCCTGAAGAGGACCTGGGAAGTCACTAATGGTGCCTTGCGTCCACACTTGCGCGCTCATACACACACACACACACACACACACACACACACACACACACACACACACACACACACACACACACACATACACACACACACACACGCCGCAACATGCACACAGCAGAACCTCTCTCAGTGCGTGCTATCATCACCTGTCGCCTGATTGCTGTAAAACACACACATTAGCATAGAATGAGACACATTATCACTCCTGATTATGGGACGCTAAGAGGTTTCACAGAAAAAAAAGACCTCGCACCTTTTCTCCACAATGCCTGCTGCTAGTGAGATAAATGCATGTTGTCCAACATCTCTGACGCTACCGAAACAGCCTGAAGACTCTGCTGATGGATTTAATGGCCTCTTGTTGTCCATGTTCGTAACTGCTCAGATTTGTCATGTCAATACTAATTCTTTTAATTCAGACGATGCTGTGATCCGGCTGCCACCATCAAAACATGTACTTTGTATGTTTCCTGCTGTTTTGAGAGTGAAAAGCGCCTGGCTGGTGGTAATTTCAATAGGTTATTACTTATTTTAGTGGGATCAAATCTAAGTAGCAGCAGAGCAGAGACGCACACACTCACAGACACACACAAACACATCCACACTGCATCCGCCATTAGAGGTGAGGGCGCATGGTTAGCAGGTGGCCTTCTCTTCCCTGCCTCGATGAGTACAGGAAGTGTCAGCCGTGTACAGCGGAGGCACAGGACACTTGTTTGAGTCAAAGGTCATCCCTCTCTACTCTTTGCACTGTTTTCTTAAGTCTGGGGGGCCTGATGAGGTCTCGCTGCGTTTTAAAAGGCCTCACTCATTTCAGGGGTGGAGGAGGAACAGGAGGAAAGAGGGAAAAAGCTGTCATTCATGAGTTTGTATTTTCTTTTGCCTTTCTGGGGTTTTTCGCCAACATCCTGGAAATGGAGGAAGACCATGTCTGGATCCCTATATAGCCTGGCAGGGTCACAAAGGTGATGGGTGGAAGAGGCTTTAGGCTAAGATGGGAATTCCCCTGCCTTTGGGTGCAGTTCTAGGTGTTTTGAGAAAATAGGGTTTGACAAAAGTTTTTTGTTCTCTGGAGAAAATCCACTTTCTACAAAAGAGTCGCTGAAAGCACAATGTTTTAGATTTTGAGTAAAGGAATAGTTTTTCTTTTTAGAAAATGTGTATTTTTTGTCATCAAGACTGGCAAACAGCTAGCCAAGGTAAAAAAGGAAAATTACATTTCGCTAAAGCTCACTAATAATATAGTTATTTAGTCTGTTTTTTATTCTCTACACAAATAGAAGTGTAACATTGATCATTTGTGGTTTTAGCAGGGGTTATTTGCAATGTTTTTCGGTGCTACCAGTCTTTGAGAGAAACTAAAACAAAAGCCTGCTTGATCAAACGTCATATATTTAACAAAGAGACATAAAGTGATACATCTTGGCAAGAAAACAGAAAATGCCACAAAGTATTCCTTTTAAGGTTGAGAGAAGCACCTCACTTTTTGGAAAGTGATTGCGAAACTACATCAAAGATTTTTGTTTTTTTTAGTTAAGACTGCACAATAAAAGAATGCTGGGCTGGACAGAGGGCATACTATTTAAAGTGAATTAAAAAAACTAACAGAAAGTGGAAGATTGTGTGTTCAGATTTCCTTGGCACTTAGTAGCTTCATTTGCACACCTGTCAAACAGCACACACACAAACACACACATACGCGCACAGAGGTCTGTGATAATGACATAATTGTCCCGGAGCACACAGCCATGCAAATAGGGAAGATGGCTTGTGTTGCCATCCGTAGGTCTCTGCCATCTATTTCCATTATTCTAATGCACTGCTACTGATGACCTGCTCTCACACAATTAACAGTCAGCGAGAGAGAGTGAGCGAGGCTTAGGCAGAGAGAGAGGGAATGTGTGGTATTTGAGAATAGCATTTTTTTGCCCTTATATTTCTACCCTGATCTCCTGGCCTTTCTTTTTAATGGCGTACCAGCAGTAACATATGGTAACTTTTCGCCTCTCGTTTTGCTTGACTTTTGTCATCTCTTCAACCATTTCTGGAAGCACAGTTGGAGCTAGCTAAACTTTACAAATCAAGAATTAAATGTGGAAATGTTCCGTCCACACATTTCATGCCATTATACCCTCCATGTTATTTTTTCCACGTCTCATCTTGGCCCTTTATTTATCCGTGTGTGTATGTGTGTGTGATCTTGGAAGAATGGACTGTTGATTCTGGTCTATTCCTTGGCTCCCCTTCTCATGGTCTTGGCCCAGGTCTGATCCCTGCGATTGGATCGGGGGGCTTTTGTGGTGGCTGATGGGACAGAATTAAGCCAAGTGGCACACACTGAGCACGCTCCATGGCGGGCAGATGGACGGAAAGTGAAAGAGCTGTGATTTCTCATTGTGTCCCGCCGTCTTTTGGGGTGTGTGTGATACCTCCAGTGAACATCCTCCATTCCAAGAGCTCTATTCTTCAATCAGCGGCAACCGCTTCCTGGGTCCAGAGACACGCCTCTCCAAGATTTCATCTCTGTATCAGAACACAACCGGGTTGCAAGCAGCTTAGAGAAGAACAAGGCAGGGTAAGATATAGCAGATCAGTCTTGGCGCTGTTAAAAGTGGGAAATACACAGTTTAAATATATATTATTTAAAGAAACAAAATTGAATATTCATGATACTTCACCCTGAAAAGTTTTTTTTAAAGGACGTATTTGCAGCTGTGCTCCAAATTAAACACATTTTTAGAAAATGATGCTCAGCAGATAATTCAAAAATATAATGTTGTTATTTAAATGAAGTCTCCGGATCAGTGCACTTGCAGTTGTGTCCAGCTGTTGACAATGAGCTCGTATGCTCAAGAGATTTGGGGGGTAAACAGATGCCCAAAATGTCTGTTTAAACATGTTCTAAAACCGATTAAAAAGATCTAAAGGGGTTAAATGACCGAGGCTGTAAAAGTTCCCACAGATCGTGTTTAACCTCTTACCTTCGGAGCCACCCCCTGTGCTCAGCCCCTAAAGCTAAGCCCCAATGAGATTTACACCACGAGTGTGTGTAATAGTTATTTGACCCCCTGCCTTCCTGCGCATATATGTGAGTGTGTTTGGGTGAATTTGCCGATTACAGCAGATTACTTACACCCATGTAAAAACAGGAATTAGTTCCCAATAAGAACTGCTTATAGGGCCTAAAAACGTTAAAGATAATCATTAGGCCAAGGGGAACATCGCTTATTACATTACGCAAACACCCACTCACCATTACACGTTAAAAAGGAGTAAATACCCTTCTACCGCCTTTCTCCATCCCCTCCACCCCTCCTGAAACTACTAAACTGAGCTGTCGGTGGAGATGCTTAACTGCTCCTCTGATCTGGACTAGTGAAGGGGCTTTGGAGTTTTATTTTGAGGGTGGAAATCATCTGATAGGGCCAGAAAAGCCTGGAGTCGTAGCCAGGAAGGGTGGAGAAAATGCTTTCCATCCATCCCATCCTCCGTCTGGGACTGATTCAGGCAGAACCTTTTGTCTCCTGTTCTGAGAGCTGAGGGAGAGAGAGAACGAAAGAGAGACCAAGGAGATAACGGTGGTCACATGGCGTCCCCAGTAAGGGTTGAGTGATCTACTTAGAAGGGGCCATGGCAGGCCCGGCCAGCAGAAGCCAGATAGATGCCTGAGCAGGCTGGCCAGGGACCAGACACCCCTTTAAATCTGTTACTATGGCTAATCTCTAATCTGGAGATTTACTATATCTGTTCCCCCTCTCCCTCTGTTTCTCTTTTTCTCTCTGTTTCTACTTCTCCACATCTATAAATGGAGCAATCTGTGAGTATTTCAAAAATGCATTTATCCCCAAAACGTATCATTAAAGACCGTCTAATTCCCTTCACATCCCTCAGATCCTCCTACCTCACCCCCTGACCATGCCCAACAACACACACACACACACACACACACACACACACACACACACACACACACACACACACACACACACACACACACACACACACACACACACACACACACACTTCTTTTTTTTTCCTTTTCTTTTTTGCAGATGGTCACATAATGCACAATCAGCCAAACAAGACAGCTGATTTCAGGGTGGAATGTTGGACCCCCTCTCTCTTGGAGGGCATCCTTGGTGGACATTGCTAGCTAGAAGCCATTAGATGTTAGCTGTTTGCAGTGAGCCAGCACCAGTCAGAACCAATCCCAAATCTTTCTTTAACTGGACTGAGTTCCAGTCCAAAAACTGGAGTGAGGAAGAGCTGGTCTGCCTGGAACAATGTAGTGGGATTGCAGAAAGACATGCTGGGTGCCATGCATATATCAGGTGATTACCTCACATATCTTGCAACAAAAAACACACATCTTTCATCGCCCATCTTTTCAAAGATCTTGCTAACACATTTTCGGTGTTTTAATGGATGTTGCAGTCATGGGGTTGGCTTTTGAAATATGGTTTCCTTTGCTGCCAACAAAAGCACCTTTCCCCCTAAAGCACTCAACACATGGCAGTCTTGAAACTTGCGTGATGAAGACATGATGTGTCATAATAATTGGGAGGTGGACAAAGGATCTGCTGTTTAACATGGAAATGTATGCAGTCCCCAGTGTTTCCTACAAAGCTACATCTAGCATTTTTCCTTTTTTTGTCTGCTGTGTCCGGATTTGTTCGATTCACTTTCATCGTCCATCCGTCTCGGAGAGGCGAACGTTCACTGACACTAATGTGTCGCAGGTCAAGAGAGGAAGGGTTCCACCTAATGTGCATCTTCATCTCTGCTCTCCTCCCAAAAGACAATGCTTCCCTCCTCCCTCGTTCCTGCTTCCCCATACTTAGGCCCTCGCAGCAATTATGCCCAATCACAGGGCCTCAATAGGAAGCAACCAGGGCTTGTTTGTGCCTCTGCGGTCATTAAGAGGGGGGCGAAGAAAGGAATTAATGACTTAATTGAGGAGGAGAGAAAAGGGGGAAATCACACAGACTCTGGGAGCGGACTAGAGAGTATGAATGGGGCGCCTGGAACGCTCCTGGAGCAGGGGATTGTGGGATTGCTGAAGTGTGTCAAGATTTTGGTCGTCCTCCAGAGCAGATGGTGGCTTGTCGTTCGCATACCATCTATTCTCCTCTTTGTCAACCCAGAACGGCTTCTTTTGTTCCTCCCCGTTGCTTTGCTGCAAAAGTTCATGGGCGAAGAGAAGAAAAAAGAGAAAAACAACACGACAAAACTGAAACACTGGTCCAGTTTGCTCCAGATTAACAGTGTCAACGTCGCTCTCTCCTTCTCGTTCTCTCTCTCTCCCTTCAAAAGTTTTGACCAAATCAGAAAGGATGCTGTGTCTAAAGTGTTAGTGTGCCAGCCTTGGCACATTTCTATTCATTCCTCTCTAATGTGGCAGGGTCCCCCCACTGCCAAGCCTCGGCTCCTGCTCCACAGACTCCTGATTACTGTGGATAAACACGCAGGAGGAGATCCCCCTCCTCTCCTCCATCCACCCCAACTGAGACTTGAGAGATATGCTACCTCCAGGAAATTCTGGCTTGGCTCACTCTTGTAATTTCTCTTCCCATCCAAGATTTCAAAAACCGATAAAGTAATCAGGAGGAAACTGAAAAAAAATCAGCTTGCCGAGTATTCAACATTTGCGGAGCATCTGAAATGTTCCACTTTGATTGTTCCATAAAAACGAGGATGGACGTTGCACTGTTAAGCCTGAGGGTCTACAGAACTATTGATAGCAAGCTGAGGTGCTCTCATCAGTTTCCTTTTTCCTTTCACTTTCATGTGTCCTGATTCCTGGAAGCATTCCTTCTGTAAACAACAACTGAAAAAAAAACAACTGAGGCTTATTTGGAAAATGGCTAGCACCTTTGCAGGGCTGAATAATTAATGTATGCTAATGCTAACAGTGTATTAGTTATTCAAATGTGATCCTTTTAGACAACAGCACTGTTTACCCCCTATTACTCCCTCTGATCGTCCACTCCAAAAGGGGAGCACAGAAAGAGAAGAAAGCAGAGGAAGAGAGGAGAGATGAGTGTATGTGACACTAGCAGACACCAGCCAACACAACAAAGAAACACAGTGAGATTAGCATGACAGAGAATACCAGCGCTCCACACATTAATACACAACATGAACTATAGCCATAACCCTCAGGGGCCCGATGCAATATTCATCTCCTCTACCTCCTCCTTCAATCTTTTCACACCTCTCTGTCATTTTCTTTTTTTAAACATTTTCTCCCCTCTCTCCAGTCTTTTCTGTTCTTTGCTCGTCTCCTCTGCCTCTCTTTCCCACCCCTCTGCTCTTTCTCAGTAGACGTCTGAAGGGCCCTTCAGCCCAGAGGAGATGGGGACTGGTCTTACCGGGGGCAGGGGCCACTGTGTGGGATGGTGGCTCAGGAGGAAAGAGGAGGGCTCTCTGTCTGGAGAATGGAAGGATGGTTATGTGTCTGAATGTTGGGAGAGGAGGGCCTCCCATTGATAGATTAAGGACCAGGTTGGCTGTACTTGAGAACTATGGTTCTCTATCGCAGGAGGTGAGACTCAAGAGCCAGGTCACGCATTAGCATGTGTTTTGTTTTCGACTCTGCTGTCCCAGAGTCCGTTACTCAGTTGTATCACTAACAACCAGGGCGATGTAGAGGAGGGTAAATCCACTGTCTTGTTTGCTGAGCAGTATTTGCACAGCGTGTTAGGCTTATGTAAAGTATGTAAATCTTTCCGACACACATTTATTCTACGCATACTGGGGGATTGGTTAAAACACTGCAACGACCCTACTGCTACCTATACATTAACTGTGTGCTGTAAAACTTTGTTTCTGTTAACATGAGAATCCTAGACCACCACAGTACTAAATATGACTCAGCTAACCTAAACTGTTACGGGGAAATTCAACGATTAACATGATCATGTCTTTTACCTTGATGTTTTTAATAATAATAGTGGCGTGACAACTTCATACACAATGATCAGCAAGGATTATGAAACGCTGCATCAGTTTTCTGTGAACTTGTAGAGTTTACGTAGGCAGAAGGGATGCATTCTGGGAATGGCAGATTTGGCACTAAGACTAAAACATACTGTAGAAAATTATTGACTGATTGTGAGTACATTGAAAAATAGGTTTGCTTTAATAAGGATTATACATTTCAATCATTAAAACCATTGGTACCAGCTGGTATTAACGCAGATCATTAACAGATCGTCTGGGTCTTTGATAAAACCAAAGATGCTCAGTGGTGCAAACCTAGAGAGAAAAAAGACATACTATAGAAATTACCAGCATCATTTGTAGGCTGAAAGAGGGGCGTTGTCTTTTGAAAAGGAAGCTGAAGATCCACAAGTGTTTGTTGCATTTGTGTCTGTAATTTAACCACAATCACACGTGTTTATCATGAAGAGTTTTATGGTCTGAATTCACATACTTGAGAATATTTGCATTAATGAGACATGCCTTGGTGGCTAAGGTTGTGCTCAGCGGTCGCAATATCTTTTCAAGGGTTTTTTAAAAACATATTTTTATGCCAGCTCCCTTCCGTGAGCCGCTTTCATTTGTGAGTCAGTGGAGCTAAGACCGCCTGAAGCGAGCTCCTCAAGGTGATTCAGTCTGGGAATGTCTTTGAACCTCCCTGAAGCTATGCCTGCCTGCACAAAAGATCAATGTGCCTGTGAAAATGCAAGAGCGGTTGAGTTTACCCCCCTCCTTTCCTCTACTCATCAAAGATGAGCTTGCATTAGGTGCAATTAAGGTGTTTCCAAAGCCACCATAAAACAAAAACCACATGATAGGACAGCCGTGGCATCACCATTACCAATAATCGCACACTAACTTCACACATTGTCACTCAGCAGCTTCAAGGTCAAAGATGTGAAGCTGACCTGTTTTCAGAAGAAAAAAACAACGTACGCCAATCACGTCAACAGGAAAACCTCACTAAGGGTCTGTGAAACAAAGTGATTTAAACGCTGAAAGCTATAGACCCCCCTCCTCCGTTTCCCCCCTTTTGATAATGATATCAGTAATAGAGTCTTTTGTTTGATAATGAGAGATGCTATTTCTGATAGGGAATAATAATACACGGCTATTACAGTTTCATCTGTTGGGACTGAATGAATAACAATGCTTTGTGCAACATTCAGCGTCACACTGAACACACACATTCTGTATGTCTGTAATTGTGGGGTTGATAGTGAAGTGGCCGGCCACCTCGGTCAGCGTCATGGAGAGGAAGGCGAAGGTCCTTGGAGTTATTGTTACGGGTGTAACAATGAAGTCGAATGGGAGCGTTAATCATACGCTTTATAAAGTCCTGCCTCTGTTCACCCTTTGATGAGACTGTTTTGATGCTAATTGTCCAATTAAATAATAATAAAGTTAATGAATATTTAGGAGTTTGTGGTGCTGATGCTCAGTCCTCGCTGTTTACAAAAGTTGCAGTCAAGATCACCATTAACATAGATAATTATGAAGTCAGTGATGTCAAGGAGAATCCAAATTGTTTGAAAAAGAAAGATTTGGACTGGAAAGCCTAACTTTTATGTTGGTTCAAAACTAAAATGCAACCAGTTTTCATGTTACTGTGCAACCTGTGAGAGTGAAAAACTGAAAGTGGAAAACTCAATACAACAAATTGACAACTTTCTGTTACTCCCGCTGCCTGCCAACTTTAATGACTCCAGCTGCAACTGCCAAAACACTGATTCACAATCTGACAAAACTGGATGATGACAAAAAGCACATTCTTAACTCAAAACACTGTGCCGATGCTTGAGATTTCTCTCCTTTGTGGGATGGATGATAATAGGTGAAAACAAAGAAGCGGGGTGTAAAATGCTTCAGCTGAGCGTGATTACAGCTGTGGCCATCATTAGGCAGCCTCTTTAATGTAATTGATGGAGTGGATTCTCATAGCAGACCTCAATAGACTGGGCAGGGTCTCCTCGTTTATTTGGACTCATCTGCATTTGGTCTGTGTGTGTGTGTGTGTGTGTGTGTGTGTGTGTGTGTGTGTGTGTGTGTGTGTGTGTGTGTGTGTGTGTGTGTGTGTGTGTGTGTGTGTGTGTGTTTATGTTTATTAGTGTATGTGTGTGTGTGTGTGAGGTAGAGCCAGAGTGTGCAATAATTACGACTTCACACTCTTCAGACACTTAGAGAAAAGAGCAAAACAAAGCGCAGTAATCAGTGTGTGTATATATGTGTGCGTTTGTGTGTGTGGTTCGGTATATTCTAAGTGCAATTGTGCATACGTGGTCTCAGTGTCTACGTATGTTTGCGAACACATGCTTGTGTGAATGTGTGTGCAGCTACTGTGCACAAGTGAGTTTGTAAGTGTGTGTGTGTGTGTGTGCGAGAGAGAGAGAGAGAGAGAGGGAGAGAGACTGTTTGCATTTGCTCAAGGATCCTGACCCTTCAGAAATGACACGTTTTCTCTATCTACCCCATCCTTTCCCCACACATTAGGTGCTTACAAAAGACAGAGCACTAATGCATCATCTAATTGGCCTAGGCTCCTGCCTCTGCCTCTCCCTCCATCACTCTATTAGCTCAGTAATTACCCATATGCCTCAGCGAGGCGGGCGTCCAGATAATGGCCGCCTCAAGGGCCCTTGAGCGCAGCAGAGAGGGGCCGCAGTCTGTCGCCGCGGGAACACAGTGAGCTCTCCAAACTATCCCAGCATCGCACTGGGAAAAACACAATGGGGAAGGAGATGGCAACTTGGTATGCCCCCACCCTCTCCTCCTCCTCAAAAAAAGAAGAAGTTATGAGTTGAGGGAGTAGAGATGAAAATTGGGGCTGTTCAAATGGGATGTTGTCTATTTAGTTAATGTGCAATTATGTGTGTCTGGATGAAGCCCATACATACTTTTGCATTTCTTTAAAGGAAAGGTAGCAACTTTTTGTTTTTTCGCGTAAATTAAAATATTCACTTTATGTCCAATGCCAATGTACCCTATTAGCAATGTGGTGGATGTTAGGGGAGAGGTTATTATATCGGGGTGGGGGTGGCGTGTGGTTTCATGTACTGCTATGACATAATATTTTTCAGGAAGGCCAGTTCTGGGGGAGATATCCATGCATTTAACGGCATATTAGACTGCAAAAATACGGCCCATATGATTATAATATTCTATAATACACAGAATTGTACAACTATGGAAAGTTATCACCACAGCAATTGGTTTATCCAATTCTTAGTAATGTTGAGCAAGGTTAAGGTTTTTTGAT
This sequence comes from Notothenia coriiceps, assembly GCF_000735185.1. Taxonomy (NCBI): domain Eukaryota; kingdom Metazoa; phylum Chordata; class Actinopteri; order Perciformes; family Nototheniidae; genus Notothenia; species Notothenia coriiceps. The sequence continues at coordinate 24,290,311 of NW_011369947.1, read as the reverse complement.
GGATAATCCTGAGGTTTTGCAGTGCTTTGAGTCTTCTGCATCGGCATTTGATGAGTTGGCGGACTGGCTTTATTGAAATGACAAAAAAGTATCTAGAAAATAATAAACATTAATACAATGCTGGGTGCTGGACAGAACCACATTTAAAACCAGTTAAGCCCCAAGCCTGTTTTTCAGGTCTCAGACTCGAAAATGACATTCCCAGAAAAAATGACTATATCTTAACTTCTAAAAGGGGTAAATTAATAATCTTTTTTCTCAAAGCAATGATAAACCTGTGAGTTGGATGTAGAAAAGCCAGAATCAATAGATAGATGTTTTTATTTTAAAGTAAATTCAGATTGAACATAGTAAAACAATTTAAATGATAGTTTCCTTCCAAAACTCCGGTCGGATAAGTCACGAGTCCCCCCCCCCGTTGACGATTTACTAGCGGAAATTACTAGCGGTAACGAGGTGGGCCGGTGGTACCGAAGTGGGCCGTTCGAGAGTCCCGGGCTGATTTTTAGTCCCAGTCCGCCCCTGGTTGTAGCTCACATACACTCTATATGAATTCTCAGTTTTTGAAAAAATGTTATGATGGATTATCAGTAATCATTTCAAAGTGACACAGACAGATTGGATTAACCTCCGGCACCGTTTTTATCGATTTAATGCCATTGAACACAACTTTTGATCAGAAAACAGCAAAGGTAAGACGTATTTGCCGTTTTGGCCCCGTAAAGCTAAGCTGTGTGTTGTCTGGTTTCGCCTTCGCTGCCCTGTTTTGGTCGTGGAATGATGATACTTATACCATTGTAACGTGTGGAATCTCAGCTTTCATTTGATATCTTGTTTGTGCAGAACCAATGAGGTATAACATATTTCTACCGTGAGTTCTGTGCTAAGTGCGTTGGCATTTTCTTCGCTTAGTGCTAATTCAGAGGCTTTGTATTACCCTATTGTTTTGTTTAGCTAAAAATTGTTAATATTGTCTGATAGCTGAGTTTCTTCCCGTTAAGTGGGTATGACACATACATAGATTGTTAAATGTTAAGAAGCCCTGAGACACAGTTTCGTGAAGAAAAAAAAACTGTGTCTCTGTTAAGCCCCATAGGCCCTGCTATGGGGCTTAACAGGTTAAAAGACAGGAAAAAAGGAAGTAATGGTTTAATTAAGAACAACCAGTGACATTTGAGCTATAGCTTCATTATTTCGCAATGAATCAAGTCTTAAAGTCGACCTGTCCAGGGTTTTGCAGAGTCATTTCTTTCTTTTGTAGCACAGCTTCAGTTGAAAAGCTCAGAAAGAAAATCCATTATCCTGTTTTGTTTAAAAAATGTATTCCAAAATTCACATTGTGAGTATCAAGACTGACATCTCCTCTGTGTTCCTCCCTTTGTAGCTCGCCCTCGCCTTTCTACAGTAACTAAATCTCTTAGATTTACATCCTTTGAAAATGGAAATCATAATTCTCCAATCTTCAATCTTCAGCCTCCTAATTGAAATCGCATAATCTGTCACAGAATAGAAACGGCCGCCCTCATCCCATCCCCAAATGACACTTCCAAAAAGAGTACAACAAAGAGCTTCTTAAATAATTCCCTCGCTCTCTGCATCATATAATATGGATTACAGAGGGCTCTGTCTCTCTTTCTCCCTCAATCTGGGATATGATCTCATCCCTCCATCCTACACAAGGCAGATTTTGGGACACTCAAGCTGACCAAGCAGCATTATCTCTTTTTAAAATCAGATAAATATATAAATAAAGAATCCAGCAGTAATGCTAATATATGCCCTAAGAGGGTCTAAGGCTTCCGCTGTTGACTTAATCCCGGTTTTGGGAAGGTATCTTCCCTTGGCCGTTCAGAGATTTGCGAGATCACTGTCAGTCCTGGGCCGGCTGAATTATCTTTGCGTATTGTGTTAATCTGTTGGCATGCAGATTGTGGTGGACTAAGGTTCAAGTGGGAAGGATTAGGGGAGATCTGAGCAAAGCTGATGCAGGCAGCCTTCTCAAATACGCTCCATGCGTTTGGGCCCCTCTGTGGGCTTTTTGTACACTGACCAAAGGGACTGCTGAAGCATGGTCTCTCTCTCTCTCTCTTCCCCTCTGTCCCCCTCTCCCTACACACTCACACAAAGATACACACAAATCGCCTTCATTCCTCCCTCTCCATTCTAGATAATTCCCCTCTTTAAATCTCCCCTCAGACCAACCACTGCGAGTGCAGGACCCAAAATGCAAAAACCAGTGGCCATGCCCACTCCACAAATCCTAAAACCTTTTAGAGCTACTTGACAGAGAGAAATCCTTCTGGAGAGGATATCCACCGTCCATTACTTAAAGACTAATGTCTAGTTTTAACTCTGCGGTATTTATTTACATCACAGCATCTAAATAAAGCGCATTTTATAACCCAAACTCACCCCAGTAATACCTTATTAAGATGCTTCTCACACAGCGCCTGAACATGGACAAGGTTTGTAACTTTGTTAATTGTTCGTCGTCAGTTCAATAACCCAGCACTTTGTGTCGGACTCTCCATGATTATCTCTGGAGAGTGATAAAATCACTTCAGGTAAATGAGTGATTGGACTGGAGGACCGCTGAAGTACAACTTAGCAGTCCTTTAGCAGCTTCTGTTTGCTAAATGGAGCCCTGGAGTTGGGAGTATGAAGAGGCTGGAGGGGTCAGAGGGGTCCATGTGGACCAGCACTTGGACGTCTCTCGGAGGGACGAGCAACCAATCACGTTCTCTACGAATCCTCGACCCGGAGATCCAGCAGGAGAGCCCTGATTTTATTTCCACCAATCACTTGGCTTCAATGAAAGCTAATTGAACAATTCCAATCTCTCAAATGGTTTTATTTGATTTAATCTCGGTGACAGAAATAACAGCGTTGGAGGTGCACTTTCCTCTATGGAAATGTTCGAAAAAAAAGTCTCATTGTTGTGTCGTCCAGAAAAAAAAACTGCTTTGATTTAGGAAGACACAAGGAAATAAAATCGAACAAATTGCTTAGCTATTCAACCAAAGGATAAGAATGAAACTGGAACAATTGCTACCACCTAATAATGTTAGAATTCATATATTAAAAAACTGTGTTGTGCATCAGGTCAAACGGGATAGGAAAAACCAAGACACTGAAACAGAGATATCATTGTTTCATCTATGTAGTTTAATCAACCAGATGTCTTTATATGGGTTCCTACTTAATATGATGCTTAATTAGAGGAAGAATCTTCTGGATCTTTCTGCCTGCGTTGATACGGTTAATAGGTCCCTAATATGGTTATTGTCTGGTCAGGGAGGGGGACCAAATCATTTTAATTAAGGAGCGACTGGCTTTTTTCCTCTCCTCACGTCGCTTATACTCTGCTTGGCCCTTAAATTAATCCTTCAGATATCAAGACTTCCAGAGCAGTTGTTTTGTCATCTCTCCAATTAAAGCAAGCGAACATCGGAGAAAGTCGCTGGCTAATTTCTTTTTTCAGTTTGAGCGAGCAATAAGGACACTAATAAAATCAGATTAACATTGTCCAACGGACTCCTTGATGGATTCTTGTCCAATATTGTTTTCCACAAATGTAATTAGGCTCAACTCTAGATACTAACGCAGCTCTTCATTTCAATCAATCCAGCACCATTTTGCTCTTTCTTTACTAAATGTCGTTTGAATACCACCAAATTATGATTTTGTCCCTTTACATTAAGAAACACTTTTCCACAAACATCTTAAAATTAATACGCGTTTAAATTATCAAGCAGAACAGAGGGGAAGTGTGAAACAAATACTTGTAAGCCTGGCAGAGAAGTTACAATGAACGACAAAAGCTTGATTAGCATTCATGTCAAACAATTAAAGCAGGAGTATTCAGAAAGGGAAGGATCTTATTAGCTGGAGAAAAACAGAATGAGACGGACCATTTCTCGGCCGCTTAAGCCTCGGGATTACTCAACCTTTGGTGGCAGAGAGGAACAATGTGGCTTTTAAAAACCCATTTTGGAGAGACGTGTTTGGATGACAATTACGTGCCTCTAATCTGTTTATTAGGAGGTTGGGAAGAGGTCTTTAAGATCCTCATTCAGGACGAGCGGTCTGGGCCGCGGTGTTTCAGGCTTCTCAGAGTATCTGTGTGGTGTGTATGGGGGGTATGAGAAGGGTTTTAGGAAGAGCCTGACATAAGAAAAGAAAGAGGGAGAGTTTTAAGCCTGCTAAGCAGATCAGTGTCTTTGTGTGCGGTAAACAGAGGCACTTGAAACTTTTCCTGAGCCCAAGCTGTCTGAAGCTAATTCTTTCTTTTAATTGCTTTTGTAAAGACGCGAGGAAGAAACAAAGGAAGGGCATTTACGAAATACTTGCACATGCGCCTCTACACTTGTTGAAATATGTTGCTGGAAAAATGTTACATACCAAGGGAGAAGGGTACATAACAATATGGGATCCAGTAAATCAGATCCAAAAACTGATGACTAATGTTATTCATGAGACTTTAAAAAGAAAGGTGAAACATGAATCACAAGATAAAATGTCCAATGTTCTTCCCCCTTTTGACTCCTTAAAGCAGCCTGTTTGTGTTTACAGATTGATTAAAAAAAAAAAAAAAACGTCAATAATCTGTTTTCCCAAACGATTTTTAATCACCCTTTCAAATATTTGTGCCGGCGCTTGTGTCGACTCGTGTCCTTTAGGATTTCAGATAGCCACAAACAACAGGAGGAAAAAAAAAAAAGGCACCACCAGAAAAAAGATCAACAAACAGGCGAAGCATAGAGACAGAACAGTTTGAGGATGAACGCTGCTAATCCTGACCTCGGCTAATGCTAATGCAAATGCATATCAAATATGTAATCGACATTAGTTAGGAAAACAAGGATCTGCCCGCACTCTGCTCTTTGTTCCGTGATTGTGGAAGAGGGAGATTAAGATGGGCTTTAGTGATGCTCAGATGGATGGAAGGAGAGAGGGATGGAGGGACGGCTGGATGCACTTATGCTCACTGTCAAGAAAAGAAGTGAACCTTTGTAGTTAAATCTGCTCCTGTTGTTCATCGACCCGAGCGGAACTGCATCCAGCCAGAGTTTGCAATCTTGCACCGTTTTTTAGTATTATATTTTAGTGTCTTGACAAAAATATAGTTTTAGCACACATTATTATCACATCTGGATTAAATTCAGTCAAATATAATAAAAACATTTTAGTTTAATTTTCAACAATTACTTTTTTTTTTTTAAATCTAATTTCCATTGATTTCAAATGTTTCTGTCTCAGGTATTCTGAAGCTGTCGCCATATTTAACTAAAGTGTTTTGAAAGAAACATTTACACGTTTTGGATTAATAGTGAGAAGAGAGCATTCATTATATGGGGACAATTTATTTTAAGTGTCAAACAAGACATATACTGTAGGTTTCAATAGTGTTGTGTTATGGTTGGAAAGAGCTGGCTAAGTTATTTTCCAGGGATAATGCTAAGCTAGGCTAACCATGTGCTGTCAACACAGTGGTATTTTTTTTCAGCTAAATAAGGCATATCTCTTATTTTTAGAGTGTGCAATGTGAAATTGAAGCTACTGTTAGAACAAGAAACACTGTTTAGGTTACACACCACACATTTGTATGGAGAGTTGTTAGTAGTGTTGCAGGGCGGTATTTGTGGTTAAATGATGACACAGGGGCAAAACTCTTGCCAGTTTGTTTCTCCGTGTGCCCAGGGGAGGCAGAGGTAACCTATTTTCTTTGGCAAGGTTGAGCAGTCAGACGGAGACTTGTGTTTGTGTTTATGTTGTTTGATTGCATCGTTCCTTGAGGCTGTCTTACCTTGCTTTGTCCTTTTTCCACCAACATCCCCTTTTCCTTTTCTTCCTCTCTGAGCCAATGCTTTCTCCTCTTATCTCAACTCCTGCTCTTCCTTCCTTGTCTCCTCTCCTTTTCTCTCTTCTGTCCCTTTTATCCTTGTTCCCCTCCATCCACTGTCGCACAGGGATAGAAGTCTTGCTGTGCTGTGTGTTTCCTGCTTAGATGCACGGTTTGTTGTTAGTAAATGAGGTCATTAGAAGACAATCTGACCTAACCAAAGGCATTTGTTCTGCATGCTGCATTTTTCACCCTCCTTTTCTCAGTATAAATATACACCTTTGATGGAACGGCCAGATGCTTGGATCATTAACATGTCATTATATCACCCGGCAAATGAGTGTGAACAATTCCTTTACCTATTCCTTTCACCTCTATAAGCATTAGATAAAGTGACACGTGAATATCTATTCTTTGTCCTGCTCACACACTTTCAGATGTTATCTCCATCCTCTCCTGACCTCTTCTCATCCATGTGATGTTTTGGTATATCTCGCAGCAAGGTGACACCTCCAGGCGAGCCTCAGGGCCTTTGGGTCCTCTCACAGTGGCACCAAGCCAGATCCCTGATGACACCTGTGAGCCTTGGCAGAGCTCCTGGTTTACAGTAGCTGTTAGCAGGCTTTTATGTCAAACAAAACACCAACACAATGTGTTCTCTCTCACTATACCTCAACAATTCCCCACCTCCAAATGACTCCAGCCCACTTTCTCCCACACTGAAAGTGGTCGCGGCTCTTTCTGCAATCATATGCCACTGTAAACACCGCCAGTGAATCAGTCTTTTTCTAACCATGTCAACGGCTTTTAATTAGCGGTGAATGTCAAGGATGTCTGCTGGGTCCACCTCATTTCTCTCAGAGCCAAACCCATTTCTTGTGTTGTGTAACATTGTCCCCCATTGTCCAAGCTCACTCATAACCATACTTCATACGCAGCATCTCTGGAGTGTATTCCATTGTTCCTCAAGTGGGGAGACGAGTGTTGCTGCTCTCAAAATGGACATTGGCGCATCTCCTGAAACAATATAGTTCCCCCACACCACATCACTCACATGCGTTTAAAAACGCCAGACCTTGACCACTTACGCCTGGAAAGAAAATTACCTCAGCACAAAGCGGGAGCTCTTGTCTACACCCTAAAACACATCATAGCACTCTTGTCATTGCAAGTGGAGGGTCTATTATAAACAATTATTTTAGCCCTTCACGGACAGTTTGGTCTTTGTGATGCATTGTGTTTTTGAGCGAAGAAGTACAGGCAGTAATCAATGGAGGAGCCGTACGGTCAAGGTAAGGCTGCCGGGTGATCTAAACACATGCATACGTGGGAGGGAGAGGGGGGGGG
>NW_011369947.1:24277907-24283098 GCF_000735185.1 Notothenia coriiceps | reverse complement strand
ACACCAGAAACACTGATTAATAACCAGGTACATAGTTTAAAAGGGAATTACCAGCGAAATCATATTTACACTTTAATGTAGCAGCATATGAAAGGGAAAAAAATTGGACAGAAGAGGTAATTAGCAAAGTATTAATAATAACAGTTTTTGGCTTTTAATTTAGCAGCTTGGAAATTGCATGTCCGGGATCAAGCCCAGGAAAGAAAGAAGAATGTGCAGAGGCGTTGAGAGAAAGGCATCTTGAAGGAGGCAGTTGCAGAGGAGAGGCCAGATGATAGAGAAATGAAGAACAGAGGTTTGAAAGTGGAGGAGGGAGGAGGATCAGAATAATGTTGCTTATGGGTTTTCATTTCTCTATTCATCTGGCCCTTCTTCCTTCTTCACTGCTTCCTTCAGAATGCCTTTTTCTCTCATGCCTCTGCACTCTTCTCTTTTCCCTTGGGCTTGATTCCCGACTATGCCATTTCCAGCTGACTAAATTAAAGCGACATGTATTATTAAATCTTTCTATACTTTGGTCCATCCTTTTCTTCCCTGTTCATATGACTGCTACAATTCAAAGTTGTAAATATTTTTCGCCCTTGTAATTCCCTTTTTTAATGTCCCTGTATAATCAGTGTTTCTTGGTTATGGAGGCAAGGGGGGGGAAGGAGGGAGAAGAGCAGGCATCTGAGATCATTATTGCTTCTTTACCTTGTAACTTACCGTGTTTGAGTGTTGCGGACTTGCATGCTTACAGTCCTGGTAATTAGGGCCTTGCTTTACAAGTTCAAATGTGGCGCAACAATGTGAGCGTCTGGAAAAATTATGAGATTAAATAAAAGGGAACATTGTCAGATTTGGCTGGCTGTGCGTGAGTTGGCGTTCACTGGCCCAGCCCCAGGGAACAAGCACGGCACCTTCAGTGCCTACACCATTTTTAGCACCCATTGTCCTTTCTTAAACTGAACATAATACCCTGGGACAGAAGAGCTGCCCATTGATTTTGTTAAATTGTAAATGTTGTTCACCCCCATGAAAGTTAATTCTCTTAGCTACTTTGATTTAACCAGGTTTTTATTAGATTATGATGGGTGCCTTTTTTCTCCTGTCTTTCAAGTAATCATTTCCCTATAGGAGAACCTTAAAAACATTGATAACAATAGTTTTACTTTTTCCCTCTGGGTTCATATATTCTTGATGTCTCCAGTCCACTCAAAATACAATCACAGGGAAAATGTAATTTGCAGTGTCACATTAAAACACTACTTTCCTAAGCACTTGCAAAGGGGACCTATCATGCAAAATGCACTTTTTTCATCTTTTTATTACAGAATATGTGCTCCCCGGTGTGTCCAGGGGTCACTACAGTGTCAGAAAACACAAAAACATCCACTCTTTCCCTCTACCATAAATCTCTAAAAACCGGGGCTGCAACAGGCTGATACAGACTGATACAGATTTGAAAATTGTTCTGGACGTCAGACGGAGGTGATCCGCCTATAGTGGGACAACTTCTCCACCTATCAGGAAGGGCGTGTTGGCCGTTGGCATTGGCTAACAGCTATGGAAACATGACGGCTTGTGCCTCGCCCCCCCCTGCAGCTCATTGCCACAGAATAAGCCCTTGGCAAAAAACAGGGCTGGAGTACAGCAAATAGAGGCGAAAGAGCAGGCTAAAAATGCATTTGATCGTTGGTATTGGAAAAAAACTTTTCACAGGAATGTTATTATATAGTTTATGGCCTAACAATATATGTATTCAAATATAGCATGATAAGGCCACATTAAGTTTAAAATAATGTCACTTGTGTGCACGCTCTTGGCTCAAGTGGTGAGTTCATGAGAGGATACAATGAATTTAAAAAGAAAAACAATGCATGCACCATTGGTTAATTTCACTCAGTTTTCAACTATTGGACAAGTCCAAAAACAGGCAGAATCATAATTGTCAAAAAGCCAGTAGCAGAGCTCTTAACCCTTACTGTTTGGAACCCTGAGCCCTAACTAACTTTAATTAGCAGGAAGTCAATGAGTCTGTTAGTGCTAGAAGAGATTCGTACCATTGACAGCCAGCAAGTTAGCATTGTTAAATGGTTAGCATGGTGACATTGGAGCTCAAAGTATAACATGCTGCTTGTGGGCTTGTTTGGACAGTATTACAAGACTTCTGGAAAATCTTAAAAGTGTTTAAAACTTGGGCTACAAAATTCCAAAAGCAGCCTGAATAGAATATCATCATCCTTATTGGTTTTGTGGATGGAATCTTGAGCCATTATACATTAATAGTTCACAAAAACTTTTTGTCCCCTGCTGTCCACTTTTCCTCTCTTCACCCATCATGTCTTAATGAATGTGTTGAATGCCTTAACCATTTATTCAGTCCAAACATATGCTTTGGTCCCCATTATCTGATTTCAGAGAGCCAATTGGCTGTAAGGGTGCATGTAAAAACTGTGCCATTTAATCCGGTATCCTTCATTGTCACATGCATGGTTCTCAATGAGATTGTTAGAGGCGAGATGATTGGCCAGCGGCAATAAATAAAGGGAAGAGAATATAACCTGGCAGGACAGGCGGTTCGTCGATGTATGGATCTGTTATGGATGTGTCAAAGTCGATATCAGGGCAGGACGATCACGCTGAGGGCGTACGGCTCTGTAAAAGTTTGTGGTGTGGGGGCACATTTTCCAGTCCCCGGCTGGGCCCTGTCTTTTTGGGAGAACCGATTGTTGTGCATGAAGTAAAATGGAAACAGCTTATCATCTCACATAGAGGGAACGGATCATGTTGGCGGGCAGGTAAACGGGGAAGAGTGGTGAGGGGCCCGCGTAATACGTAACGTGTTTAATATTTTACTTCATTTGTCGAGTGCCCCTCCCTTGCCACCTTCATTACCCTTGAAAATCCATTCCTTCATCAAGTCTTGAATGAGTGCATATTTTCATTAGGGACTAATTATTTTCACATAACGTCGGCCCGATTATTTAACCTCCACTTACACCCGGGATACTGGCCTTGTAAAATTGATTTGCGAGAAAGAGTGAAGTTGGGAAAGGCCTCATTTAAGAACATAAGAGGAAGAAACGGAGGAGTTGAGGGAGGTGCGTTGAGGCTTCTTGAAGCAGCTGAGAGGGGGGGTTGAACAGGAAGAGTGTTTTAAGCCTTTTTGCGGACATGGAGCCAGAGTGAATGGGACATTTTGTTTCCCGGTTCTCATTTGCTATGCTTAAGAGTAAGAGGCCCGGTGGTTCTTTCTGGTTGGGTTGATAGTGATACCTAAGATGCCCGTGTGGAGTGAAGTTTTGCCTTCCAGCCAGGCGAATTCAGATCTATCTGTTGTGACCCACACATGCCTTCAGCCCATTTAATATAAAAAAACACATGACCTGGAGGCCACAGCACATGGCCTGTCTCTTTCCGCTTACCACAACTCCATCTTCTGCTGTCCGTCTTTACCCTTTTTCTTTCGTCTTCTGGTCTTCTCTGCTCGCACCTCCGTTTTTTGTCCTGTTCTTCCTCTTTCTTTCTTTTTTGCTTCTTGGCTTGCAAAAGCCCAAACTGATGATTGAATGGCTGGGAGTCCACCTTATCACATTCGCCCACTGAAGAAGGTTTCACCAAACTTCAAAACAAACTGGCGGACCAAAAACGCTTTCTTATTATGAGATTGACATTCGACCGCATGCAAAATGGTAGACCTAACAGGGCCGTTGCTGGCTCCCTTGCTTTATCTCTGCTCTACCTCTGCAGGAGTTTGACCCCATGCCTCACAATACACACACACACACACACACACACACACACACACACACACACACACACACCACACACACACACACACAACACACACACACACACACACCACACACACACACACACACACACCACACACAACCACACAACACACACACACACACCACACAACACACACACACACACACACCACAGAGAGGGAGGATAACATTGCAAGCAATGCTTTCATGCAACAGAGTTAAGTCAAGAGAATTCAAAAGGTTCTGTTGTGAACAAGGTTAAAGGTTAAGCCGTTACCAAGCTGTTTGTTTTTCCAGCAAATGCCGTAACGTAAGAATGATCAGTCCGACAAAAGCCACTGCACATAAATTGTTAACTTACATAAATTAAATTAAATTTCTTTAGATTAAAGGTGGGTTAGGTAATTTTGGAGAAACCAGCTTGAGTGCGCTAGAATTAGAAAACTCACAACCGGAAAAAATCTGCCACTTCCTTACAGAGCCCCTCCTCAAAGACACACAAACGCGCACATGACCAATGAGGGCACGAGTTAAGTTGTGCACATGATGGAAGGCTGACAGGAGTAGGCCATCAGGTTATTTAGCCGGGTCCGGCTTAAAATGATTGTTGCCCGTGCTTCTTTAAGTCCTACGGCTATCAAACAGATGACATTTCTTTATGATTTTTAAAATGTCGAACCCAGCACTTAAGATATTCATTGCTATTGGATGTTAAAGCGGCCATTCCAAATGGTATCATAACAAAGCTTGTGGGAGATCTTCACGGTTAATCCGATTTCCCATAACATAATAACCCTACCCACCTTTTAAGTCCCTTAAAGTAGACCGGTCAGGAACCATGAGATAATCGATTTAAAATATGATATTCAACTGAAAAATCTTTCGATAACAGATGACGGCCATGAAAACACTGTACATAAATGCGGATAATATATAGGTGTCTGTCTCAAACCTTTGGTTCTCCTAGGCTATTAAAGACATATGATGTATATTACATTAATTAATTGTTTATACTACATATAAAAAGTGCCAAATGAATTCACGTCTCCATCACACTGGTGTGGATATTTCAGAAAACCTAGATAACCCATAAAAGAGGATCAAATTATAATAATTTTGCCGTTGATATAATGCATATTCCTGTTTTGACATATGAACAAATAAATCTGACCGAAGCATTAATATCCATGATCTGTTTTTTGATATCACCATGCTTACAGGATTCGTACCCATATTTGCAAAATATGTAACCCGAAAAGCCTGAAGTTTCTTTATATTTTCCATTGCATAATTAAAAACTCCTAAACCTATGCTTCAGTTGGCTTGCCGCGTGAAACATAAGTTTAATGTTGCTCACAAGTGGCAAAACCGCAGACATGCTTCCACTCTGCCCCCTTCTTCAACCGGCGTAGGCGTGAAAGGATGATATCTCTGGA
>NW_011369947.1:24270467-24277862 GCF_000735185.1 Notothenia coriiceps | reverse complement strand
GGGGGGTAGATACTGAGGTATGATGTTTTGTATGCATAAAGAATGATAATAGCAGAGAACTATTTTTTTCTGATTGGCTTGCAGTTGTCCGTTAGAATAAAATACAAATAAATCCTTAAGCGTAGTTCTGGAACACTTTAAACAACAGTTGTGTACAAGATATGTTTAATTTAAGGTTACAGGTTTTGCTGCTATTTAACACGTTTTTTCTCATTAAAATGACAACAAGAAAATCTTAAAAAATGTATGACAACTTGAAGTAAGCCCTTGTCTTTGTGGTTAGCCAACATGGCAGCACACTGCAGGCTAGGGCTGTGTATTGGCAAGTGTCTGGCTTTACAATATGTATCATGATTCACGGGTTATGATTTAATAAATAGGGGTTCTGCAAGGCAATGTATTTCTTATTTTTTTCTTTGAATTGTTATTGAATTAGATTTAGACTATTTTGTTGTCCATTATCTACAATATAAGACAATAGCTTATAGAATTATTGTTATTATAATTTTTGTGACATTGGAAATTAACTACATCTGCTTAATTTCACAATTCATTATTTTGATCACTTGTATAGACAACAGAGAAGAGAAATGAGGAGCCACATTAATGATGTAAGTTTTATAAACCAGCATACAGTACGTCAGTGGCAATCTGCAGTTTGTTTTGGAGCAAGACATGTCTTTTTTAGTGTACATTTTACAGGTTTATATTTCAGTTCAGATGCGAGATATCACTTAAAAGTATAAAGTAACCACATGATAAAAAGGATACTAAGCATGAGTATTAGGGAAGGTGCATAAGGGCTTGATATACATGTGGTAAGGGATAGAAGGACAGAGATAAGAGACACCAAGCGAGAAAGAGAGGTGCGAGACGTGTGGGTGGACACTGGGCACGGTGGCAATAGGCACAGGGGCTTAATGAGAGGTGAGCCAGAGGAGAAAGCGAGCAAGGACAGACAGAGAGAAGCAGGGAGTGGGAGAGGTGAGAAGGAGGGAGTGAGTGATAGATGGTGCAGCAGGAAAGGGGAAATGGGGGAAGAGAGGGAGGATGGGACTTTGGAAAACAAAAGCAGTAAACAAACAGCCAAGAATAGAGTCCAGGTGTGAAAAGTGAAGAAACAGGTGAGGGAGACAGAGGACGGGACAGAGGAGAACGCTGAAGGAAGAGCGAGGCAGGGTCAGCAGGAGGTGTTTATAGCTGTGCAGCACACTGAAGGAAAACAGAAAAACAACACCGAAGAGTCTTAGACAAGAACAAGGGTAAATAACACACTTTCCATTGACTTCTGTCTCACAACTGTCTGCAAAAAGTTTCTCTTTTGTGTAGCAGTTAATGCTCCAGCTACGATAGCTTCCTCAACTTTGGACTTTTTGTAACCTTAAAGGTCAGCACTGTTAAGACGACGTGTTGTTTTTAAATGTTAGATACTTGTGGGTCGCTGTTCACAAAAGTTGGTTTTTCAAAACAGCTTTTTTTCCATTGGAAACTAGATGAATTTCGCCGGTGTTAACAAAAATGGCGTAACTAGGCCTTCATGGTGACACTGCATTTTCTTGCAAGCCAACTGGTTGCTGATTATCTTAAATGCTAAACTTAAATAAAAAGAGACTGATAATATTATATCATATCATTATATTGGGATGTTGTGAGAAATTAAAGGGACGTTTCATACAGACAAAAGGAACAGAAAACATCAGGACGTCACTGAAGACAGAAATCACTCCTCAGACACAAAGGAAAAAGGGAGACGGACCAACAGAAACTTGGCTCTGTCCCAACATGTGAAGGAGTTTGGGACAGCATCGCATCCCCCAACCCTCCACACCTCCTCCACCAGCCCCCTATAAAGGTGATGTATGACCAGGGGTTGGATGTGCCCTTGTCAGAGCCCTATGTCTGAAAATGCTGATGGATGGAGGGATGGAGAGGAAAAGGCGAAGGAGGAGAAAGAATGCAGGTGACGGGGAGATGACAATGATGAAGCATGGGTAGGCCACACTGCCACATCTCAGACAGCTGTTTAGCGACGGGGGCTAACACTCCCAAGTGTGTGTGTGTGTGTGTGTGTGTGTGTGTGGAGGGTGTTAGTGATGCATACTAGGAGGAGGCTGCAGTTCTGCAAGATTGCTAAAGGACTACTTGAATGCGTATTTACAGAAGAGAGAGCTTCAAATCAAACTGCCCTGCCCTGTATATTGGTCTATTTTGTGTTGGTAGCTTGTCAGAATCTGTTGGCTTGCCACAGAAAAGAGGCAGTGTCTCCTCTGTCTGTATCTCATGTCCTTCAAGGACTGGCTGTAGCCTCCAGGCAAGCCTCCGGCTCCAAGGCCTCCCTCCGTGTGGCAGGATACCAGATCGGACTCAGACACACACAGCTGTGGCCCAGGGGCCTTTACTCCTCCCGGAGAATGACACTCAAACTCCCAGAGCCATATTTAAGTGCAACAGTCAGTGATTATGTGTGTGTGTATCAACTGTATCTGTGTGTTTGTGTGTGACTTTTAACCCTCCGCCAGCAGGTATCCAAGGGCCCTTTCAAATTAGAAACGGTGCTGGTGGGGGTGTTAGACGATTATCCTCAGAGCCCGCTGGGGTTCCGAGGCAAGGACTCTGGGAATATCAGGAATATCGGTCACAGTGGAACACGGCTGAACATCACAGCCACGGTCATAAATCACACAGCTTGTGTCGCTCATGATCCACCGGCCACAGGTTACACTTTCTGAGTTTTACTACAAATCAGGAATATGATAGAACAGAAAGGAATAGAGCTCTCAGGTTTAAAATCTGTTGTGTTTAACTGTCCATGAGCAAAGCCCTGAATATCATCAGTTTCAAAGGTGCTGCTCTGTAACTGACCTTTGACCTCAATACAAGGAGCCAGACTTTTAAAGGACACTTGCTGATCTTGTTTGCTCTGCCATACAGTTGTCCAACAACTTGTAATTATAGAAAGTAAATAATCCAGAGCTTATCCAGAACTTCTTTTTTTACATTTCTGTCAAACTTGTATCTGTCAATGTGTTTCTGCATCAGAGGTGGTGAAGGCAAAGTTTGCATGCCCGCAGAAAGGCTACATTTAAGAGCAGTTTGTTGAAAAGCACCAAAATGTTCCTTTATTTTTTATCAATTAGTCATTCCCCTGTTACTTGTATATGCCAATTTTAGTTGTGGAACAAGGACCGATTGTAACACTCCTATATGGTAGAGAGTAAAAAGAGATAGAGCACTGACACCAAAAGGGTGTTAAAAAAAACAGTGGGAAGATGAAGTGATGCGGATGTGACAAAATGGGGCAAGTTTAATTGAGGGCTGGAAAAGCGGGAGATGAAGTGAAGAGGAGGGGCGAGGGAGAGGTCTGGCTTGGGACAGTGAACTGGAAGTGTGCGTGTGTATATGTGCGTATGTGTGTACGAAATGCACTTGTGACACAGAGCAGTATTGACAAGCAGGGCTGATGCCCCTGAGAAAACCTTCAGAATTCAATCTCATTGATTCCCACAGAGGAGTGGAGGACGTTGCCTCTGGAGTCATTACACACACACACACACACACACACACACACACACACACACACACACACACACACACACACACACACACACACACACTGGAGTGGCACATTACTCTTTCATTGCATTTCAAGCTTTTTTCTCACAATATTCCAGTTAGAAAAATATCCGAATGTGGAAATTAAGCATCGAAGGGTTTTTCTAACAAAATTGTATTCAATCTAACTGACAAATTAGGACTGTGCTGTATAGAAAGATATCACAGTCATGTTTACCTTTAATTATTGAAACAATTAGTACAAAACAATTAACAAAGACAACTAGTAGAAAAGCCAGAACTGAAATGAAATGTACACGATTTAACTGTGATGCAGCCTTTAAAAACAGGGGAAATAAATGCCTTATTCCATATTGAGATATCCTAAATATACCCGGCCCTATACTGCATATGCTATAACCAACATTATTATTTCCAAACATTTACAGAATCCCCCTTGAGCCCTCACTTTGTTTTCATGCAGATCAATATTGGTCTCATTTCTATAGCTCCCACATTTAAAACTTTATTACATTGTTAATCCTCTTGTGACAGTATAGTGTGATGCTTACATGTGTGTGTAAGACAGAGAAATGAGGAGGTTGTGGTGGGTGTTGAAGGGGTAGTATTGAGGGGGGGTGGTGGATGGGTGGCACAGAGTCCATGTGTTGTATGACCTTGGTCACTGCTGAGGGGACCTAGTTTCTTGCCAAGCCAATCAATAAGCTAAACAGGCGGAGGATGGCTATTTGGAGCATGGGAAGCCAAACTCAAATACTGATAGGTTATCTGCCTGTCCCAGCACCACTTCTGTGCAAATATTGGACCAGCACATTTTTCACGGTGACTTGCATTTGGAAAAAAAAGAAAGAGAGTCAGAGAGGAGTGAGAGGGGGTGTTGAGAACAGACATGGTTGAGTGGATATGTTGCAGAGGGCAAAACCCCCCCTCCCTCCCTCCTCCCTCCATGTCTCTCTCAGTCTCCCTCTTCTTCTACCCCCCCTTAAACCTCCACCAACAAGTGCGTCCCCCTCTCCCCCCCCTCCCCTCTTTCTCTCACTCTGTCTATCCCTCTTGGGACAAGTGAACAAAGCAGACAAATAGCAAACAAAACTATAGAGAATGCAATTCCTGAAGAAATTGCTAGTGGGAATGCTTTATGCTGAAAATCTGACGCTAAACTGTTGAAATGTAATGTGTAAGAAAAAAAGTGAGTAATTTAGATTGAAATGATACATGAACACTGGGGGCTTGAATGTGTGATGAGAGAAGAAAAGAAAGTGAAAAGGCTTGGAATAGCAGCAGAATATTTGAACCGCAAACTTCTGAACTAACTTGATGGCGAATGATCTGTCAGTAGAGACGATAATGAAAAACAGAAGAGAAGATAGAGCCGAGGGGAACTGAGCAGAGTTTCCCGAGCTACTGATGAAAGTGGTAAATGTGGTCGCGGTGTGCGTGCGGCGTGCGTGCGTGTGTGCGGTGTGCGTGTGTGCGTGCGGGTGTGGGTGTTTGTCTGTGTGCTGTGGTGGTGGTGTGTCGCTGTGCCCGTTTGTGGTATAAACCGAACAGCGACGCGTAGAAGTCCTCCCTCCGAACCGCTATGGTCACCAACCGTACAACGTGAGTAATAACTAACATTCTAGCCGACGGTATAGATGCTCAGGAATCTCTTAGTGTGGTAACACCAGGCAAATGTGAAGAGTTCGTCAAAAGTAGTCTACGACGTTCTTGGGTCGGACCAAGTTGTAACAAACGAAAGGGGTAACACTGTTTTCGTTTAGGAGAATAGTCGTAGTCTTTGTCCACATAACGGCCGATACCAACGGGTCGCAGGCTCTTACTGAACTACGCTAACCACGGATGTAATTCGACTTGAATTTAAATTTGGCTCTCTCTTATAAAATCTTGTAATTATTAATTTTTTGACGAAATCCATAATACCCAGTATGCATATCGATCAGTAAATGTCTTTATCTACCTTATCTTAACGACGTCATATTTATTTGACATATACACATGTACCACACGTAATTACGGACTATTAAGCGTTACGGAGTATTTTTACACGTTTACGTCTAAACAACACAACTTGAAACATATAACCTGAAATCAAAGAGGTACAGCTCAGACGCTTATCCAAATGTGCGGTAAAGAAAACAAAAAAACATGTTGTCTAAGACATAAAATGTTGGCCTTTACACAGTAAAGAAATAACTAACGATGTGCTAAGAACGATTTAGGTACAAAAGGTTATCAAGTTTGCAAAAACAATCATTTCGACCCGCGGAAACAACATTGGCGACCCACTAAATCAATTTCCACGAAATCCTCTTACTAATTATGTCTCTTACTAGACGCCATGAAAATCCAACCCAATTCTTAAGGGACTTCTTGTCAAGAAGAAAGTTACAATACGATTTATGCAAATTTACACAGTAAATCACCCCTTACCGACAATTGTCGAAGTGGATTGACCAAAAGATGCGTGCTTTCAAATAATAAGGCGGCCCGATCAAATAAAACGGCGCGAATAAGAGGGCGCCAACTTGTAGCTCTTGAGGCAGTGTAGTTTCAAGCGAGAACCCAGCCTTAAGCTACGATAATGAAAAGAGTAAGATGAAAGTATTAGAGGTCTATGTAGGGTATCAAGTAGTGTAAAAATGTAACTGACAATGTAACCGCCGTCGGTAATTCCGTCTCAACGCCTACAGTCTCAATCTCACCTCCTGTCAAACTTAAACGGAAGTATAAAAAAATTTGACACAATGAACTCTGTAAAAAGTACTTTTGCATCTTTTGCGGCATCGGAACTTGACTGTTTATGAATTCGTTTTATAAGTGGTTCACGGAGAACTCCCGTCGCACTGTCTTTTTCAGTTGTACAGAGGTAATTCCGAGTAACATTAAAGCCGCTAGAAAGGACTCCGTCGTCGCGGCTGTGAAATCAATTCTGACGGTTTTTTCCCGGATTAGTAATATATTGAGCTTAGATGTGTTGGAGCTAAGTTGAAGGAACTGTATGAAGGCAAAAGTTGTAAAGTGTCATAGACATTGCCAAAGAAGGGTTTTGCGAGTGTACATTCTCCCAATAAGAAGTAAGGCCTTGTTACTTCGGAAACTCAACGTGGAGCCAATCGAGTTGATAGTTGTGGCACGTTACCGGCTAACTAAGTAGTAGGTTGACTGTACGAGTCTCGTCGTCCTGAAGTCTATCGCACACGGTTTGTCAGTTTGGCACTCGTAAGATGTCGTCAAACTCTAAAGAAGTATTCGGCAAGCGGTACTTGTGTGACGAGCGGAACTTTGTGCCAAAAGAATTGAAGTCACTTTTATGAGGTTTGTCGGGCTGAAGTGTCCAAACCATTGCTACGGGTAGTGCGTAGATCGCATCATACCCCAAAGTAGTTACGGCAACGGTACCGCTGCCGGGAGCGGGTACTTCGTGGCTACACCCGACATCACAGGAGCTGTGCCAGGTAGCAAGGGTTAGAAGTCGAACATATAGTGCCAGGTACGGAGTTTCGAGATCAGTTTAAACTGCTTAGAGTGGTATACGGCAAAGGTACCTGCGTAGGGAGCGGTATTTTACTTACAGCGATATTGAGGATACGTACAAGGCTTCACGAGTTTGAAAGTCGTTCACACGATTGTCAGGTCGCACTCCTGAAGCCCGTAAAACTCTAAAGAAGTTTACCGACAACGGTACCGTGTGTCTACGAGCGGCAACTTTGTGCCAAAGAGTTTGATAGCACTTGTATGAGGTTGTCGGGTTTGAAGTGTCCAAACCATGTTACGCGGAGTGTGCGAAGCATTGCATAATACCCACAGTAGTTACGGCAA
>NW_011369947.1:24264965-24270422 GCF_000735185.1 Notothenia coriiceps | reverse complement strand
CTTATACTAGAATTCACGAACACTGTTTTTTAGGTATTTCTCTACAGTAGACAACTTGCGGCATCATGACATTTTTCGTGAGTGGTTAGTACAAATCGGCCAGGGCCGGATTTATATGACCTACGGGATGGAGGACAGGTCGGAATGGTAGACACGTGGTTTGAATAGAGCACGGAGAAGTAACCAGTACACCGCGGCAAACACCACAGAAACTCACTCCCGAGACTTACACTACCGTCTAAAAAAGGCCAACACTCAAAGATTAAGATTACGCGTGAGTTCGACTCAAGAGTAGTTTTAATAGGATTGGGTGGAAATTAGATTTCTGTGACACTTAAATAAATACCATTCAATTGTTAAATACACGTCACGAAAAACAGCCTGACTAGTAAGAATGCAGTAAACGATCCTTTTGTTTGGCACCCATTACACGAAATAGAATAAAATTGAACAGTTCTGTCTTGAAACCTTTAAGAGTACTGAAGTGAACACGTACTTTCTGGTAACCGACGTTCACAAATTAGAGAGAAGACACACACATCACACACCTACTCACACACACCACTACTAAACCACACACTCATACCCACACACTCACACACACACACTAACTAACACCACACACCACCGACACATACCACCATCACAGCACACAACACAACACACACCACGAACATCACAACCACACCACACCACACAACACAAACACACACACACTACACTTACACACATCACACACCTACACACACAACATTCCACACACACAACACGTCACACATACACCCACCACACCATACATTATACACCTCCGTTATCCCCAGGTGTTGATGGACGGCGTCTCCTCTGTCTGCTTAATTCGTTCACCTCGGTCTCCGGACAGATACCAGATTGTAAACTACGAGCCACTACAGTTAGAGTACTTTTATTCGTTTCGCAACAAACAGGCTCAAAACAAATCTTCAACAACACCGTTTGGAAAGAGTCACCCACTACACTTTCCACTAGGTCGGTAAAGTTGTAATAGTCAACCATCACGGTCAAAACGCTCCGGTCTTCTCGTTTTCATTCTTCTCCTTCTTGTCCTGTTTTTGCCTCCACGCTCGTCTCTTCTGTCTGTTTTCTTTTCCATTTCTGCACTGTCGTCTCTTACCTCAACGACCAGTCGGCCTTTCT
Source organism: Notothenia coriiceps (assembly GCF_000735185.1). Taxonomy (NCBI): domain Eukaryota; kingdom Metazoa; phylum Chordata; class Actinopteri; order Perciformes; family Nototheniidae; genus Notothenia; species Notothenia coriiceps. The sequence continues at coordinate 24,269,249 of NW_011369947.1, read as the reverse complement.
CTGTCGGATACGACGACACGGAAGGGTCGGCTAGTACACAAAAATATTAATTACCGACTCACGCAGGTTATTCACAGCCCAGTGTTTATCTATTTAGTACTTAAGGAGACCGACCTTCAGTGGAAGTGGAGGTGGTCCCGTAAATCATAGTTGACAGTTGAGGTGGCTTCACTTAGGTCGGTACGCCACGAGAGAAGGAATCGTCATCCCCGTTTACTCATGCCCTTGATATCTACAGCGGATAGTGAAGATCTCCGACTAGGTAACACCAGGCCTTTACAGAATTGTTAGAGAAGACAGTTGGAGAGAAAGAAGTCAGACGTAAAGTTTCTCGGTGAGTGCTCAACTCGTGAGAGTGGAGGGAAGAAAGAAGAAGGGAGATACAAGACTCAATTTACTCGGAATAGGTTGAGGTGAAGGAAAGAGCGATTAAGTTAAAACTGTTCCGGTAATTAGGCTCTGACATTTATACACCTCCAATTTATTATAGCGGTCCCCGTCTGCAAAATACACTTTTACTTAATCAGGATTACTATTATTTACGTGAGTAAGTCTGACTACTTCCTTCCACAGTCACCATTACCTCATCGTTCCCTCCCCGGATATGAGACTGTTTACTTTATTTTATAACATTTGTGACAATGGTCTATAATTGGCCACCGGGGAGTGTGAGCAAAGGGCAATGACGAGGGATGTACCTAGGCAGGAGATACACTCTACTATCAGCAAGGTAATGAGTAGTTGTACGCCAGAGGGTTTCCTGTCCCGGGTCTGTGCCCCTCCTTTTAACAAGGGGGTGTGAGTGTAGAAACATGCTCTCGGCATGCGGAGTCGGACTGGAGCACGGGACGAGGACTATTAGTGAAACTTGTGTTAGGGTATTACTAGGTATAGCTGCTTCAGAGAGGGGCCGGCGGACAGACGGGTCCATATAAGAGAAGGGAAATAAATAACGGCGACGTTAGTAAGCCAGGAGATTGTTAAGAGGTAACATCTGGGTAGTACCACTGTTACTTCCTATGTACCCTAAATTTAACGTTGTCAAATGATACGTGGGAATGTCGGTTAACCGAGAGACTTTAGTTATTACCCCCTGGTTCGTATACACTGACTATTTTACCATTCCGGTAGTTGTGGTAAAGTAATCTGTACTACCAATCATCCATCTCCTTTTCACTGTCGCCCCTTGTTTTATCAAACACTTTGACCTAATTACATATTTAAACAGGTCTAAAGTAACGGTGTTTTGGGTTATTCACTAAACTATCATATAAGATAGTCAAGACGAAAACTAAAACAAGTCCTTGGTATCAAAAATTGTGTAAATTCTAAAGGTCTTCACGACATCTTATGACAGGGTTTTTAGTTCGATTGTTCGTCAGATACAACTAATCGAAAACTCGAGTTACAGTGGTACGATATGTATTAATGTTCAACGTTGAAACGACGACGAGTTTTACCAGCCTTAAGAGAGATGTCAGATTGTCTGGAGTCACCTGAAGGGACCGATTATTCTCAATACCCGAGTCCCAAGGTTTGTCAATATCCCATATTCTCGAGACGATGACCCGAAAAACTGTAATACTAGACGGACAAAGACACTGAACAGGGGGATGTTAAGAGCATTCCATGGAATATAACAAAAAGTGTATCTCGAGCCGGTTTCTCAAACTTACCTACCCCACCTTTAAGTAGACCGTCAGATGGATATCATTTTAAAATAGGACTTCAACTGAAATCTTTCGAAAAGTGCCCATGACACTTTACATAAATGCGAGGTGCTGTCTTCAAAACCTTTAGTTTCTCTGGCTTAAAGTACAATGATGTTTACTTTATTATAACACAATAAAAAGCCAAACACTTCCATCAAATGGTGGGATATTTTCCAGAAAACCTAGAAAAAAAGAGATCAATTATAATAATTTTGGTAAATTAATATCCTGTTGATTAACATAATAAATCTGCAAATAATTCCAGATCTGTTTTTGATACTAAATGAATCATATTTCGTAACATATTTGCAAATTGTAACAGTCTTTATTTTTGCCTTGCACATAAAAACCCACCATATGCTTCAGTTGTGCTTCCCTGAGTAATGTTGCTCACAGTGGCCGCGCTCCTCTGCCCCTCTTCAGGCGATGTGAGTGTTCTGCTTTGTGTGCTTGATGCCGGGTAATTGCAGTTCATTTCAACTGGGAAAAAATATTATTCTCACGCCTTTCTGTGTTACGCCCAGAAGGCAGCAGACTATGTGTAAAGTATCTGTCTCTCTGACATTTAGATTTGCCTTTTAAAGATGGCATTTTTCAAAACTGGCATTTCTTCATATGTTTTCTAGAGGCGACACAATTATTCTTTTACATCCCAGTCAGAGTGTTTATATAAGTGTGTAATTTATCCAACCTTAAGTTGTTTGGTCGTTTTCCTTTGTAATGTTGATATTATTTTATGCTGCAATAAAATTGTTAACATTTTCTGATGCTGATATCAGTGTCTGATAGTTGTAGCTGTTCGTACATTACCTTTACTCATATCGCCTAAAGAATCCCTGCTTGTTTCAATGACTGCAGTTTTAGCGTTTTAAAATCAGATGAGTTCCCATTTCTCTGCATCATCTGCCGTCAAAAACACGAATGCACATTTGTCGTAAACGGTGATTTATATGTGGCACAAATAACCTTTATAGCAACAGCGTGTTAGGTGTTGATGGCGGTTGATAGTTTTTGGGTGTCAGAGAGAATGGATAGTGTACTGATTGCACGTAGGAGACATGATCATCTTTTAATGTCTGAAAATTGCTAGAATTTTCCAATTACAGCACTCTGGAGCCTCGCAATGGACCGTTATCCATTCTGCAAATGAGCATGCTATCCCTAAATAATTTCCTCAACAATGATGGTGCTGCGCATTATGAAATATTCATAACTCAATTTTCCTGCTCTATCAGACTTTGGAAAGATCCATAATTACATGATCATCCACAATGTAATTCATTTTGCGTACTTTGGGAATCTGAGTTTTTTCCACAGTCAAATGTTAAATATGTTGGCAAAATAGGATTAAGCCTGCTTTGTGCTTGTTTTAAAAAGGGATTAAGTAGGGACATCTTATTGTACCATTATTCCCTACAAGACTGACATGTCCATGGTCATTCAAAGAGTCAGAACTAATGAGATGCTGTAGTGAGACAGACGATACATTGGCAGAATTAACGGACAAACAGGCAGACAATCACACAGTACAGAAATGCCCCATGAGAGGCAAGAGTGAAAACAGTTATTACAAAAAGTGCCGGACTAACTACACACATAAACTTTTTTCACGAGTGGCTGTAATCTTCTGAGAATGGCAGGTTAGTGATAAAAAACAAAACAATGGCCAACATTGCATTGATGTTTCGGATATGCTATAATAATGCAAAGTAATAGAACAGTATTAGAAACCAAAATGTGTGGTATTATGTCTCGCTGGCCAGCAATCTGGGGTTAAAGTTCACTTCATGTGCAGCAAACATCACCTTGAGAGGAGGCATGAGTCACAGAAATTGGCGTTTTAAAGGAAAGCAGAAAGGGTCTGTTGTGTTTGAGACAGAAGGCCAATTGGCCAACATGGTCGTTGCCCATCTGTGTGAGCATACAGTAGTCCACAAATGAGTACAAGTATATTATCTACACAATAATTAACTTTGAATTGTGTGCCATAAAGAGTGTGCTTCACATTTCCAGTGTAGCTGCTGCTGTAGAAGTTTATAATCTACTATACAATTTAGACTGCGCTATCTCAATGTAAGATATTTTAGAAAGTGGGCTATAAAAAGTCCCTTGCTTTAAAACCAATAAAGTTAAATGGAGCTGCTGACATTTTTAGTATTGCATTATTGTAAGACAGTCCTCCAACTGCATGTGTGTGTGCAGCGAATAAGGAGCGTGTCAATACAGCTGTCAGTCACCGTGACGATGACGTTAATGACGCTGTACTTAAATGGGAAGCATGAGTGATAACAGTGTTGAGCTTAAAGGCCAGGGCTGTGACGGCGGAGGAGGAAAGAAAGCAGAGTGAAGCGTTGTGGTGGAGGAGCTGCTGGAGGTTACAGACACCGAACAACACACCATACAGGTGCAACGCTGACGTGGGTGTGTCTCTCTATGTTTGACACCTTTTCTTGTTTAATTGCTTTACACCTCTAAAAGAAGTGGACTTAATGTGGNTACGTACGTAGTAGTAGTACGTACGTAGTAACGTAAGGTAGGAGTAGTAGTAGTAGTAGTAGTAGTAGTAGTAGAG
>NW_011369947.1:24242869-24264833 GCF_000735185.1 Notothenia coriiceps | reverse complement strand
GGAGGAGCTGCTGGAGGTTACAGACACCGAACAACACACCATACAGGTGCAACGCTGACGTGGGTGTGTCTCTCTATGTTTGACACCTTTTCTTGTTTAATTGCTTTACACCTCTAAAAGAAGTGGACTTAATGTGGCTTATATCCAGGTGAAAACAGATCACTACAATGAGTTCTAAAAATAAAATATTCATAACTTTATTTTTAACAAAAACACAACAAGCACATAACTAACACTAATGTGCTTGTTAGTGTTAACTCTCTGTAGAACAATGTGGTCTCTTTAAAAAGACAACATTGGTGCAGCAACCTGATTTTAAAATACACATTAATAGTTAAGTGGGGATAAACTGTGGGGTTTCATTTGATTCAAATATAATATATATATATATATATATATATATATATATGTGGTGGGACCCTACACGATTAAGACATGGGAACACTCAACGCCACTGAAAGTCCCTTGATATACAATTACATTAAAGATTGTAGCACAGCTTTAAATCTGCCTTCTGACGTCTGGACTCAAAAAGCGTACAAGAAGAAGACTAGCGAAGGAGGCGAAGAAGAGACCTACAACAACCCTGAAGGAGTCACAAGCTTCAGAGGTTTTAATGTTCCTACAGCAAGTTCCTTTGGTTTGAGACTGAAGTCTATCTATATATCTATACGTCTATATGTCCGTCCATCCGCCCATCCATCCATCTATCTACAGATGTGATATACAGTATATATCAGAATAGAAGTCTACGTGCCCTTTTTTGGCCACTTTTCAAAGCCCTGTTCTCTTTAGTCTGTTGTTAACAACATTAGCAATCTCCCTCAGAATAAAATACGTTTTTGTCAGCGTAATCAAACCCTGATGTCCCTCATTTGCCTCTCAACAGCATTTTGTGATGAATTCCCATCTGCAAAGTATTTCCGAATACTTTGCCCAAGGAGGTGTAATTTAAATAATATCAGTCACTGTGCTGCTGCCAGAATAAGAATTATGTCCGCACTAATATCTCATCTGACATGCAGCAGAGCAAAGACTTCTCTCCTGAATAACAAAAATGCGATAATTCAACCCGCTTTATTATCCACCTAATTATAATGGGAAATATAGTCGATTCACTTTTCCTGCCTGAATTCAGAACAAATTAGGAAAATGATCAGTTATGTTAATTTTGTTCAAGATGGTTGACTATCATTCATTTAAAGACCACAACAGAGATGTTTAATGGTGTAAGATTAGCAGGGAAAGTGGGTAAAATGAGGCCACAAACTAAAATACATATCAACAATATCTTCTCCCTGGTCTCATTTAAAGGTCAAATGAACCATATAAATATTAAACATTCATATCAAATGTACCATAGTATGCAAACTAACCACACACTAAGAGTCGTCCCATTCTCCAGACATATTTTCATAATTATATCACTATAACGATTTTAATGAGAGCAATCAGCTCTGAACATTTTTGCCTCCAAGGAAGCGGGGTCTCAGTCAGTCACTGAGGTACTTCTTGGTCATTCTCTATTCATTTGCAGAGTGTGTTCTTCGGTCTCTGCAGTGTCGTTCCCCAATGACTCCTACCTCCGAGCCCCCTGCATGAGGGGGGCCCTAATTACACTCTCATGTGTATTTAATGGACTCGCTGCCTTTGGTCCTGTGAGAGAGCGCCTTGTGCTACAACCTCTGTGCCAAGGTCCCTCCACACAAGGAAGTCACTTTGGAAACGCGAAACGTTTATGAGTGTGTGTGAGTGTGTGTGTGTGTGTGTGTGTGTGTGTGTGTGTGTGTGTGTGTGTGTGTGTGTGTGTGTGTGTGTGTGTGTGTGTGTGTGTGTGTGTGTGTATGACAAGGCCCAAACCTGTCCCAAACTGCAGCCGTCCAGTGCTTTGTGTTATTGTTCTGACTTTTCCCTCCATTCTAGGGGTCCGGGACTCTTTTCTGTAAACACACACAAGCAAATATCCCTTTCATTGTCAACATTTACACATTCTCCTTCCCACGTGTGCAAATTCAACTTTTTGTTTTTGATGAGATCAACTTTGCTTTGTCATCGATTGGGGTCCCACAAAATACACACACGCAATGATAATATTTCCAAAAGCAATAGTGCACCGAAAAAATTAAATACAATTAAAAGATATTTGAATTTGAAAAGTACTTAACTGCTAATCATTGCTTTTGTCAATCTGGGATTTCATATCCATGAAAGAAAGAAAATGCAGAGGTTGAATTTAAACTGTTTTATATAGTTAAGGATGTTAGGAAATATAACATGTATTTCTTCGAAATAAGGTATGCATAAACACATGTATTTTACTTTTGTTTACAAAGAAAGACTTACTAGAGAAAGATAAGTGTAGTCATAAAGTATCATGGTGTTAAAGCCTGTTCTTTGTGGCTGTGTATTGAATATTATATAATACTGTGTTTTATAAAAAGGGCCCTGGGCCTCCAAAGGACCCCAAAGAGATAGAAATATAAGGGTTAAAGGGTCGGTTCACCCTAATTATGAGAACAAAATATTTTCTCACTTTGCCATAGAAATATTTGACCATGTATGCAAATTGGAAGTTCAAGTTTTGAGATTTATATTGTTGAGATTCCTCAGAGAGAGATAGGGGGGGAACCTAGAGGAGAATAAGAACAATGGTTGTGGTTATATTTGTGTAAAACAGCTACAGAGATACATGGGTGAGTGGCTGTTAAACTCCCACCAATTTCAATGTTTTTACTTGCAGAGCGGTCTGCTTTAATGAGGACAGACATCTGGACCAACCTCACAATGCAGGGCTGTGATGAATGTGACCCCTGTGGTAAGCCCTTGCCCCCAGCCCCACCAGGACACATAAAGCAGTCGCACAGCCCCTGTTAAAGGGCTGCACACACAGATAAATCCGTCGTGGCGCTTCTTAACTGTCCAATTTGCATGGCCCCTACACAAAAAGGCTAACGATGTTTTACAAGACAAACATGCACGGACATGTCTACCAAAACACAAATAGTCATGCAGGTATGAAAAGGTGTTATACAAGTTTATACTTTTGTGAAGAGTAGGCCTACACAGTATGATTTTGTACCGCATGAATACATCTAAACCTCTCTGATGTTACTAAACCTTGAAACTACAAACAGGAATTGCAGAAAAACCCAGGCTTATAGATGAAATCTTTGAGAGGAAAGCACAGCATGTTAAAAGTGAGAGGAATTGAACACACAAAAACAGAAAATAGAGAAGGAGCGAGACTGCCGATGGGAAAAGGCAAGATGAAGAGGGTGGTGAGATGGGATTCTGGGTAGTTTTATCTGGTGGGCAGGGAGACGGTGGCGGGCGGATCTGTCTCTGTTAGAGAGAACACGGCCCTGTTATTAAAGCCATTCATCACTCGCTGAATATTCTCCCTTTAATGGGCTCTGTCGTTAATTACCCAAGTTCGTCAAGATAGGGAGTCAGGGGCTCTCCGTTTCCTCGGCCTGTTCACAGACAGGCTCACTCACACGCACAGATGTACGCGCGCTCTCACACATAAGCAGGTGATGGGACAAAACATTTACATTCTTTAAATGCCACACCTATAGAGTCTAATGTTATGAAATACAGACGCACTGCAAGAGATATTACCTTTGTGAAGCAAAGGCTGTCAGGCTATCTTCCCGGCTCTTCGTAAAATGGCCTAAGGGAGGGCTGAAACAATGAGTGAATTAATTGACTAATTAAAAGCAAATGAAATTATTGACAAGTTTTGCAAATCCAGTTATTTTTTTGTTTTCTTGCAGAGCTGCAAACTGAACTTCCATTCCATAAATCAATAAATAGAAAGGTAAACTCTTTGGCAATTTTTCATTATTTTCTTACCTTATTTAGACCAAACAATTAATGACTTAATCTTGAATACTATCGCAGATTAATTGATAATAAAAATAGTTTACAGTTGCGGCCCTAGTCCACAGTACTTTATTGGAAAAGGGTAACAAGGACTTCTGATAACCCGTTCTTTATCCAAGTGCGTCCACTGTTACAGTTCTCTATGTCAACAATAACAAAGTCCTTTCTTCACATGTCTTTGGGAAGTTTCACCAGTGGGACCTTATGTTAAACGGACTGAGTCTGTTGCCCTGTGTACAAGACTATAGGACCACAACCTCCTCCTCCTCCTCCTCCTTCCCTTTTATCCCTAATCAGACTCTTTTGTGCTCCTTTTATAATTAGCCACTTAACTATCCACGAGAATGGAACTGTGGCTGTAAAGCATTTACAAGGGTACTCGACAGGACACGCCAGCACCTTTTGTTTAGCAATTAGTTTGTCTGTGAGAGGGACAAGACAAATCGGCTGGGAGAGCATCTGGTGGCCTCTAAGCTCTCACTGCAGAGAGAGAGGAAGAGAGAGGCAGAGGAGCAGGAAACAGGAGGTTCAGAGCCATTCAGCAACAATAAGGATCGTACCACAAGGGCTTTAAAGTTTACAGTCGGAGGAAACTGATCTGGAAATGAATAAAGTAGCTCTGACAAATATGATGATAAGAGACTCAGAGAGGGCTGGGTAATAGGGACCTATTTTTCGCACACTACTGATTAAGAACCGGCTAAGTGTCTGTAGAGATTCCCATGTGCACAATGCAGCCCAGGCGGAGTTTAGTATGTGTCCCAGTAGGGTTTCCTTTAGTACCCAGTCATTTACATTGTAGTTATCCGAAGATAGGAGATAGGAGGAATGCAAGGCAGCATGACAACCGCTCCATTGATCCCTTTGGCCTGATTAGCTCACCAGTGTACCGTCAAGGCAAACTAATCAGATACATTGATCACAAAATACTTTTTAACGCTACCCCAGGCAATAATACGATTTTTCTCAAGTCAAATTACTAGTTAGTTATCTATTCAGACGTGACGCCAGACATTTGGGATTCTAACATTTCCTTTGAGATGTCAGTATAAGTCAATGGCTCGATTTCAAAACCCTATAATGGTTAAACAGCAATACAGTAATGACAATAAAATGCCATTTAATTTCCTGAAGCGTTGTCATCATTTCCGTAAACATATAGGTTTGTCAGACTCAGTGATAATAGGTGTTCTTCACTTCTGTTGTGCTGCTACTTTCACGATTGTCCAGAAGAGGTTGCTGTGTTCCCTGCAAACGACAGGCGGTGGATGTTCATCACAGATCCTACACATTTATTTCTACGAGAGAGAGAAAGGAACAGAACTGTAAAACCTCTAAAGCTGAATATACATTAAAAGTTGATTCTACTATTTATACATCTTAACGCATTGACAGGATCACATGTCCAAATAAAGCATTATAACGACAAATTAAGCAAATTCCAAGCTAACATGTGTTATCTTTACCCAGACAGAAAATGTTCCCCTCTCCAAAAGAGAGAAATATATTAATTTACATTCAACATTCAGCCCCTCAACACTGAACACACACTAATTGATTATAGATGTCATTTTCATCATTGGCAGTAGGGGGCAGGATCCATACATTGATTAGACTTCCATTATGTGGAGGCCAAGTAATTGTACTCTAATGCCTATTAAACACAAAACCACATAGCAATCAGAATAATCTTTGGCATTTTGACTCACATATTTATTTTCCGGGACTGTCTGTTTGGTTTTAAAGATCTGCTCCGACTAAACAGTAGATTACTTTTGAAAGGGGATTTAAAGGAAAAAGAGCTTGGCTTACATCTTCAGAGTTAAATATTCCTATTTACACCAATATCTAAACAAGCTCTCAGACAGTCTGAACAGCTGAGAGAGATACGAGTCTCTCTGATACCTGTGTTCCCGTGACGCTGGTGATCAAACGCTGTGATAGCATAACATGGCTTCCTGTCTGTCACACCCTCAGGCTAAACATCAGCAGAGCGCCTTGCAGATGGCAAATGTTCTCATGACAAAGTTAAAATGTCTCGATTAATATCTGACGACTCTGCTTTTTTGTGTCACTTATCTTGTTGCTGCTTTAGCTGCTTATCCATCTTGTGAGTTCTGCTGGATACATCCACCTTGATAGTGTTACTGAATCAGCATGGAGAGGATTCAGCCACATGGAGAAATATGTGCTTTGTACTTATGATGCTTTGCACAATATGCAAGCTATAATGACATGTTTCTGTCCAGATTCAAATACAATTGTGCCTCACTCGTGCTTTATTTCGATTTTAAAAACTTGTACCTTCGAGCACAGTAGTTTTTAAAAAAGTGGATGAGAAAAAGTTTGTCATTATAATATATAAACAAAAACTAATAAAAGGCAGTAATAAGGTTAAATTACTGTCATGAAGGTCGAAATATAAATTAAGTTTTACCGTAAAATAGCATACGGCGTAAAACAAAAGCAATATCACTCCTGGTTTTAGTGGCACATACTAAACTTGGTTTTATTTGGATAAAAATCTTTCTTAAAAATGAAAAGGAATGCTTAACCATTTAAAGAATGTCTCAAAGTCATTTTGTGAATAATACTATATTATTTCCCCTGTGCTATCCCAATGATATTTCCAGAGTTATCGTGCGGCCCTTTTGGAGGGTCTCGACCCTCAAGTTGGAAACTGCTGCCTTGTGCCACTCATGCCATCAGTAGCGTTTCTCCTTCTCGACAGTTAATGTCTCATCCGTCCATCAACTTCTAACCAGGCCGCATGCATGATGGCGTGTGACTTAAAAGCCTGTGTAGTCAGTCCTAATTAGCCAACGCCTAATCAGACAAGTCCCCTGCGCAAGGACACAAAGTGGATAGTAGGGAGCAGTAAAGTCCTTCTCAGGGGTTGACTCAGCAGAGGAAGACAAAGACTTGAAAGCAGATGAGGACTCCATCTGTTCTACGTGAACATCACCGCATGCAAAACACTGCACAATATGAATTGAGGATCTGATGGCATGTGAGCTTATTTAACTATAATATGACTTAAATATAATAACACGAAGGACCAAACTTCCTCTTATTGTTCAAACAATCACCGCCCTCTACATTTCTGTGTTCCTCTGGTGTATCTGTTTCCACATCTGTTCGATGGCCCCCCTGTTCATAATTTCTGTGGTGTTGCCTTTTTACTGGACCTCTGAGACCCACACCCTGGTGTACCTGTTTGGAGTTTGATTAACATTGCACTTTAGCACACACTATTCAGACCCAGTGGAGGGAGCTTAAAGGGCCGTGCGCTGCAGCTAATGTAGCCTGTGGTACAGGACAGATGGAGAAGTGATAAATGGGGAAGAAGGATGGGTGTGAGTCAATCCTTGTTGGCTTCATTGTACAAAAATGGGTCTGACATGGAGACACTGAGATGCAGAGTGGCGGTATTTCTGAGCACCTCAGAGGACCGGAGAGGACGGCAGAGAGGAGAGGACGAGACCGGAGGAAGCAGAGCAGCCATGTCTCCTCTCTGTCAGTCCCCGAGCACTGAAATATTAAATAGCTTTTGTTTTGCCTAGTTAAACATGCACTGATGTGACACAAACTGTGAACAATGCCATTTCACACGCACAAGATTCCTCTCTTTTTTATAATTCATGATGAAGTGACGACTCCAGCCATGCCCCACTGTTTGCCATCAACATTATACAGCTGGTACATACTTTAAAAAAAATGTTTTTGCTCAGTAAACATTTCATAGTTTAAGACTGTGTGTGTTATACTTGTCAATTATAATGATTTTAAAACTATATTTTTATGAGCAAACCTGTTTTAATGGGAATTTGTTTGTCGTCTAAATGCAACATGATATGCCTAAAACACAGAATTGAATTCTTGTAAACGTTACAAAAAGGTGACTTTGCAGCCCATTCTAACTTTTTTTCCCGGACAGTGGCATATTTTCTTGCTGAAAAAGGGACAGCACTGTGGTAAAATGAAACTCAGTAAGATGCAAGTACAGATGTTTTTCTGAGCATACTGTCGGTCAGTCTCCAGTTCTCATTGGCCAGACCTTATTTTCACAAATAAGTAGAGAGAAAAAAATTGTAGTTTATCTGAAAAAATTAGGAAAAAAAGCTTTTTGCAAGAAGGCAGAATTATCTATCTTACACTGACATTAGTTACAAAACTCCTCTTCATCAGCTGCAAGCTCTGTCCAGAAAACAACTCATTACTGATGTTTACTTCAAGGACCTGACTTTAGAAGAAAGTATGACACCACACTTTATGTGGACTTTTTACGTGTACATCATTTGTTTGTTATCTTTTTTAATTGAACAAGAAACAAATTAGATCAGCAACAGACAGCCTGTTCTTAGCTTATAGCAGATATAGAATGCTGGTGTATATGTCAGGGTGATGTGGAATAAGAGGACGCGGGGTTGAATAAATTATATTATTTGCGATGATATCTTATATAAATCTGTAATCTGTGTATCAGTAAAATATTGAAATCAGTATACATACGAATGCTAAAAAATCTAATATAGATCTGAATAAATATACATGTATATGGATAGTAATAGCAGAGTGTATACTAATAATAATAATAATAATTGGCAATATTATTATAATAGTTTAAATATATTGACAATTACAAAAATGCTTTAAAATAGAACATATGTGGTAAAATAGATTTCTAAATGTTATTATTGAAGTCTTTCTCGAAACAAAAAACACATATTTCTATCTTATTTTGTGAATCTCACTCTGGTCCAGTTACATCTCCCACTTCTCTTGTTTCTGAATTATTCATGTTTTCAAACACACACTGTAGAAGAACATATGTGGATTCTGAGAGTCAATGCTAACAGTGGCTGTTAGAACAATGAATACAATGTGCACCCAGTCAGAGTCCCAGCTTGTGAAATAATCAATGTCTAAAGTCAAGAAAAGAGAGAATCCCACCATGACTGACTCCGGTCCTGGCCCCGCTAAATCCAGCCGGCTGGCTGCCTGAAAATCATGGAGGGACGGGGAGTCAGCAAATACATTGTGATCATCATAGAAAGAAAAAAAAAACACTATTCAGACACACACACACACACACACACACACACACACACACACACACACACACACACACACACACACACACACACACACACACACACACACACACACACACAGAATCCCTGGTATTGTGAGTATGAATTAAACTTCTCTCTAGAGGGATTGCGCTTCGCTCTCTGTTCTTATTTTTACCATTTTATTTTAACTCTTTGTAAAACTCAACAACAATGTAATGATTAAACTAAGACAAGAAAATGTACTTTTATCATCCAAACACATAGATTTGAAATGATCAGCATCAAAGACATGCATCTGCATAATTAACAGTGAGTGTTTGATGAATGCAGTTTCATGGCGTCATGGATACCTCTGTGCCGTATCTGATGTATCTTTTTTCTTTCTGTGTTTGCATGTGTCAATGTAAGCAAAATCTATTTTTTGTCGTTCAGGTAAAAACATTTTTTGTATCCATCTAAAGAATTGCTGGAAATGTCTTATTTTAGAGCACGACTCTTTGGCAAATATAAGTATCTGTAAAAAGGTTCATGGTGAAATGCTCTAAGTTACTCATGATGAATACATTATTTCACCTTCACTCTGGGAAACCTAATTTCTACTGACATTCAACCAACATGTTTCAGAGCATGCAGCGGTATGGGTCAGCAAATTAAACTGTGGCATTGTCTATGTCTGTGTGCGTGTGTGTCTTCCCATGCGTGTGTCTGGAAGCGAGTGTCTCAGATAAAACAAACCCAACATACAACAGCCCAGGGACCCTCCAACCATAATTGTGCAGGTGGCATTTTAGAAATACTCACACAACAGGGGTCAATTCCTCTTCAGGTCACTGAGAATGACATCATCAAACTACTATTAACTCTGCAAACAATCCTCGTAGTGCAGCGTCTGTATTGACAACGGATTCCTTCAAAACAAACAGCAGGCGCCGGGCTTTGCCCTCAATCTAAAAACCATAACCTCAAGAGTGAATCACAGAGAAATGCCCATCTAGGCAGGAAGGAGCATCGCTGCGGAGAGGAGGACTAAAAATGACAAGGCAAACAAATCCCCTCTTCACCTCCAGCTCTCCCCTTTTTTTCTAGTAGGCATTAACTCTTGTTCTATACCTGCCTGTCGGTATCTGTATCCCCACACAAAACAAAAAAACACAATGCATTTACCTTCAACCCACGGAAACCAAGTGCTTTGTTTCTTTTTCTCTCATTCAAACACACCTCATCTGATTAGCCTGTTAACTGGATGCTGTGCAGAGAGCAGGTTTTGCACCATGCCTCGTGAATATGACTTATTCAGCGTGGCCTTGTTTTAGGATGTGAGCTCCACAAAAGGTCCGATGAGCCCACGAGGGCAAGGTGTGTATTGACATAAAAACATGAGGAAAGCGTCCAGATGCAGTCCACTGTTTTTCAGTAATAATAGCTAGCAGCCCTGCCGTTAAATAATTAATGCGGCCTATCCAATACAAAGTGGACGGCATGCAGACTGCACTCCCCTGATCTCCATCTCATTCTCTATCTCCCCCGATGGACCCAATGCGCATGCCTGTGTTTATCTCTGTTTGTTTGTAATATTAGATTTTTTCTTCATGCTCATCAAAATGTTATAATAATAATGATTATAATAATAAAACCATGCAAAGCGGAAGAAACAAAGTATTAAAGAAAGATAATAAACATTTGATTAAAAAAGGGGCCCGTATTCTTATACCGCTAATATAATCATGCTCCTTTTTGGCAAATAAACAGGACTACTTAATACAACATTATTTAACTATTTTATCTTAAAAGCTTCATAATCATTTAATGCTTCACTGACTTGAGAATATAAACCCAAATGGTTATTTTTGTGAGCAGAAGATTTGGGTAAAACTGGCTCGTATTTTATGGAGAAACGCTGCTCTACCTTAACTCTCTTAAAAGGAATTATGGATGGACAGAAAGCTTCACTTGATGCTAAAGTAATTAGCTGCAGACTTCTGCTAATGCTAGTTAGCAGTGATGGGTCCAAGGACGATTGTTGGTGTTGACAAGGCGAGCACAGGGGCTTTGGAACACTAAGAGGAAGAGGTATTTCGGGAAAGCTGTCAAGAAGAAATACCAACAAGATAAATAGTTTAAGACCACTTCACACAAGATTGATATTGATGCATTAAAACATATATAGAATTGACAGGCCCACTTAGTACAAAAGGATATTTTCTGTGACATTGTTGAGGCCAAGATGTTAATGAAAAAGGTAAGAATTGAATTTAATGAGTGAACCAAATCTCAACGATCTTGCCCTCCCATTGAGCACATGCTGTTTTTCTCTGCTGTTTTTACAACAAACAGTCCCATTTGGCATTACGGTGCAATAAAAGCACAGAAGCATATCGAAGGTTATGGCAGGAGCAGTCACATGATCAATACCCTCTCGACCTACCTTTCCTTGCCCCTTCCACCACTTCTCTTCCTCTCTCCCCTCACCACCTTTCCTCCCAATCAATTAACTTCCCCAAGTAAACAGATCCGTCCCCACGCTCGCTGCTCCCTGCTGTAACCGGAGAGTCCTCCTCCTGCCTCTCCTCCTCGTCCCGGCCAAGTCAGAGGGAGAAACCAGATACCTGACAAAACATTGCTGCTCACCCCTCTTCAAGTGTGTATTGAGGTAAGAATGCTAAATAAAGACCAATGACATCATCTGCATACTCTTCATCATCCTCCATCACCAACATCATAACCTCTGAAGGGGTCGGAGGTCAAACATATAGCGATCTGTGTTAAAGGACCCTGCTGTCCTCACAATAGGACAATAGTGTAGCACAATTATGAAAACACTGCTCCTAATTTGTCAAAGTTTCTAAATTAAGTCAGTTTTTTTACTGCATTTAAAATGTTTTAACAAAGGGTTTTAGAATTAAGGTTGAGCAAAAACCTCAATAGATCTTAAAGACTCACATCGAAATCCCTAAAGCTACAGCTACAACATGTAAATCTATAGCCCATGTTTTTTGACATTTCCTTTACATTTGGCTGCTTATTCATTTGTACTTTTCACTTAATTCGGAAGCAGGGCTTTGATTGTGTATTCTTTACCGATGTTTTAATGTGGCAATGCTTTCTTCTTAAGGGCAGGATCTGAGTCCTTCTTCCAGCGCTGCTCCACAGGCCACACTGCTGCAGGTATTTATGAGACAGACTTATCACTGCACAGATTCACAGACCTCTTCTCTTTTATTTAGACCTCCATCTGGAAAGCCAGGCTGCCTAAAAAATGCTGCAAATATGTCCTGGTTGTTTATTAATAACAAATGGCCCAACTCTGCTCTAAATTAACAAATGTTGAGAACTATATTTGCACAACAATTATGCAAAGTGTTGTTTTTTTTTTACAAAATTGCAGAGTATGTAAAGTAAAGGGTGTATGCTGGGAATGAAGAAGCACTGCTTATATTTCATTAAAACACAATACAGTGTTTTGTAAATGAAAAACAAATCCAAATGTACCCACTTCCAATTATCTTTGACCGCTCAATAAACTAGGTGACTACAAGAGAAATTCCCAGGAGTCCTTGAATATAAAATTGTTCATTCTTGCAACACCACGGCCACCGAGAGAGGAGATGCATGCAGGACCAATCTATATCTCCTGTGACCCTCGGTAACATGTCGTTGTGCTTGCTAATCACATTTAGAGACACCAAGTGAAAGGATGGCCTCTCTGGGCCGTTTGCTTTCACAAATGGATCTGCTTAATATTGGAGATTAATAGACTACTATCTAATCTTCCCTGTGATTGAAACTATGATCTGGTTACAGAGAAACATGATGGATGTTGAGGCGGTGGCACATGAGAGTCATGTTAACCCTTTCTAGAGACAATGCAGGGTTGTTTTGCAAGATATTAGGTATATTGATATTAGGTATATTGATATTAGGTATATTGATATTAGGTATACTGACTGGTGTAAGACAATGCAGAGCAGCATTTTTCACAAGTGAAGTTATTATTATTTTTGCAGAGACAGTGTCATTCTGTCCTCTATATTATTTATTTACATGTTCTTCTGCAACAGTTATCACAAAATGAAAATTGGCTCAGATATACAAAAGATTGGATTCGTTTGGATCGTTCTCTTGCACCAAAAAAAAAATGCAAATAATCTATTGCCACCTGCAACAAAAAAAGAACGACTTCATGCGCACAATCAAATATACATTTTTGCAGGGCCAGCGGTGAGATGAGGATTTGTAGTTATTATGATGACTTTGGCCAAAGACCAATATTAATATATTGTCTCAGTTGTTTGATGTGCAAACGATTTAAAAAATGAAAAATACCCTGTCGCAGATGAGAGATAATTCTGCTGCAAATATAACGGCTTCCTCTTCTGTATTGTGCTTTTTTCTTTTATATTTTGTATGATTATACTTTTACAATATGTGTGTGATGATGACACTCAGACAGTGTCCGTACAAACTGTGGCTGAAGATGTCCTTGAAAAAGAGGCGACATCCAATAGAGCCGGGACTGATCAATACAAACACCTATATTTATCTGACCTGTTGCCTGGAAATCACAAAGTACATCTAGGTTTTACAAACTTATATGGTGGAGTTTGCTGACCTGTACTTTCAGTTAAGGCACATTATATTAGCTACATTTCTCTGGTAATCAATTTTAAGGTCATTATTGAACCCTTAAAAAAGCACTGCCAATGTGTCAGAGATGTCCTTATTTCTGCAGTGTGGTTCTGTTGTTGCAGGGGGTGGAGCACCACGTTTGTTAGACCCTGTAAATCACAGAGAAAAGCTGTCGTCCCCGACAGGGCCTTGTTAGTCACTACAGAACCATAATGACTGATGCCTGCAGGCAAACTAATTATCAGGTACTTAACAGTCCGAACCTATAATACATCTGCCATAGGCCGAGGAGGAGGAGGCATGCAAGGCACATGACCACGTCCTTCATCTCATCTTCTCTTGCCTTGGTTTGTTTATTTCCCTCCTTCTCCTTCTCTCTCTCTTTCTTTCTTTCTGTGCATCTCCTTTTCTTATCTCTCTGTCTGTTTCCTTTCTGATCCTCGTTGTATCTCCCCCTTCTCTCTGTTCTCTCAGGGAACCAGCTGGGAAACTGGCCTTGGGATACAAGCTACAAGCATTACAACCATATGCTAGATATTTTTCAAGGAAGGAAGGAAGGTGTGTGTGTGTGTGTGTGTGTGTGTGTGTGTGTGTGTGTGTGTGTGTGTGTGTGTGTGTGACTGTGTGACTGGAAGCAGGGGGAGGGGTCTGACTTCTTGTTGAAATGCACTACAGTATAATAGCTAAGTAGGACATTTATCTGGCAGGGGTTTGTCTTCCCCTGATGTGCTTGTGTGAGTCGCTGAGTTCCCTCTTTATCCCACAGCTAAATGCCTTCAACATAGAGCATTTCTGTTGCTTTCAACCACACACACACACACACACACACACACACACACACACACACACACACACACACACACACACACACACACACACACACACACACACACACACACAGTACGCAAACTGTACAGGATGACTGCTGAGAGGGAGCTGCTAGAGACAGTGACACAGCTTGCTCATTAGATGGTTTCTTCTTGGATTGAGGCCAAATATCTGCAGGTCATAAACTCACTGATGTAACAGGCAATGTAACTCACTGATCTAGGGAAGTGTTCAAAAGTTACACATCTCTTTTTTAGACTGCCTTTTATCATCTTTTACTATACGCCATTGCATTTTTTGACCATGATTATGAAGAAAGCATACCGTATACAGTGAGCATACAATACAAGATGGGACTGTTACAAGAACTATAGCTCTACTTTGACACTAAACATTAAAGCCTGGCCCAAAAGTTGGTTTGAAACTAACATAAATAGTTTGGGTTTTTCTCTGTTTTCCGATAATTTAAAAAGGTCCAATGCCCTGTTGTAAAGCTCCTAATCCACAATTGGATTCCCACCAGCAAAAAATGCCAATTGTGTTTGATTTAAGCTTGGTCTATACCTAGTTGTACCGATCATTTTCTATAACTTTTGTAAAGCAATAATGTTTACATAACCATTCAAATGCTTCAAATGTATTAAAATAATACAAATTTAAATAATTGTAAGCTTTAAAATGCTCAAACTTGCAGCCTTTAGTTATTTAAAGTAAATGGGATGAATGCTTTGGCCAAAACATTCATTTCAAACATATGAGAGGTATTTATCTTAAAATCTTTTATTAAAACAAGTCAATTACATCATTTTCCTTTATGTTGAACAATTATTTTAGAACATTAACCTCACCTACTACTCAAATTGGCTTTCAAGCATTTGCAATAACATTACTTTATAGTTCCATAAACACACATTTGAACCCAATAGTTTTCTTGTCCTCATGGCTATATTTACTGTTAACTCTTCAAAGCTAGAGTCATTTTTGAACCATTTTAGGACACATCCTGTATATCCTCCTATTGCCTCCCCTCCACCCCTTTTACATACGCACACGCTTCCCCCCTCAGGCTGAGAGTAAAGGGGCCGGCTCCGTCTCTCATTAACCTACTGGTGGGATAAATCAAAGTGCAGGGCAAGGAGGAGAGCCTCGGCCTCGGACGTTCAGATAAGAAGAACGGCAGCTCATAGCCTACAGCGCAGTGATATATAGATCTGCAGAGGCTAATAGCAAAGTATTGACAGGGAAATGGTGTGCTTATCCTGCTCCTGCATGCCGGGGAGAGGTCCCCAAAGCAGATGGGATACACTTTAGGGAGAGGGAAGGAGGAGGAGGGGGGCGAGAGGATGAGGTAGAACTGTACTGGGACAAATTAGAGTCTTTATTGCTTTATTTCAGCTAATTTGTCTTTGAGTTTGGGTCTACAAACAGACAACCATAGCCTTCAGTTTGCTCTGCGTGTACATACTGTAGGTGTTTTGTATATATTTGACTTGTTCTCACTTTTCAGACAAATATTTGCTTCACATTGGATTTAAAAATAAACATCTTAAATGGACTTGGATATGTTTTTTTGGTTTTTTTAAATGTCCTAGACTTTATTTAAAAAATCTAATTGGAGGAAAGTTTGAGAGGGAATTCAAAGTAAAGATTTATAAAAAAAAGAAAAAAGAATATCAATTTGCAGAGAAAATCTTTAGCAATTATCGTTGAAATGTAAGTATCTTTTTGGAATGAATTTCTGTGTATACATGCCAGATTATTAAATCACATAAAACACTTCCACTCCCTTTTATCCTCTCTCCTAACATTCTAACACATGTCCAAGTAAACTCATGGAGTTACATTCTTCTTTCCTGCACACAGAGTTACACAAATACAAAATACACTGCAGGCTACAGAAGAGTATTCTTTCCTCTGACAAAAAGCCTCAGATCATGATGTAGAGCGTCCTCCCATTGGTGCAGTCTTTAATGCTGGAGTCAGTAGGTTATCGCTGTGGGACCTGCACCTTGTTCTAAGTGCCCGCTTTTATCATGCACAGCCAATTCTGCCTGTGATGTGGCTGAGGATGCAGGAGATGGGCCCTAATGGCAACACTTCATCAACCTCAGAGAAGATGTACAGAGAAACTGCAACCTCTAATGGCAGATAAAGATGTTGATACTGTTCCGTGAGTGGACCACCAGGAATACTTTGGATAAAGCCTGAAGTGCACTGTGCTCCTCTCAGCTGGCGTTCTTAAAGACAGATTCAACAATGGCGGGCCTTTCTGACATGAGAGTGCTGCTGTAACTTACACCTTATTCTAGATGAAGTGGGATAAAAGAGCAGTGAATAGTCCTGGCTTGGTGTGTCACCTGGGAACATCACGGAATGGCTGCAGGGCTACCAGGGGACAGCTAGGCCTGTGGTGATTCAATCAATAACTGAATGAGGAATTAATTCATAATCGAGACATCTGAGTTTGATATTGATTGAGCCCCATCTTGGAAAAGTCGTACAACACCTTACACCAGGAGTCAGTTGGTGTGTAAAAACACATATGAGAAGTCACGCCTGACTGTTTATTCAAATGCCACTCGCAAGTGCTTGTACTTTTCTAATTGGGTTCACAATAACGGGAGAACAGTTACAGTTGCTTGCATGACTAGAAATCTTGTCAACAATCTGGATAGTACATTTGTTTGTGTTGTTTATATTCATTAGATGATCCAAAACAGTCAGTGGTTGGAGAAGTTATCAGTTGTTTTGCGCAAGTAGTAATACTACAGTGTAAATCTCTGCAGTACAAAAGGATCAAAGTATTGACGTCCAAACATAGATAAAATACAGTACCTATTCTGCACAATGGCTCAATACACACTTATGCATGTTATATTCTTTTAATTTGTTATGATTAATTATTGATTATAATGATTGATTATAGTTATTGATGCATTAATGTGTCACTTTAATTTTGCAGCTGGGGAAGGAATAGCTATTTATTACATTTAAATAAACTGCCGTGTAACTTCACCAAGGGATGTATTCATTGTATCCTAATTTATAATAAAACACCATGAATATTTAGATTATTTGTCTGAATCTTCAAAGTTAGCTATCAAATGAATTACTTTGAGTAAAAAGGTACGATATTTGCCTTTACACGTTAATGTAGTTGAAGTAAAAAGTTGCAGGGAGTGTCAACACTCAAGTTGAGAGAAATAACTTGAGTAGTAGTTGAGTAAATGACCTGAGTTGTCGACCACTGGAAAACGTATGTTATTGTCATCTCTGGCATCTAATGATTATGCATCTGCATCAACGAGCACCATGGGTAAAGACAATGCACCGCCCCACTCTGCCAAATGCCACTGTTCCTCTAAAGGAGACCACGTAGGACCGTCTTTACATCTGGACGCCAAGCACTGTACCGGGCCGGTGTGTGGCCATGATTACCCACTTGACATCTTTATAGCGGCATGGCAGACATCCTCTTCAACAGAGCCACACAGAGGAATGGAGAATGCCAAAGTGGCCCCCCAGTGCTGGTGCGGGACATCAGAGTTTTGTGTTGAAATAATTAGCCTGTTTAGCTGCCATCTGGGCTCTGGTAGCTGGCGTGTGGCACGAGCCAGGTGCTTCATGGGTAATACCACAGAGAGACATACAGCAGATGCTCATGGGTAGAGCTGCCCACCTTGGCACAGATCTGGAATCAGCTAAACCCTTTACAAATCTCAAGTAAAACCACAAGGGGGAGTACACACAGGACTGGTTTGAGGACAGTTTCTTGAAGCACGCCCATTTAAAGAGTTTAGAGCAATTACAATAATTAGAGAAGTGCACTGAAGCCAGACTAACATGTAAACTTTACGATTCTGTTAAGAAGAGCTCAGCAACTTCACAATCTAAGCCGGCTGATGTTAGTGCATTCTACTCACAATTGAATCTGCGATAACCACACTCCACTCGACATAAAACACAAGCAAAACACCCCTCTTATCTTCGTAAAGCAGGTGCCATTGAATTACTGCCCTGCCATACACAGTTTAAAATCGGAGGTGGTTCAGACATCTTTTGAGCAGTTCAGTAGGCCAGTAACTTGATAAGGGCCCTGGATTTACTCGATGAGGTAGAAAGTTCCTGAGCAAGCAGCAGGCATGTGGTTGTTGTTCCCAGAGGGCTGGGAAACCGTATCTGCCCTGGAGGAGCATCCTCTTTGGTAAGCACTTCTTATCCAGGCCCATCACTGCAGGCCGATAGCGGCAGGGTAATATCCAGTAACTGCAGCTTTATGTGGGATCCAATACTTGGATCAATCCCTAGGACACGAGGATGGCCATTAACCCCTGATATCTCCACCTCTTCGTTCTCTCTTCTAGTGAATTTTGTACTCTTTTAAAACCGCAGCAGAAATAATTTTCAAGAGGGACAAATGTCTTTATATTACTCTTGAGCAGGAGGGAAGAGCACTAGACTCCTGTGAATTTCCCATAAATGAAATGTTCAATAAAAGGTAATAGGTCAGAATTTGTGTTGTCTTGTATCTCACCAAAAGTATTAATCACTTAAACGTTGACTTTACATAATATAGCTTGGTGAGGTGTAACAAAAAGGAAAGTATGCCATGTGCAGAGGTGTGTACGTTCTGTTTGTTTTGGGAGGTGAAGCAATGCAGTGTATTTTCCTACCTAGAGTATGAGTAAGCATGTGTGTGTGTGTGTGTGTGTGTGGAGGAAAGCTAGAAAGACAGTTATAAAGAGAGATGGTGGTAGCAGCTAGGAGACAGTGGGTGTGAGTTTGTTTGAAACTCCCAATACTTTGGGGAGTATTGCCCCATATATTGTCCCATGTGACTGAGCCGAGGAAAGATCGACTGAAGCAAAGATTCATAGCTCCTGCCGAGCATTTCTCTCGCTCTCACTGAATATAAATGGATGAATAGTGACTGAAATTAGTTTAACGTGCACTGCTGGTCTCATGGAAATAATGTTACATCCTACAAAATGGGCGTAACACATATAGTTTGGGTTTGACACTTCCATCCCGTCTCGCATGCATACTATTTAAAACAAATATTAATTATAAAAGTAATTATAAAATTACAATTCTACATTTCGGGTGAATGAGTTTATCACAAATTGAAAAGGTGGCTCTGAATCTGTTGTGATACAAGGGGGATAAATCCACTTAACATTTGCCATAAATTCCACGACAGAAATAGCCAGGTAATAACTGATTTACCTAGAGGATCAGTTTGTCATCACAAGTAGTAAAACTGAATTATGCTGGTACTTTGATAACCTACACTGATTTTCTTCTCAAATAAATAAAATGAAAAAAAAGGTTTTGAATCAGTTAAAACAAAGTAAATCTTCATGTAGTGAATTTGAAATCATTTGAAATTTAAAAATAGCACTGCAACTGATGAATATTTCACTATACAAACAAGCAGTTAAAGCCTAATGAGAAGTCTGAGAAGTTTCACTTACCTTGATTGTCTTTTTTTTTTTAGGAGGCTCAAGACCCCAGAGCTTGAACGCAGGTGTAGAACAGCCAGGCTCATCCTCTCTCTTTTTCCAAGCAAATGTCAGAGGCCGAGAGGCAGCTAGGCAGCGCCGGGGCGACACAGTAACAAGCGGTGGGTGCAGGAAGCCGTCCGGCGGGCAGCGGTCTGCCGGAGGAACGCTTCCCGGCAGCAGAGACATGGGACAGGCTCACAGGGAGAGGGACGGAGCCGGAGTGGGCTCTGCTTCCAGGCTTTTTCGCTTCTCCTTCCCTGAATGAAAGCAATCCCTAAGAGTGAATGGGTAATGAGAGACCGGCTCCTGAGATTTTAGCTTTCTTAATCATGTTCATAATTAATTCAAGAACATTGATAATTTCATTACATTCTTTTTGTCTTATCAATAAATGATGTGCCTGCACTTTTGGTCTTGTGTATACGGGAGAGAGGGAGCGAGAGAGGGAGAGAGAGGGACAAGAGAAGTAATACTGCACTAAAAGCACAGGAGATGGAAAATGATACAAACAGGGAAGTGGTAATTATAATCTTTGACCAAGCCACTGGCAGCACAATATGAAGTCAAGTGGCTACAAATAATTGATAAGGCCTCCTGGTGTGTGTGCGCGTGTATGTGTGTCAGGGTGAGAGTTGGGGGAGGGCTGACAAACGTCTTTGTGAACGTTATTTCACCAGCTCTGATTTAGTAGTTGTTCTTACAAAAAAATGACACAATACAAGTATTTCACTTTTTTTTACCGACATGATGTTACACACACTCCCCTTTAAACAGAGGGTGTGGAGGATGCCTGTCTTATAATGCCCTTCAGATCCAGTAAGGGCTCCGGTTTCAGGGACATTAGTACACTGAAGCAGTTTTTAAAAGACCACTCCTCCCTCCACATCCCCTCTGTCAGGTCAAGAAAAGAAAAAGTCGAGAACAATTTTCTGTCTAGTGGCATCTACAGTTTCCAGTTATTTGGCAGCCGAAATAATGACATTTTATGAATGTTTAATAGTTCATCTTCAGAATATTCAATAACCCTTCACCTCTGTGAATGCTGATATAGATTAGGTGCTTTATCAATCGAACTCTATGTTCAAAACTGAGCTGGAAATAGAATGAGAAGGAGGGCACAGGGAGGGAAAAGGGCTGTAATGGATATCTCTGTTTCCTAAAATGACTGTGAGGATGATGGAGTCTGAGGGAGGCTCTGAATCACCGCCTTCTCTTTTGCCCCAAAACAAGACAAGTAGACGGATGTGTTTGAGCAGCGTTATCCGACAGTGAGTGATTGAGCGTCCCGTCAAAGGCCTAATCTGGTACCAGAATAGTGGAGTAGGCTGTTTATTCGGATCAGACTTTCTTGATATATAATCATTAATCTATTGCAAAACAGGTGTTTAAAGCAGCAATATGACATGTGTTGTGGGACTTTCTCACTGAACACCGTGGCTTCTTATCAATTACCATAAAGCCATCATAGATATCTGCAGGATTTCATTTGTGTCTAAACATAATTGGTTGGGGACTTTTTGCGTGAAATCAGTGTAATTTGACCATTAGAGCAGCGCTGTGGCACTATTGCGAGGCCATTTGATTCCGGTCACTTTATAATGGATTTCTAGCTCGTGACACACTATAATATAGATTGGTAAAGCTATATGAGGCATTAGAGATTCAAGTACTTTATGTCCTATTTATTCCTTATGTGCCACGGGCCCCTTGTCTTGAGATATGACCAGCTCAACACAAGAAACCTTTAATAAAATAAAAAGTAAAGAGGGGAAAATAGAGATTTACAGCTGGCCATTTTGACAGTAGACTTGATATAAGGTGTTCATAACAAGTTTTGCATTTTATTCCTGGTCCCCTCACACACATTTTAATCATATTTTATGTGATCTATGTATGCAGCACTCATCCCCTCTCTGTCACCCAAACTCTCCAATGTGTCCCTCTTAAACAGATTGCTACAATACTTGTAATGATGGTCCTTCCCAGCTGTGCTGCAGGAGAGGGGAAGGGAGCAGCAGGCTATAGTATTACCATAATACACCCCCC
>NW_011369947.1:24207460-24242841 GCF_000735185.1 Notothenia coriiceps | reverse complement strand
TACCTTGTCGGGAGTTTATACCGCCTGGGAGGCACACCTAACGCGGTTTGCTCCTACCATTCCACATCCTCCATATCCCACGATCCCTCGCCAAGCCACTTACCCAGAAATTACACTCTTTTCTCTAGTTCAGGACATACCCAAGTCTAACACGGACAACTAGACAACCATTACGGAGACCCAAGCCGCCGTACATTTGTTTACGTATTACGACGCGATATGACAACGCCCGGAGTGGGCCAACCGTCTCGCTGCGAATAACAAATTTTTTCCCACAGAAAATTATTGTACCATCAGTATAGTAATCGTCTAGGACTAGCTATACCTGTATGTTGCGCTCACTTCAGATTAGACTGCCCTCTCTCTCTAGTCGACGGACGACTGCTCAGCTGTGCGTCGAGACGTACTAGTGTACGTCGCCACTCGCCCCTTGTTTTGTGTGTGGAAGTCCTAATTCTTATCAGTGTGCATCGATAAAATTAATGAGCAGTTGTGATGGATTAGATCAATATCTGTACAAATTCGAAAATGACAACCCAGTGAGTAATGGCTATGGAGACGGTTGCTGGTCCCGGAGATGGCTAAAAGAAGCGTCTGAGGCTAAGGTAACGGAGAGGGGCCAAAGGAGGGGCCCAGTGTAAAGAGGGGGGCGTAAAGGAGGGCTAAGA
Organism: Notothenia coriiceps; assembly: GCF_000735185.1. Lineage (NCBI taxonomy): Eukaryota > Metazoa > Chordata > Actinopteri > Perciformes > Nototheniidae > Notothenia > Notothenia coriiceps. Next base: position 24,242,173 of record NW_011369947.1, on the reverse strand, counting down.
GACTGTTTTAAGTCTAAAAGAATGCTGACAAAGGTGAGACTTGACAATTAATGTCGGATGTGGTAACAAACCAAAGGTACCATCGCACAAGAAATCGTCGTGACGCGTTGACTTTCAGACTCTCCCACTCCTTCTATCAGTGTCTTTTTGTCTTGTTCTTAGCTGTCTGAGATGGGATGCGAGTGAGGGAAAGGACTTTTTATGTCCAGGTCGTCTGTGTAAACGAGGTGTTCCATACCACGATTTCCGGCGTTCTGTCACGTGGATGTTGATGTTAGTTCGTACCAATTCTAACAATTAGATTATGTCGAAGGCCGCTAGGTGATCGTGGCCCTCAGAGGTGGACGTCTGCGTCAGTAGGAGGTAGTGATGACTGACATTAGGTGGGGGGGTGGCGCCACTAAAACCTTTACGAGGGTTAAAGTGTGGAGCGGTGTGAGGGGGAGTGGGCTATCAAGCCTCAAACAGCGAGTCTGCAGCGGTGCTGACTGGAGACCGGTCTCTACCTGACCGGTTTCAACGCTGTGTGTGTCCGTCAGGAAACACGCTGTTTACAAGTAGTTCCAGCAAACATCCACTGATAAACTGCGATGTTAACAACCTCACAATAACCTCATATGTTTTTAACTTAGGATCATACCTGTGTTTAGTCTAGAAAAAGGTAAATGTGTGCATTTTATTATAAAATTGTGTATATTTACAGACTGTTGCCACTCATGGCAACCAAAGGCCAATAAGTGGTTGACATTTTTTCTGAATGGTTTCCAATGGCAACCTGGCAATCGTTACTGTCGAGCCCTACAGCACTCAGGTCACAATTACAGTTTCTACCTCAAGCTCAAGAGGTAGAACTCCAAAAGAAAACTTTGTCATGGCTAAAGTACAGAAAAGACTTACTGATGAAGACCTGGTCATGGGGGGGGTACGGGAGGATGATGGGATCGCTGAGCAGAGCAGTGGTGTGGTTTGTGCTGTAGGTGGTTTTGGAGGTAGAGGAGGTTGGAGCCTCACTGGTGGGCAGGACACTCTGGCTCCTGGGCTGCTCTGTGGTGGATGATGTGAGGGGGGGGGCGCCGGGTGACGGTTCAGAGGCAATTTGGGAGGTTGGAGCTGAGATAAGGAATGAAGGGTTTAGATAAGGAATGAAGGGTTTGGATTCATTATGTCAGCATGGATGTATTGTAGAGCTGAATATGAACAGGGGGCTTCAGTACCTGGCAGCCTGGACAGAGTTCTCTGTTCACTGATGATGGCAGACAGGAAGTCAATCTCCTTATCCAGCTCAGGATAGGTGCTCACATTACCTGGAGGAACAGAAAACTACAATTAGACGCCATGAACAATTATATATTTGGATTTTCAATACAACAGTACACAAATAAGAGAAATAGCAAACATGCTTCATCTGTATAATACAAGGTAATCATTTGCAAACATTATGCAGAAAAGAGAAGACACACAATGAAACCGGCACTGCATCTACTCATTCTCTTGACCATTAGATACATTCAGATCCATGACATAATCAATGAACGGCCTCCATACGTTCTCGAACGCTGTCTTTATGGCTCTTAATATATACAGTAGGATATCTCCTCCAATGGGAGGCCTGACAGCATCAGTCGCAACCAATGAGTGATGCTTGAGCTGTGAGCCTTGTTCCAAAACAATGCTATACAGGTTTTGGTGTAGAGCAGGCTGAGGTCTACAAATGTTAGCTCATGTTCATTACTGGGCCCATCAGAAAATACTGGGTCCAGTAAAATCTCTCGTACCTCTTCCCAGAACACTTCTGCACTAATCTTTCGGCACTGCAAAATACAGGGAAACCATGTTCCCCGTGATTATGTGCATTTTGTGCATACATCTGGTATATTTTTGTTGTATCGGTTTGAATCAACCGGGGTCACATATGTTTGCATCAACCATTTATACTGTATTGGTTTCACTCGTATATTAGTATGAGCAGCAACGCAAGCATTTTTCCAATCTTCATCTGAGACTTCAGTCTTCAGGCTGTCCTTCCATGCATTTAACCTACAATGTGCATCTCAAATGAGAAGGATGAGAGCATACTGTACTCTGAAGACAACACACTTTAGGTTTTCTACTGCAGATAGAACCCCCTTTAAACCTAGACCAGGCTGGGTCCAAGTGAAGTACCAGGCAGGGTTGGAAGGGATTCTTCGAAAAGGTAACCAAATCTGAGTCACAATATTAAAGCAATGTAACCTGATTACTTTACTTTTGAATAACCTTAATATCAAATGCAATGAAAATAAATACAATCTTTAATCTCTAAATATGTTTTGATTAGAGGACAGTAGAAAACTGGTTTACACAGGCTGTCTTCTCCTACCTCTCTTTTTTTGTTTTGATACAAATATAGAGACTAATATTTTGTATGTAGGTTGTTTGTGTTGAACCCAGTGACGAGTAAACTGAACATCACATGTAAAATGATTCAACCTCAAAGCAACAGCTTCTTCTTTCTGAAAACATCATGAGCTCATCAAGAAACACAGCTGATCGAACAGATCCCATGCATGTGAATAGCTTTTTAACCACCTTGACCAGCAGGACTGTGACTGTATAACATCATCGAGGACCAGTGGCAACTATTCTTTTTGCTCTCTTCATAAGCATCCTGCAAGTCAAGACACAGGTTTACAGGTCTGTGAACGCAGACAATTAATATAGCACATCAATTCTACGCTTTACTGTCAAAACTGTCAAAGAGTATCTCAAAATAAATGGTGTGCGGCTATGCAAGGCCTGCCTAAATCGGTCTACTTTTATTGGTCTATTAAATCAGAGCACACCTTGACACCAGTCAGTTTTAGGGGCATGCACAGCACAGCCCCACCTAGTGTCAGCAGAAAGTATTACAAATAATGATTACAAAAAAATACAAAAAAATAAAGAAAATATATAAAATATATTTTAAGATCATGTTTGATCATCTGATTTGTCTGTACATTGCTGTTTTAATCTGTGTTCTTCTAATTAGTATCTACTGTGCCGAACTTTTCACCCCACAGTCAAACAACTTAATTTGCTTCGCCATTTTTCGTAAAACAAACACACAGCGCTGTCACTACCCGATCTGCAGCTCTGCCCGATCTGCAGTGCGCATGTGCGAGATGGTCCGCCATATTGGACAACTCCGGATGGCAACCCAAGTAGGACACTTGACACAGTGGCTTTTGGCAAAGCTCAAAATAAAACTCGAGAGGGATGAGTTATTGTTATTACAACATGGCTTCACTATTATTTAACAACTCTTTTTATAGGGTTCTTTTATTTTGGGTTAAGTACATCATCAGAATAAGTGAGAAATGAATTTAACTTCTGTTAGACAGCTATATGCCATACTTTTTTGCATACATTCACAGTAAATATTTATTCAGTATGATAGCTGTTAATTGCAGTGCGCATGTGCGAGATGGTCCGCCATATTGGACAACTCTGTACGGCAACTCAAGTAGGACACTTGACACAGTGGCGTTTGGCAAAGCACAATAGGAAAAAAAAAAAACCGAGAGAGATGAGTTATTGTTATTACAACGTGACTTCACTATTATTTAACAACTCTTTTTATTGGGTTCTTTTATTGGGTTAAGTACATTGTCAGAATAAGTGAGAAATGGATTTAACTTCTGTTAGACAGCTGTCATACTGAAGAAATATTGACTGTGAATATGTATGACATTCATAATTTATATCTAATTACATTAACTGTGAATGTCCTTCATTTTATTTCAAAGAAAAAAAAATAACAAAAGATTTTTGTATAGATATTTGAGACGTTTATTACTCTCGCATGCACGAGGCAAATCGGGCAAACGTCTAGACGTCAAATGTCCTATTTGAGTTGCCGTATGGAGTTGTCCAATATGGCGGACCATCTTGCACATGCGCAGTGCGGATCGGGTAGGGATGCGGATCGGGTAGGGACACCCGTGTCTGGACCCAATCGCACTTGATTTTTCCTTAAGCCCCGCCCCCAATCTCCCGCTCTCGGCTCAGTCAAATTAATGGGGAGGGGAAAAAAACTCTGGATTTGGCTTTTTAGACCCTCATGATTTAAATAACAACTATGAAAGTGTTTGTACTGGGTAGTTTATTTAGGTTAAGATACACTGATTTACATATTTCCCAATGCATGTCATTGGTTAACATCACAGACTAGAATGTAACTGTAGTACCACCATTTGGCCCCTACAAAAATGTGCTTCAACGGCGAGTGCTGTTTGTGGGGGCTTCGAGAAGTGTTGGGCAGACATAAATGGTCAAGATTGATCAAGAGATAGCTAAACTACATAAGTCCTCCTAGAATCAAGAATTGAAGATATTCATAATTGACTTTGAACAGAGCTGTGTTAGGTCTTGAGGCTAAGCTAAGCTACTTGCGTCCCGGCTCTAGGTCTCATCTATCTCACAGAAATCCTCTTACAAAATGTTGAACTATATTCCTTTAAATCCACTGTTGTCATTGTCGACCTATAAGTGCTGGTGGAGGCTGCAATTCAGTGCAGGCATGTGATTACAGATTGTGTGTGTTTGGGAACAGAGATGGCCTCTTTTACTGTCTATGTGCAGCTCTGGCTGGCTAAGCTGGTGTGATGTTGTCTTCCTGTTTCTGCTCCTCCACTCGAGTCTGGCTGCCGGCCCTCGCCTCTCTCTTTCCAGCTATATCATTGTCTCCCTATCTCGCTTTCTCCCTTTTTTCTCTCTCTCTTTCCATTTCCCTCTCTTTCTCTCTCACTGACACTGGGCACTGCTCCCCTCCCTGACCATCTGGGCCTCTCCTCCACAAAAGTGAGTGTGTCAGTGTTTGTGTGTGTGCACATACAGACAGGCGTGAGTTTTAGAGCAGTTTCTCCTCAAGAGGGGATATATGTGCATGTCTGTGTTTGTGGGTTTGTGTTTTGGTGTGTGTGTGTGTGTGTGTGTGTGTGTGTGTGTGTGTGTGTGTGTGTGTGTGTGTGTGTGTGTGTGTGTGTGTGTGTGTGTGTTTCAGCAGAAGGGTCTTCCTTCGCCAGGTGGACAGCTGCTACTTAGTAGCCTTACAGCCCAGCCAGCAAAGTCAGGGAGAGTGAGCTGGCGGACTTAACCCTTTATGTTCCAAAACAATGCTGAACCCCAGCAAAATACTGGTGTGTGTGTGTGTGTGTGTGTGTGTGTGTGTGTGTGTGTGTGTGTGTGTGTGTGTGTGTGTGTGTGTGTGTGTTTGCTGATGTGTCTTGTCACTACTACCTTACTTACTATCATACCAGTGTATTGCTGTGTTCTCAGTAACACACACATGTTTGAGTTGTATTTTTTTTACGTGTGTATGAGCCATTGATTTTTGTATGTATGACTTGCAGGAATCATTTAGTACTGTATGTTCCTTTGTTTTATTTACTCTACATGTATCTATTTTTTTGTGGTATTTATTTAATTAGAAGTCATTTAAACGAGAAGGGCACTAGAAGAGCACAGGCCTCCACCAAGTTTAATGAAAATCAGGCTAGTAGCTTTTCCAAAATTCTAAAACTAAAAACATAACCCTTGAGGCAGAGGAAGTTAGAAAAAAAAGGTCTATAGCTTACAACTCACATGCAGAATAAATTATAGTGCATTGAATTATGATCTGAATACTTTACAGCGTAATCTAACCTGTAATGAGTAACTGAAAAAGAGGTTAAACTAACCTGAATTATATTAAGATCTGCTGCTGCTGTGTGTGTGATGCAAGAACACTTACCATCCCTGGCTGTGTGTGTGTTTATGTGTTGTGTACAATCTACATCCGTGTGTTTGTGAGCCTGGCAGTCAGATTTAATACTCTTATCCGTCCCGGCGGTCCTGTCTTTGTCTGGTCCTTAAATGGAGGTTTAGTCTGTGCAGCACAGCCCTGGCTGGAGGAGCTTAATCAAACCATTAGAGTCCTGATCCCAGAGGAGCATCTCACCACCTCCTACTGAGATCTGCTTTAAGACATGGTGGCAGTGGCAAACACTCAAACCTCTGGATTAGATCGGCTCTCAGCGACTTAGCAGCGTCCCTCTTGCTCTCGTTCTCTATGCCAGGCTTTATATCTAACTGACTAAAAGCACTTTCTTTACAGGCCTTTTAGAAGAGTCTTAAAAAGTACAAACAAAGAGGTGTAGGACTGGACTTCAGATCAGTGACGGATTATTGAGCGACAACCAACACACTTCATTCAAAATAAGTTCAAAGACTTTCTTGATTGTTTCTCCATCCACAAACTGAAGTCTTTCTACAAAGCAGGGTGTGGGATGTGCAGGTGTTTCTAGACACGCTTTGGAAAACTTGTGCAAAGTAACGACCTCTATGAATCCCCCAAAACTTCTCCAATGTCCTTGAAAATACGAAATACCCACTCTCCAAAGATTTGGAACTTGGTTTTGGTGAGGCCCCCTTCCACGGGCTCTCTCCTTAATTGATTTCACATTCGACAACTGTGTATTGTCTTCCCCGAATGTTCTTCTATGTCCAGTGTGCAAATGACGAGCACCGACAATGCCGGTTTTGTCCCTGGCCTCTTTTCTTGGCTGCTTGTGTTTCAGTGTTCTTGCTTTGATAAGCAGTATCGGAGCGCATTCTTCCTTGCGCCCAGAGGATGATGGGTATTAGTGTTTTCTGAAGAGTCTGGAGTCCACTTCCTCTGCAGCCTTCGGTCCAAGGGAGACGAGCGTATCAAAACACTTCCCCTTAGTCCGGCTGATGCGCCATGTTAAAAGATTAGAAACAGTGGCTTAATTTGAAGTGAGAGCTTTGGAAATATCAAGAAGAGGCCATCATCCCCTGTGTTCAGTTTGTAGGAAGTGGATAGAGATATCCCCCATTGTAAATCTTTCACTGTGACATTTGTTTGAAAAAAAAATAGGGAGAAAGAAAGAAATGGGACATACTCTAAAGCCTTTCTGTGTCGTTGGAATTAAACAAACGCAAAAAAGGGATACAATCGGCTTAGACTGTTGAGACAAGTACATCTAAGAGAATGCACAAAAGGAGGGGTGTAAACGGCGGATTCTTCCCAGCTAAAAACTTATCAAGCACAGGCTTTGTGCTCAATCCATTTAAGTGGGTCCCTTACACGCCCCTATTGTATGCCTTTAATGGTTGAAAAGTGACTTGTGCAGGGCTATCGCCTCTTCATGGGGATTACAGCTAAGTGCTTAAGTTGTAGTGAAACCCGGATTTACTGATGGCAAAGAGAAAAGGGCAAGGGAGGAGGGGCAGAAAAAAGGACCCTTACCAAGGATTTGTGTCAGGATCGCAGTGTTCTGTGGCGAGTCGAGAGAGGACAACTGGTGTTCACATGCTAGCCAGCACGCAGACACACACAAGTAACAATGCGTTTGCACAGCATCCTCTTACTGTGCGTGTCTGTGTTTTTCTTGTGATCCCTTCCCGTCTGTCCCTCTCTCTCCCTCTCTCTTTCACCCCCCCCCCTCTCTTCCTCTCTTGTTCTATCTCACTCTCATCTCCTGTTTTAATTAATTTCTAGCTGTGCTGCCGTATGAGACTTGGCCATGGAAGTGTCTGCTCCTGCAATTTTAGCCCTCATCTCCTGTGGCTGCCAGTAAATGACTCAATGCTCCTTGCGTTTCAAGAAGGAGAAGTAAACAAGGCCAGCAAAAAAACAAAAAAAGGCAGAGAGAGAGAAACTGTACATAGGGATTTGACTTCATGATTTATGAAGGTGATGTGAGACATTTTTAGATTACTGATTTCAACTTGACGAAGTTCAGAAACCCTGTCTTAATTCTCTTTTTGCTTTATATTGGCGCTCCAATTATTGAGTACGCCATTTCCATTACGTTTAGAGATTGTCTGGAGGCAAAGGTATGACAAGAACAATTGGCTCCTACTTTTGCAACTGTTGTCTGAACATGTTTAAAGGAAGAAGTGTTTAGTGTCATCATAATGGATGAGTAGGGGCGGACCCTTTAAGAAAATCTATCCTGGAAAGCATTTAAGGTGTTGAACTAAAAGTGATTGAAGTGGTTGTGTGCAGAATGACAATCAGGGCTTCAGAAAAAGTACGAAGAAAGTTAGAAACACCCCCTCAATATACATTAGTTTGTATATTAATATGAAATAAGACCATTTTCTTTTTTGTAAATTTGTTTTCTAGCAACACTTGAAACGCCATCTCCCTCTAGAAACACAAAATACTTTATTCATTGGTTTTCACAGGAAGTAAAGTGGCACCCTGACCAAATAAATAGACTAGGGCGGCAAACAACAACTATTTGTAAATTAATTCATCTGAGGATTAGCAATCGATTATCAAAATCATATGGTCTATCAAACTTAAGAGAATAGGGAACATGTCCATCAGTTTCTCATTCAAGTCATGTCTTTCATTTCAATACGTTTCAGACCACAACCCAAAGATACTTAGTTAAATATAATTACGAACAGAAATAATCAGGACACTTATGAGAAGCTAAAAGAGCATTTTCTGACTTTTTTGCATTAGAAATTACTTAAAATATTTATAATCAATTATTAAAATAGTTTGCTATTATTTTTCTGTCCTGATCTATGGGTCCACTAGGCGTTGTTGGAAAACAGGAAGTACAGTGTATTGTGTGTTTTCAACGCAGGAAGTGGATGCTTGTCATCTACCTGCACCAATGGCTCGTTGGCGTCACTTTCCGACACCAGATACGATAGACCTTCATGTGGAAAGGAAGAGAGCATGATGATGCCGACGATGGATGAGTACAAGTGTCGGGAGAGAGCGCTTCTCCTTGGGCATTGTGTGTTTGTGTGTCTGTTCCCTGAGCTAACAAACTGTATGCAGGTAAACTCGGAGCACCTGCCCTTATTGTCATGCTCTCACCCACCCACACTCACACACCTTTCACATGAGCACACAACACCCAATACTGAGTAAAGATGAAGAAAAGGCCAAGCCCTGCATGAGGCAAAGGCTGACTATTCAAATAAAGATGGCAAACCCTCTGTCTTTTCTCTCACTAAGCCTTGATATGTTCCTCAAAGCTACCAGGGCCCATTGTGTGTCTCTACCTTTGTTGTCTTGTGTTTAAGCAGGCTGATGATTATAATGATGATGATGTTGACGGTAATGTTGACGGCCATGGCTTAAGGCGAAGCAGCTGCCGAGGGTTGAGAGAGATGCAGACAATCGGCGTGTTTACCCAAGAAAAGGTACAGTTTGGACGTTCAAAGTGACGGCTGCTGAATGGGGACTGACTTGTGCATGTGTGTGTATGTGTGTGTCTGCGTGTGTAGCAGGAGTGCCCACAGGTCCATCTAACACAGTCTGCAACTAATGCTTCAGATTTCTGCTTGATTAAATTTCATCTTGCTGTTTGTCATTTAATTTCAGGCTTAACGCAAATACTAATTTTAATAATGATGGCCTGGCATTACAATTCATAAAGTACACAAGGTTATATAATAGCTCAGTTGTTCAAATTGTTTGCCCCTTAGAGCAAGGGGAACAAGCTGAAGACATTGAAATATGTTTATCTCACAAGTTGTTCTGTTGAATATTGTAGCATACATGGACTAACATTAACATGCAATTTTATGTGCCATATCTACTAGAAACCTAAAGGAAATATCCTTGCTAAATGCTCCACTATGTTAACCAGCTTGTTGCTTAAATGTGTCTACCATTGAGTGCAGATCAGGTGGTATACAGTTGTTTTATCAGAGCATTTTCACATACAACGGTTACCTTCATAAGGCTGGAAACTCTTTTGAATAATTTGTTATTATCAAAAAATGCTTTGAGAAAAAAAATTCACGAGTGCAAAGTTGTACGACTTTAAGAGTGATCTTTGACAAATGTAAATTAAAACCTGTGGTTACTTGTAGAGAAGTTTGTGTCACTCTTAAATTATCCTCCAAACTGCACTAAAACGACTGAATATTATTATGAAACAGTTATGTAAAACAACGGAAAACGTTTTCAGTGGCTTCCAAAATGCTTTGCAAAACGTTTTATTATTATATAAAGGTCAGTGACAGCTAGTAGACACTAGATTATCTACTGTAATGTAACCTAATGAACATTATCTGGATACAGGGACTTATGGCAGATGCCTCGTAGCTCTCTCTTCAAATACAGCTGAAGAAAAAGGAAATGTAGAAAGAACATTTGTAGCATCTCTTTTACATCTCTTTTTTGATTTGTGCTGGCTTGACCGGATCTTCCATCTCTGCCTGTTTCCAGGATTTGTTGTACCCTCACCGAGGCGACAGTGATATTTCCGTCCTACTTAAGCTCCAGATGCTGAGAGGCTCCTTGTACTGGCACTGCTGCAAGAGGGCCACAGAGGTTAATGCACTGAGGGAGGGAGACGCAACCAGCTGTTGGCCTTCTAATGTTTGAAATCTCCTCCCCTGCATCCATCCTATTCTTTCTCCCTCCCTCCACCCCTCAAAGGAAGAAAGCCCAGGCAATAAAAAGCGCTCAAATGGTGAAACATCTGCTGGTAGCATTTTCCGTGCGGCCAAGAGCGTCTTAAGTCCTCCTGAGCAACAATATGAGGACATTTTGTGGTCAGGGGCGACAGGGACTTAGGAAGAGATAAGAGGAGATAATGGCTGGGTGGAGGACTTGGGAGCTGCAAATGCACAATCAGGAGGTCTGCACGGGGATGGGGATATGAAGGGAGGGACAGGGGGAGGAGAAGGAGGGAGGAGGGGGGTCTAGGAGGCCAGAGGAAAGTGGTCTGGTAAACAATGCCGCCGCATTAGCATGATAATCTGAAACATGCCTTTATTTAGATAAAGATGTAGGTTATACTGGGGGAGGAGCATGTGACGTGTAAGAGTCTGTGTGTTTTCTGCGTGCAGGAGCTTCTGTATGTGTGTGTGTGTGTGTGTGTGTGTGTGTGTGTGTGTGTGTGTGTGTGTGTGTGTGTGTGTGTGTGTGTGTGTGTGTGTGTGTGTGTGTGTGTGTGTGTGTGTGTGTGTGTGTGTGTGTGTGTGTGTGTGTGTGTGTGGGCAGAAGCTTGCAATTTTCATAAGCAAACATTTTTGGGTTTTTTCTTTTTCTTTTTCTTGTGTTATAGTTTATTTCAGCTTGGATCAAGTTCAGAAGAACATGATGGGTGAGGACAACAATAGTAAACACTTACTGAAAACAAATAAACATCCCATGGAGTGACCCCATCACCACCAATATAAGATTGTATTTTATACAACACAATACTAAGACTTTTCAAATGTAGTTGTGCTCAGTCAGCACTGGGATCACTTTGTGCTTCCTGTGATGTTAAACTGCACGGAGTGTTGACGTGGCGGCTGCCAATACACCACTGATGTTGTGCCAGCTGGCACTTTTGTCGTGCTCTCTGCCCCACCTTAACTCTTCTCTGCCAATGCAATCGAAGGAACAGAGCTAATGTGTTCCTGAGTATGAATACATGGATAGAATGAGCCAGCATTTTATGCCTTGATCGATATTGTAAGGCTTAATGGATTTAGGCGTCTGTGGCTCATGGAGTTGCCAAATGGTTTGACATTTGCTTCAGACAGCAGCTGTGAATAAAACGTGCCGTGATAAAAGGGCTTGTAATGATTTTACAGTAAAAAAACTTTCTCTGGAGAGAAAAAGGTGGCAGCACTTTATGTGAGGCAAAAGAAAGTCGGGTTGTGTTTATGACTGTGTGGGAGGTTATAGTGAGTTCATGGGAGACCAAACACGGTGTGTTGTATCTTTAGATGATTGTTCTTGGCAACAGAAAGAGCATAGTTTAAATATATGTTTGTTTAGCTTGACATGGGCAAAGGCTGCCTTGTGGGAACTCTAGTGTCATTGTGCTGGATGTGAGGGCTGACAGGTACCCAGCACTTGATGGATAGTGCATATAGGAAATGTAAAGCTAATCTCAGTCGCGGGTTGTGGGAAACTCAAACAAGAGATACATTTGTTGGGGCCGGATTGTTCCCCAGATGGTGCTGTCGCTGACACCGCTGCGTTTTATTGTAAAGCGGGATCCTTCCACCAAAGCATCTATCCTTGAATCCTGTCTCATATCTGGCCTGTTTCTCTTTCCCTCCCATAAATCCATAAATCCTACATGTACCTTGTTGAATCCGAGAGTAAGCCACTGGAATTCATATCTTCATAAAAGTGTCTGCCTTCTGTTGCCTGTTATAACAGCTTTAACCACCTTTAGAGGCTCAGACAGTCAGACAGTGTGTGTGTGTGTGTGTGTGTGTGTGTGTGTGAGAGAGAGAGCTTAAACACCTTTTGCACAGATGGGGAACTTCCTCCTTCTTTTCTTCGCTTTATTGAAAAAAAAAATCATTGCTGCACAGGAGCGAGAAGCAGCCACCTCGTTAAACGTTAACAGAAATAAGACAAGTTAGACCGTATGGCCTGTATATAGACACCGAAACATTATAACCACGTCATTATGGAACAAAACGTGAAGGCATTTATTGGCAGCAATAACAGCCTTAACTTTTCTAGGGAGGACTTAAAGAAGATATTTGAACCTGGCTGCAGGGATTTGCTCTCATTCAACAGCAGTCTGGCAGTTGAAAGGTCTAGATTCTGAAAATCCAGACTCCAAAAAAAGTATGCATTGGCAGTAGTTTATCCACCTTTCTTTGGCCATATAGTTTAGAAAAAACAGTCTTGAGTTTATGTACCCCTACACCTCCTTGTATCTTTTGCAGCTTCTTTTCCTACATCTTACAACCAGCGAATTACAGCTCACTCATTTGTATTCTCGATGCACTTGCCTGTCCCCAAACTCACTTGCAGCACCTAGAAGACAAACAAAGTGAGCGAGACAATAATAGCAGTCCATCCATCCATCCATCCATTAAACCACTCTTGGCCTCTAGATGGGATAAGAGCCAGTAACAATTAAGTTGAAGCCTTTGGTTTGTTTTCGTCTCAGACCGGATGTTTGCAGCTTTACTGGAGGCAGATGAGAGGAATTGATATGTGCACAGACCAGGGCCAGATGAAAATGGTTATTACAGCCAGTCAGGCTCAAGATTGTGGGATGTAGTTTAGTCTTGTTGTCATGTTTATAGTGTTTATAGTATCCTTAGACATCATTCCTGGATGATGATAGTCTATTCTTGTTCCTGTCTCCTTTTTCTCTCATCCATCATCCTCAACACCTCTGTCTACACATCTCCATCTACTTCCATATCTAGATAGAGCAAAGGGGCTACACCTTTAGCTGAACAATGATCTTAGCAAATCTGATCAAAGCACAAGTTACAGGAATTGTAGGTGTATAAATACATCTAGTGGTGCCTTTTGTATATTCCAGCTCTGTTGTATGTCTTTATACGGTGACTATATATGTCTTTGCTGCATTCTTCTGGCCAAGCCAAGGCCAGTGGTGTTTTTTCTTTTCTGCATAATGGTATAATTTTGCTGCTATTTTTATTGCAGGGAGCAGACTGCAGGGGCCAGTTGTTCATGCTTCCAGACCAGGACCACTTCATGCACAGGCTCTTTATTTTACTGATTGTTTCAGTGATACTTGTATTACTTTGAATGTAGCAAAAAACCCTTAAAGGTGCTGCGGATTGCATAAAAAACATTCAATTAAATCCTATGTGATTCAGGTTTCAAACGGATCAAAAATAGTGAATAAGAGTGGAAGCTAATTTGATAAGCATGTGTAAGTTCACCCACATACTGTGATGCATGTACCCTGACCACACTCTTTTTTTGTGGATTTTTATTGTCATTTAATTAGCATCAGTTGAGACAACATTTTTGTACGACATGAGGAATGAGAAGAATTTCCCCAACTGTAAAAGTCCTTGAAAAACAGCCTCACAAACTTTATTATTGCAGTCTCTCCCTTTTTGGCCATTCAAAGTCTTGTAAACAGTCAGTGCTGCTAGAAATACCCCACGACATTGGGTGAAATAGGCAGGACAAAAAATCCACCAAGTGTGTGTAACATTTAGTAGACAAAAGGCTTCCAGAAAAGTAAGTAACACACCCTGAGAAAAGATGCAATGGGTCTCACATTGTTCTGATGCAATTGAAATGAATTACAAACTTCCAAGCACACTATCCAAGAGTTTGCCCTTATCATTCCTCCCTGGTTTTTCTCTCCCCTGCTAATTCTTATCCTGGATCTGTTGGTCCCGAGAATTCTGAGATCCTGATCCTGCTTCCAAAGAAAACGCGACCATGTAGCGACAGGATCTTTTAACTTCCTTGGAAAGTCCAATCGCATGCTAACCATTTGCATCAACACTCCTCAGTGATCAGTGAAGGGAATTAATACCACAAGGTTAGAAATTATTAGGTTTTAAGTCACCCAAGGGTCCAGTGTTGGACTGCAACATATAGGTTTAGCCTGATTTTAAGAGTCAAAACTTCCAATTGAATAGACCAATTGGCCTTATAATAATTCGTTTTTCTAAGAATTATATTTTAGGTTAAGTGGGAGGAGGTGGCTTTGCTGAGTTGTACATTAGGCCAGTGTGTGCGGGGCAGGATAAACAAAGCAAGCAAATGGACAAACACACATGCACTTACACACACGTGCTCAGATGTCTGGTGACCTAAATCATCAGTGTGAATGTGTCCGCAGCTATGACATCATGGAGTGTGTGTGTCATGACATGCAAACACATGTGCATGCACACAGACACTCTCACACTTGCAAACCCAGTTTTCCTTTTAGTGAATGGTGGCTTTGTTTAACTTCTCGGTTGCAGGAATAAAGTTTTCCACAGCTGAGGTGATGTCCTCCACACTAGCCGATTGGTCAGTGGCAAATGACTTACTCTCTTGGGAATGGTCTCGCTGAGCAGGAAGCAGACAGTGACATTTTGTCGGAGTGGTTTAAGAGACTTTCATTCCCAGAGTCCATTCTTGGAGAGATTCCCCGGGGAAATGAGTCCATTTCTCCACGCCAGCCTCCAGCTCATGGTCTGCCTGTTAGGTGTGGTATAAACAGTAGGGCTTTATAATTGAGGTTAAGCAGACCATTTCATAATATGTCAATGTCCATTTATCACTGACCACTCTTCTTAGCTTTGAAGTTGAAGACCTCATCCACATGGCTGGATTGACAGCACCTCCTACTCTTTGTGCATTGTGTATGAACTCTGTCACACTCATACTACCTTATACTCACTGAAGATTACATGGCAGCTCTGAAACCAATCAGGATTTCAATGTTTTGCTGAAATAAATCTATTTGGTCCCAGGTTTTCTGTCCATCTGCTAGTATTTGGATTTCTAGATTAAACACTTTCCAACATTTAAGGCCTCTTGGGGTCTGGAGTTCAGGCCAGTCCCCTGTTTTCTCTTTCAGATATCCTGCCTTGGTCAGGTTCTTTTCTATGATTTCTTTCTTCCTGTTATGACATCCAAGACATTTCAATGCAATATGCATATCTTTGTCTACTATCATGATGAAACATAACAATTATAAAAAGGAATGCAATACAGTTGAAGCCTCCAATGACAATGGAGCTGAATGAAAACCTCTTAATAAACTGGCAACTAAAAGAGTATGCAACAAAGTTGAGTTAAACTGATATAGTTCTTCTTTCTTCTTGTGTTTCCTCAGGTAGTGGAAGATGTTGCCACACTGCTCCCTCCTGCTGTTGCTATGCGTGGCTCGGCTGCTCTCCACCACCTCGGCCCTGCCCTTTGAGCAGAAAGGCTTCTGGGACTTTGCAATGGACAGCATGGACAGCGGCGGTTTGATGACGATGATGAGGGATGAGGAAGAAGGCTCAGCCGTAGAGGAGATCCTCCCCCCCGACACATCCATGTGCCCCTTCGGCTGCCACTGTCGTCTCAGGGTCGTCCAGTGCTCTGACCTCGGTCAGTGAGAGTGTGTGTGAGAGAGAGAGATCATGTCTGTGGTGTTTTGTCATCATTTCTAAGTGTGTGTGTGTCAACAGAGTTCAGATAGAGAAGCAATGAGTTGAAAGACAGAGTGAGTGAGCATGACCCGAGCCTTGCATGATTCTCATAGCTCCAGAGAGTAAAGTCCCCCTTTGGTGTGTTATCTCAGAGAGGAATTTTTCCCTCGGGATAATGCTGGTGTATTTTGACAAGGAAAGGCATGTCTTTGAGGGATTTTGTGTTCCAGACTTTGTGTGTAGATAGGCTACTGGCTGAGAGACGAGTTGAGAGATGGTTTGAGCAGGAAAGGGAAAAAGACTGAGGCTAGAGAAGGAAGGAGGAAGAGAATTTAATAGAGTTGGAAAGGGATCAAGAGAGCAACGTAAAGAGACAAACTAAAAAAAGTACTCTTTGATCAGAGGAGATGAACGTTTATAATCCTTTCACTCTCTTAAAAGGAGTTTTTAGTTTTTTAGTTTTAGGGTCGTAGACAGGATGTTTAATGGAAAACCCAAAACAGGAGGGGCGGAAGGATGGGGTTTAACGATGGAAGAATGATAAAGATAAAAGTTGTGTTAATGTGTCAGGATAACAAACAGGGTTATAATATTCAAATTGAGGAGTTCCACTGAAAAACATGAAACTATGTTGTTGTTGAAACTAATACAAAGAAAAGGAAATTCCGTCAAATCAAGCTCAACATTTTATTTTCATAATGCTTTTGGAGTACGTCTGTGACTCAATTTTAGTCATGTTTCCATATAAGTCAATCCAACGATTTCTTGCCTGTGGATATTATAAGTGCATGCTATTCCTACTCTGTCTATTCTTACGGGACCAAATAAATGACCTCTAGTCTTATTTAGGGATATAAAGATTCCTCACATTATACTGGCTATATAACTCTAATAGGCTGTCTGTGTTTGGACATAATGGTTTTGTCGAATCATCATTCAACAAGCTCTATATATTTACTGTCCCTGGTCTCTCTGCTGTGGGTAAATGTGGAAGCGTATAATTTCCGCGATGTCAAGTGCTTATTTAGAACAGATGTATTTTAGCGGTGGCGTCTGTCTCCTCTCAGCGTGCATCGAAGGATGATGTCGGGTATTTGTGTTGGGGGACGCTGGGGTTTAGAAGGGTGCTAGTTTTGTCAGTTTGTGGTCAAGGCTTTGAGATTGTGGTAGATACGGGTGACACGCTGTGGTTTGGTTTTGTGGGTTAAAGGGATTCAGTTAATCAGGGTGTGTGTCAGATTTTTTCAGGTTTGTTTATCATGTCTGTTGTGCTGGCATTCACATGTGAAGGTTTCCAGCTGGCAGGATGCATTTCCACACCTGACGGTGATGGCTGGAAGGTAAATATTTCCTACCACATGAATCCACCTGGTAACATTGAGCATCTTTAGAGTTCTGTTGCTAACACAGCTGCTGAAACAACTTTATTACACTTAAGAAAATCATAATCTGGTTTATAATTTAAACAGATTACCCAGTTTGGAACTAGAAGTTTCTTCTACATCTTTGATGAATTGATCTCTGCTCCCTGAAGGCAACATCTTGCTTAATTTCCTGGATAATATAAAGTTTCCAGCCTCCTCATCCACCAACAGATCTCTCTCAGCGCTGCGTTGACGTGGTTTGTACAGATTTTCAGAGGGAACTGTTGAGGGTTTGATCTTATAGGGTGTGGCACAGTAAAAGCCAAAGCCATATATCTAAACTTAACTCGAGATGGACAGCTCTGGGCAGAGTCCTTCGGGACCCGTGTGGTTGGTGGCAAACTGGATCCCAGTGGGACAGCTGGCGTCCTTTCTCACCAGCAGGTCTGGTTGCATCATGGTCGCCGTCCAGATGAGGTCGGCCCTGTTCGGGATTCGCTTTACAGTTGCCTGTCTGCGCCACTGACCACATCTGATACACCCATCCACGTGTCCCTGTGATGCGGTGTTGCTAATGATCACTGGTTGCTGTGTTTGTGCGTGTGCTGAGTCATTTTTCCAGAGAGATCCCAGAATTAATGCAGGTGTATTTCTTAACGCTGTCTGCTTTTCTTAGCCTTTTCTTAGCCTTTATGAATGTATTGCTTGGTAAACAAACACTATTCACAAGCAACCCACAACAGCTCTGGGTGTTTATGATTGTCACTGATGTCGTTAAACTGAACAATTCTTCATTACTTCTTAGCAGGTGTTTCGGTCACAAAGAAACCAAAATGAAGACGCTCTGCATGGAGGCTTCACCACTCACACATTAACACACAGCTTGTGTTTCTCGGTTTTAAAGTGTCAGGGCTGTGTCTGTCTCCCATTTATTTAATGTGTTACTTTGCTGATGGTATTTAAGTCACATCCTTTGTGAGAACGTCTGTCGTGTAGTAACCAGATGGAGAACATCTGGCGTCCCCATCTGGTATGTCTCTATAAGTGACAAACCAGTAATGTGCCGCTTTGACGTCGCTGTGTGACCTCCATGGTTGTGTCTATGTCCACCTGTCATTAAAATAATAGATGAGGAGGCCCAAAGTGCTCATTTGAGATTGTGTGGGAGTGTGTTTGGGTTCATGTTTATGCCTGATGAAGGTTTAAAACACACAGAGACTATTTATTTTCTCAGAGTCTGTGTCTGACTAAGTTATCCTAAGAGCTTGCCTATTCCAAGAACTTTGGTTTTAGGGTGTTGGTTCTCCCATGGAAGCATTTAATAGAGTATGTTTCCCTTCTGTGTTTTTATTGGTCTCGTGTTTAGGTCTGACTGAAGTACCACAGAATATTCCCCGGGACACCAAGTTCCTGGACCTGCAGAACAACTATATCACCGAGCTGAAGGAGAATGACTTCAAAGGCCTCACAAACCTATATGTAAGAAACACTTAAGAACTCACTTTCATAAAATCCTTCTCAGCATTAGCTCATCAACACTTCTCAAACATGTGTAAACAACTCAGCTTCTATTGGCGTCAATAGTGTGAGATATCCTTATAACCCTCTATTTCCTTGAGGATTTAAATGCTTAGTTTCCTTTCTGTTTTGCACTCCACCGCCCTTCTCTCTGAGAGCTTTAATTGTAAGAAGTTTGAGCCTGAAGCCAAATGGGAGTATTCAAGCTCACATCCTTGCCTCTCTTAGCAGAAAGTTTTTGCTCACTCCTGACCCAAATTTAAGAGCGCTGACCAAGAGCAATATTAAGTCTGGCAGCGAGCAGGAAACTCACATCATGACATTATACAATAACATCTTTATTAAGGTCTGTTTACCTTAGCCTCATCTGTCTCCATTTTGCAGCCAGTGCAGGTGGCGAGACAGTCTGCTGGGTGATGGACTGCGGCTGGATCTTTATTAATTCACTAAAAAACATTCAGTAGAGACAGAGGATGAAAAACAAGCCCTTGTTTCATATTTGTTTCTAATTTCCTGACTGTGTGGGTGCTACAGCGTATGTTTAATTTGGTTTCTCCATGGTTTCTGTTTTTCTAGGGCCTATCTTTGAGGAATAACCTGATTTCCAAAGTCCACCCCAGAACATTTGTGCCTCTGAAGCACATGCAGAAGCTGTACTTCTCCAAGAATCTGCTGACCGCTGTCCCAAAGAACTTGCCCGCCTCTCTGGTTGAGATCAGGATCCATGAGAACCGCATCAAGAAGGTGGCAGCTGGTGCCTTCGCAGGACTGGCGAACATGAACTGCATAGGTCAGACATGACTCTGGGATGCTCACCACTGCCTTTGCCACTCTATAGAAGATTAAATAGTCTGTATTTTATTTAGTGCCTCAAATATTCCTTTTATCTTTCAGAAATGGGCGCAAACCCCATCCAAAACAGCGGTTTTGAGCCAGGAGCCTTCAAGGGACTGAAACTGAATTATCTGCGCATATCAGAGGCTAAACTGACTGGGGTGCCAAAAGGTAACCATTTATCTGTGTGGCTAACATGCTAACATCATTATGTACAATGGATAGTTCCCCAATTTGGGATATATGCTTATTGGTAGCACTCTCATGCCTGTACGCTAAACATAACAATATATATTATTCAGAGTTTGCTGATCAATCTCAATCATTTTCAAGATAAAAGCTTTGACATTCATGATACAGAATTAACTGAATTACTTGCAATTAAGTTATTTGAATACATTATAATCTACAAACAGAAACACTAGAATAACTGCCATGTGGCGTTTGCTCTGCCTTAAACGACAGTGTTACTGCTATTAACTTTTTTTAAATAGTTTTGAGCATCACAAGCACAGTAAATTGACTTGTTTCAGGGAATGTGTCACATTTTGATCAATTTGGTTTGATAATGTCAAATGTTTTTCAAGAAGCTCTGGTAGGCAGATATTTTTTTTTAACATTCAGACCGAGCCAGGCTAGCTATTTATCCTGTTCTTCATCCTTATGCTAAGCTAGACTAATCAATGGCTAGTTGTGGCTTCATGTTTAACTGACATTTAAATGGTATCATTATTCTGATATCTACTCTAACTAGCTACTTATATCTATATATAATATATCTTATTAGTGTTATACAATAAATGTATAGCTATGGGAAATATCAAATCTTACCCTTAAGTCTTACAGGTATAGTGTCTCTCTTTCAGATCTCCCAGACAGTCTCCATGAGCTTCATCTAGATCACAACCAGATCCAGGCTGTGGAACTGGAGGACCTGAGCCGCTACAAAAACCTGTTCAGGTATCTTTTGCACTTAATCACCACTTCATTTCTAACCATAACTTTCTTGTGCCCTCAGGTATTTACTTGCATGTCTTTGAAGAATTATCCTGTGGTTTGAAATGAAGAAGAACATTCCAGACAGCAGTGCCCCTCAGGGGGAGTTGTATGAACTACATTGAGATGCCACTAAAAGTAGCACATTATGCTTGTGTGGACTTTCCCCCACAGTATTCTCTTAAAGGGGACCTATCATGCAAAATGCACTTTTTGATGTCTTTTATACATAAATATGTGTCCCCGGTGCGTCGGGGAACTCGCGCAGCGTCAGAAAATAAAACCATCCCTATTTTCCTCCGTACCCAAATCTCTAAAAACGGGGGTACAACGGAGCTGATCCAGATTTGCGTCCGATATGACGTAATATCGAAAATGTGTACCCACGGCACTATCAGAAAGTTGCTATCAGAAACAATGCCCGACTGTTTTGGACGTAATATCGTCGGTGTTTACATTAGCATCGCTAACACTCAGAGCTAACCTGTACTGAAGAGCATGTGTGTGAAGAAGCTGGATATAAAAAGGAACTCACCTTGTGGTATAACCGGCAAGAGAGAAAACCTTTGAGCTCCATACTGTTTCAGAAATAATCCTTGATAATCCATTATATGGCGTTTCATCACAGCAGTATTTAGTTTAGACAGTAGCTGCCCGGTCCCGCATGAGCTCAGCCCCCTCCATTTTAAATTTGTATCAATTTCTTTCTTTTTTTAAAGCTTTATACCCAAAATCAGCACTTTTGAAACAGGAAGTGAAATAGAGGGATATGAGGCATGGCTAGAATGGGTGATCTGTTTGGTATTTTGAGCAAAACACTTCATAGACATGTTTTTTATATATTTGTATATATCTGAGATCTATGCTATTGTCTAAAAATAGCACGATAGGTGACCTTTAATAAACCTTTTTGCAGCAATAAGTTGCCAAAATAGGAAAGTACAGGCATTCCTCTCTACACTGTTGCTTTATCACAGTCCAGTTTTATTTAACTTCCTTTAAACACACATCTAATCTCTAATGTAATAAATAGTGGTCACAGGAGCCAGGCTGCTGTGGAATGAATTCTCACCTGGCTTCACATCCATTTCTTACATTATATCAGGGAACTGGAGATACTCAGGCTAACATTAGTAAAACAGTTTAGCTAAATGTATCGTGCATTGGCCTATTTTCTGCCTATTTCAAGTTTTTCTCCTTGTCTCACTTTTTCCAGGTTGGGCCTTGGCTATAACCATATCCGTAACATAGAGAATGGCAGCCTGTCCTTCCTCCCCCGACTGAGAGAGCTGCATCTGGACAACAACCGCCTTACTCATGTTCCCAAAGGCCTCCCAGATATGAAATACCTACATGTGAGTCTTCCATGGAAATATTTTGTTTGCGATCTGACTTTGAATATTTCACAGGGCGCTCCACTCACCCTACATCTTGCTGCTTTTTAGGTGGTGTACCTCCATTCCAACAACATCGCCCAGGTGGGCATGGATGACTTCTGCCCTCGAGGATTTGGGATGAAGAGGACTTTCTATAACGGCATCAGCTTGTTTGATAACCCTGTCAACTACTGGGAGGTGCAGCCTGCTACGTTCCGCTGTGTCAGCGACCGGTTGGCTGTTCAGTTTGGCAACTACAAAAAGTAAAGACAGGGGGATACAGACAGATGGAGAGAGTAAAGGCAAGGTTATGGGAGAGGAGGAGATAATTTAAACAATGAACAAAACTTGAGGGATGGAGAAGGGAGTTCATATTTCAGATTATTATCTTTATTATTACGGTTGTTTTTGGGTGATGGCAAGGATGGGCAACAAACTGATGAAAGTCTAAAAAACAATCACATAACTTGAAGGGAGTGGAAAGTGAAGCGCTTGCATTATTTCACCTGAGTTTTCAAATGCTTTAATTTAAGGTTTTTAATGTTTTGCCATTTGAAATGGATAAAACAGAGGAGAATGTCTGAGAATAATGTTTTCCCACCTGCCTTAATCGATGGAAATGAAAATTTGTGAAGCATTTTATTCCTTTTTTTCCCACACAATATTCCTTATTGTGATAGAAGATATTTTTAATTAAAATTAAAAAAAAAATAGATAAGCAATGCATTTTAGATGTTTTATATATACATATAAAAAGGTTCTCTATATGACTGTATGTGTCTGCTATTTTGGGAGATATATCATATTGTCCTTTTTTCACAGGTCTGAAGCCATTTGGCCCATTATTAAATTAAACTGTCATAATAAACAACTATCAACTAAAAACTTCACAGATTAAGGGCTATTTCCTGACAGTTAATTAAACGGTACAACATGTAAAAACCGTTATTCAAGTTTACATGTTTTTAAAAAAAAAATCTGTTTATATCATGGACTTAATAAAAAGGGCAATAAGTACATTTTGAGGTTCCCCTTATCAGTGTTAAACACTTTTTTCTTTTTGAACTGATTTAACTGAACCACCAGGATAGCCTTTTTAAGGCGTCTATTCTGTACTAAATATGCTGTCTGTTTCCTATATAATACAATACTCCTTAAGGGGACACTAGAGGTAGTGGGGGTTTTGCCCCATTTAGAGAAAACACACATCTGCTTTGCTTTGAGAAAATGTAGGCAGTGTGTTCACATAGTGCTACAAACAATAGTAGTGTTGATGCATTGTTTTGCACAGATTTTCTATTATGCTTTATCTGCTTCAGGGTATTTAAAGGGTTGGCCTATTTACATTGGTAGACCTATGTGGAACTATACTCCAGCCGTTAGTATTCTGTACTGTCTCTGTTCTGTAATCTGACAAGCTACTGCTGCATGTGAATAAAGACATTATTAACCTGCTGCATAAAGTTAGAAAACAACTGTTGCCCCAGGGTTGGATACTGTTTGAGAAATAAAGAAGAAGTATGGAAAACATTTGATGAATGGATCGAAAAGCCTCAGCCGACATGTAGCCTACAACACGGTAACATTATTATGAAGCAGATTTGTTATTTGACATAAATGGGACTTGTTTCTAAACTTTAAAGAGAGTTAATGAAATGTGTAATGTTGTGGACTGAATAAAGGAAGCCACTATAAACATTCAGATAATTTAACTATATTTTACAAAATGTTGTACACCGAGTGACATTGTATAACAAGTAAAAATGCATATTTATTATCATAATTCGGATTATTATTCAGCTGATGCTCTATGTTAGATACTTCATGTTTAAACAGCTTGGGTGATATTTGGAAGTTATAGGCCTACTGTAGCCAAATTATGTAGTTTTCTATTGAACGAAAATACATTTTTGCTGTGTAGCCTATTAGTGGGTGAACCAATTCTATTTTACGCTGATAATCATCATTCATTTTATATGAGCAAATATGTGTAGATTAATCCGCGAATCATCATCAGTGATACGATATCATTTTCAAATGTGGCGCTTAGCACGTCACCGCGGAGCCCCCTCTCCCCCTGATGGAAAGATCCGGTGATCAGCCTTCTTTCGGTGAGGCTGCAGCGCGCACTTGCCTGTGTTGACACCGGACGGATATGCGGCGATGCTCTTGCGTGTGAACGCGTTTGCAGCGCTCTCTAGGAAGCAGCTACGGAGAGATTTCGCCTCGGATGAGAGATTAGGAGGACGAGTCATCAGCATCCCAGGAAAAGGTTATCTTTTAGTCAATCTGTTCGGTGTCAGCGGCCCATCGCCTGTCAGAGGAAGCCGGGGGTTGGATTTGAAATGTCGCAGGGATGTGCTGGTGAGTCGGCTGGTGCGCAGAGCTTCGGTGCAACCAATCTTTTAATTCAGAAGCATCCTTTGTGGCCGACTGGAGAAATAATGCAGACAGTGATCCCGTAGAACAAATGTTATTGTCATATTTGGTGACGTAAACATTGTACGAGAGAACAGGCCTGGCTATATGTTGATAGGCTAATCACCTGGTTTGAAGGCTATCTGCTCTGATAACCATGGCGCTGCATTTGCTCCTCTGTGATCTATTTTTAAATAGCAAATGGATTCTTGTTTCCTGTCTCAGGATAGTCAACATCAGCTCCAGTAATCAAGCCACAAGGCTTGCTACAGCATGTAATTGTTTGGACAAACAGAGACATGTTATGTTGGATTAATTTCATCTGCAGCTATCAGCGTCCCTTCCGTAGAAGCAACATGGAAATGTCACAGCTGAAAATAATCCATTCTAAATTAAGAAGCCAACATGACATTTGTTTGTAGCTGCTTGTCATTCTGCAGCTTATAATAGCCTACAGTAGATAACATACTGAGACAAATCTGCTCCTGCATTGTTAATCACTTTTCTCTTCTTTTTTTTTTTTTACAGAAAGCTTAAAGATGAAAGGAGGCAGAGGTGGAGTGAGCCCCTCCTGGTCCAGGACAGGTTTTCATTAGACCTTTGTGAAAGCAGGTACCCAACATATCTTATTGTTATAAACATAATGAACTCATACAATACATATCATAAAATATAGATATTATTTTTCCTTCTCAGGGACGGCTGTGTCCAGGAGATGATGGAAGTGCAGACTGTGCTTCATCACTACCCATTCCTACAGATGGACACTCCCCTCCTGCACACCTGAGCCCACACTCAGTGCTGTCTCCTTCCCCTTCTCTCCTTCTGCCTCCCCTTGCTCATCCCACCTCTCCCTAGTCATCCAGCTGTTACTTGCTTCCCCCTCCCCACCACTTCTTACAACCCTCCATCCAATTTTCCCCACGTTTAAATTTCACCCTTCCTCTATGACTTTATGATGGCGTGCTACGGACGCTCTCTGGACTCTCCGTGCACACTAGCCTTGCTGGTGGGCTTCCAGTTTGCCTTTGTTCTCTATTTCTCTCTCGGGGGCTTCAAAGGCTTGGTGTCGGTCCTGGTGCATACCACAGACCCGGAGTTTGATTACTCTCGACCTCACGACGTCTATACCAACCTCAGTCATCTGGGAGTACCGCCTCCCCCACCTCGCAACTCGGGCACTGGACCCCCTGCCACAGGCCCCCCACTGAGAGACTGCCAGATCCCTTCACCACTGCTTGGTGAGAGAGTGAGAGGTGTTAAATATGTGCTGTTAAATGTAACACGTGTGTACAAAAATTTGCACAGGGAAGCGATGTGTGTCAGTTTGAGCAGGCAATCAATCAATATGCCGGAAACTCTTGAAAAAATAAGTATTTGTTCCTGCAAGCCTCCACAAAACATCAGTTCACAAACATTCACACAACTATAGTATATTCCAAGTCTTATTTGTTCTGTAATGGGCTCTTTACCTCTGAAACACTTTATGTTATTTACTCTAAAACCTTACTGTTTATACTGTTTAAAATCTTCCGCTTGAGCAGTGCATTTCATTTTAGTAAAAATGCATGAGTTTGGAAAGTAGTGAACATAACAAAATAATGAGACTCCGATTATACTGCACAAGTTGTGTGAGAGTTTGTAAATAGATGTTTTGATATAGTTTTGTTGTTGTTGAAGGAGACTCTTATCCACTTATATTCACTTTTGAATTCTTCGTTCACCGGGGAGGCATGCAAGTAAAAATAAATGTTTCTTTAAGAATTCAAGGTAACGCGGGATGAGTAACTGATATACAAACTATCATTTTATGGGTCAAGTATTCACACTTATCCTTTCCTCTCCTGCAGTCGGACCTGTGTCTGTCAAGCTTTCCTCTCCTCTGTCTCTGGAGGAGATCAAACAGAGGAACCCGTTAGTGTTGCCAGGTGGACACTATCGGCCTCCAGACTGTGAGCCTCGCCACCACACGGCCATAGTGGTGCCGTACCGGAACCGGCAGATCCACCTCCGTGCTCTCCTCTACCATCTCCACCCTTTCCTGCAAAGACAGCAGATCCACTACAGCATCTATATAGTGCAGCAGGTCAGGTTATGCATGAGTTTGTGTTGTTGTGTGTGAATGCTGGCTCCAAAGTTTAGTATCAGTATATTTTTCTGAGTGAATTGGTTGCATCTTATTAGAGTCTTGTGGTACCTATCTTTATTCAATTCAAAACCTTTATTCATCCAGGTGAAATCCCATTGAGATCATTGATCTCTTTTTCAAGGGAGACCTGCAGATAGACAGATTCATACATATACGTAGGTTTGGTTTAGCTTGGAGATATACACTCCAAATGTGTCTTAAATCTCAAACTCTACATGTATGGCAGATATTCCATTCCAGTGCCTGTTGAATTCCAACACAGTGAAATGTTTTCAGTAGTTTATAGAATAACATAACAAATATTTTTTTTTACTCAAACACATACCTATAAATAGTAAAACCAGATAAACTTATAATTCTGCACTGGTCTCTTCATTTGTCCCAGAGCTGTATGTCTCTAATATTCCCAATGGATGAAAATTGGATTTATTTTAGGGTGCTTCTTGTGTTTCTTTCAAAAATGTCAAAAGGCCCACTGTGTCTTAGGTGTCCTGGTTACTCTGGATAATTCACTGTTAAGAAAAATAACAGTTTTTCCCTGAAGCTACTCCTATTTAAGAAACACTGAATCTCACAGGCAGGTGTCTTTAAAACTTAGCAAAATAAAAGCAAAAGTATGTGCATGGCTAGATTTTTTTTTTTTTTATGTCGGCTAAATTGGATTGACTGAATATCTGAAATAATATTGTTACAAACAAAGGACATTTAGGTGTAAAAGTATTTCGTTTCTGAGGCTTCACTGTAGATAAACTGTAACCATAGCAGCACAGTGTGAGATTATTTACTCACACAATGTGTTCTCTCATCCTGTATTTGTTTTAGACTTGTTCATTTATTTGTGGCTGTGTCTCTCCCTCTGTCTGCTTCAGTGGGGGAACAGTACTTTTAACAGAGCCAAGCTGCTGAATGTTGGGGTGCGAGAGGCGCTCAGAGATGAAGACTGGAGCTGCATCTTCCTGCACGATGTCGACCTGCTGCCCGAAAACGACCACAACACCTACACCTGCCACAAACAGTTCCCCACACACCTCTCTGTGGCCATGGACAAGTTCAGATACAGGTAGCAGCAACACAGTGTGTGTGGATGGACTTTAATATTAAAAGGTCACCTATTATGCAAAATCCACTTTTTAATGTATTTTATGCTAGAAAAAAAAACATGTGTCCCCTCTGTGTAAAGAGATTCTGAAAGTTTCAGGAAAAAAGATTTGCTCACTTTTCGTCCTGATCCATTTATATAAAAACCTGTCTGAAAATGAGCTGATCAGATTTTGGCCACTTTATGATGTCATAATGATTTGTTGGCTTGTGTAACCATTAGCCAATAACCAACCAAGGCAAACCCCCCCACCTTATCACCTGAATCTCCTCCTAGAGCACCATTGTGTTCTTTTTAACCAAATATCTTTCAGAGGGGCGTAGGGAGTGGCTCCTTATTTTCATCTAAAGTAACAGACAGAGAATCAGCACTTTTGAAACAGGGCTGAAACAGAGGGGATTATGGGATGCTACAATGCACGATCTGTTTGGTATTTCGAGGCAAACACTTCAGAGACATGTTTTTTATATATCCGACACCTATAATATATTGATGAAAAAGAGTATAATAGGAGACCTTTAATTTTTTTGTGCAGAAATAGTCGTTTTTAAGATTGTTCATTGGTAATGTGACCCTCCCAGGCTGCCGTACACACAGTATTTTGGTGGAGTGTCAGCAGTGACCCCAGACCAGTACATGAAGATGAACGGCTTCCCTAACCAGTACTGGGGCTGGGGCGGAGAGGACGATGACATTGCTGCCAGGTAAGGCGGGTGGAGATGTCCACATCCTGCATGGTGACAACACTAAACTGCATGTTGACCTTTGAGATGTGCACGGGGGTTTAGCATCACAAATACACGCGCAGCTATTTCATCTCCTTCGCTTCTTATATTTACTTTGCTTAACTCATTCTGTTGTTTCTCATGTTTACAGTTTATGTACCACATGTTTTCCTTTTCTTTGACTTTTCTTTATGTGTCCTAACATCGTCTTTCATCTTCACGTCCCCTCCCACTGCTGTGGCTTTGCTGTGTGTCTCTTGGAGTGGGCTCAGTGAGTATGTTCGCATGGACTAGCTCACAGATTTGGGCTGGGCTGCATACTTTAAGAGTTTTTTAGGCAGTTTTTATCTCATTTCTATGCTGCGGTCCCCTCTCTTCACTCTCTGGCTCTTCTACCATTTGCTACTCTGTTTTTAGAGTCATTCAATGAAACAAGGAAACAACATTTATAAAGCTTGCACTAATTATTACATGAAACAAAACTTGTACATTTATCCCATACCTGTTGTAAAACATTGCCTTTTGTGCATGCTGTTTGCAACTTAAACAACATTAGTCACCCCATGTTCTCATTGACTTAGATAACTGGGGTGTACACAAGAACCAGAGATGGGAAGAGGGAACCACAGTGTTTTCCCCGCCTTTTGGCCATAAAAGTATGTTTTCCTAATACATCACCCACAATTCTAAGTTTATTTTCTTAATTTTTCTGCTTTTAAGTGTATCCATTAGAGGCTAGAGTTACTAAGGTTGAGTATTGCTTTGTATTATAGAAAATATCATAAATAGTAAGGTGCCAGGCTTTGTTGATATTATCCAGACACAGTTTCTGTGCCTGTGAAGGGGAATCTTGTGTTCCTGTTGACACTTGTTTTGTGCTGCCGATCCAGAGTTCGTCTGTCAGGCATGAAGATCATGCGCCCTCCAGTGGCCATTGGTCATTACAAGATGATCAAGCACAAAGGAGACCGGGGCAATGAACAAAACCCACGCAGGTACATATCTTTACATAAAGATCATGACATATTATATAATTATTTGGTCAACTTATTTTTGGTCAAAACTTTTACAATAATGTTTTTTTTCCCTCGGGCAGCATGCTTATTTGTTTTCAGATAAATGTTATTGCCCACCATGCTTAAAAAAGATGATCTATATAATTAAACAATCTTCAACATCATTTGTAATCCAAATCCTTGATATAAGATAAATACTATTTAGCCCACACTTTTGGGGAGATATTTTAATGTAGTATTGTTGATTGTTGGTTTTTGACTTAATGGGAATTACGCTTGCAGAGAATTAGATCAGAAGATCAGGTCACTTTCATGGCAGTCCATTAAATATGAAGCTAGAAACCGTTAGCTTAATTTAGCAATTAGACTGAAAACAGATGGAGACAGCTAGCCTTCCTCGGTCCAAAGGTAACAAAATGAGCTAACCAGCACTTCTAGAATTCAATAGTTAACACATTATATCTGTTCTGTTTAATTGCAATAGAAACAGACTTTTGTTTAAAAGCCAGGCTGGCTGTTTTCCCCTGCCTCCAGTCTTCATGCTAGTTAACCATTTCCTGGCTGCAGTTTCATTTAGCACACAGACATGAGAGTGGTATCGACCTCCTCATTTTTTTATATGCAACTTAACATAATTCCCATTATGTAAAACTATTCCTTTAAAGTTTGCCCCTGAAACACAACCTATGTTTATCCTTCTAGATTTGACCTTCTGAAAAGGACCAGACTCAACTGGCGCTCTGACGGCCTCAACTCTCTGACCTACGAGCTCCTTTCCAGAGAGCTGGAGCCTCTCTACACCAACCTCACCGTGGACATTGGAGAAGACCCCCGCGTGCCCCCGGGGAAAGCACCCATCCCTGTGAAAACAACAACTTCCATTCATCAAAATAGCAATAGCAATTCTGGGGAGGCAGCCAAACAGGAGAAGAGGCAAGAGAGCAAAGGGGCAAACGTGACTGTGGCCAAACCTGCTGCTGAGAAAACACAATCTGCCAAGTCAAAGGCGGCAAATCAAACATCAGTAGGGCAGACAGGTGTGGTGAAATAGGACGAGGTGTATAAGAAATGGTCTGCATCACATCTGTAGCATAAAGTGGCTTCTTCCTTGATTTTGATCTGAAAAACTAAAAGCAGTGTAGATCTGTTCTGTTGTGGGACATAGAGGACACCAGCTTTCTGTACTCAGTGCAGGTTAGGGATAGTTGTAAAAGGATCAAATGAAAAAGCCCCAGTTTTTTCTTCAGGGGTGCCTTTAAGAACACGCCGAGTCACCTCTGGGTTTATCATCCACTGAATGTTACTCTGGCTATCGTGAATGACACACGCCTGTGGTTCATGACTTATATGCGGCCAGGAGACAAATGGTGAATAACACAGTCTTACCCATGTAGAGGTCCAAAACAAACTAAATGAAAATGAGACTATATCAATCTCTGCTCTTTTCCAGACATTGCAAGTCGTAAGCAACCCATGTGCTGCCAGCAGCTCCACCCAGTTTGCTCCTGAAAAACTGCTGCTGTCAGTGCACCCCACACACTGGTGGGTTTGTGTTTCTGTGCCTTCTCTCTTTTATGCGCGTTTTATAGACTGGTATAGTTGCTTCTAGACTCTGACCTGGAGTTCATTTTACCTTTCCTGCCCTACAGGAAAATGTAAGACAGCAGGGAGGCTAAAGCTGATCCTAGATCGGGACAAACGATTTGTTCCAGGACTGCCGTTTTATATTTGTGTGCATAGATCAAGCGCTGACAAACTCCATAGTTATCAGACAATTCTAGAGTTTATATTTATATAGAGAGACTTTATTATTTGTTTACTGATTTGTTTTCCTTACGGTCTGGTGCCTCTCTCTCTCTGACATTTAGTTTATAGACAATCAAATCATATGGGAAGATAACTCAGTATCTAACCACACAACATAGTGAGGAAATATTATCATGACTATCTGTACACGTGTCATATAAACATAGACTTGGCATGATAGTTGTTGTCTAGTTTGACTATACTCTTGATACATGGATAGACCTGTGCTTCTGATATTACCTGTGATTTTTATTATTTTTATTATAGATTAGTCAAGTTTGAAAAAAAAGCAAACTTGCAGACAATACTCTAGGCAGGAGACTACACATTTGCCAGTTTCAGATTGTATTTTATTAATAAAAAAAGTTAATAGTTACAATAAAGCACTGTGTATAGATGTAGGTCAGCCCTAAACCGGAAGGCGTGATGTCTTCGCAGAGGGTCTCAGTATATTATGAAAGACCCTGGTGCTTTTAAAAGCTATAAATGAGTGTCCGTCTTTATTCGCTTGAGTGAAGCGAGTAAAGCTTTTGTATCTGGAAGGAAAGGAGACGAGGAAGATTCTTATATTCTGAGGGCTGACAAATTAGGACATGCATGTAGGTAATTTATGTTGACAGATCATTATCATCTACTTTTTATATCTCAGATATTCACCCCCCATAATATTCATATGGAATGTATTATTGAGTTTAGCTTTAGTGAAGGGAGAGCTAAGTCTGTGGATGTGGACTTAAATCTGACCACTCATAGGAATTGTCTTGCTGCTATCAAACAGGGGAAATGGTTACCTGTATGATTAATCAGCTTGAAAAATGACATAGTGTGATACTAATGTTCTGGTGTGGAGTTGTGTTTTATCATAGTTGCAAGTAATGTATTACTACTTCTAATTTGAATGTATTTTATTCATTTATTAAGTCACTGATAGAGATTAATGCACAAACGTGTTTGTGTATCTGTTTTAGTTTTTGAAACACCCCATTACATTGTAGATCTGATTATGTATCCCTTTAAACAATGCCTCCACGTCTTTTATGTTAACATAGTGCCTCATACAATTAGTCCATGTTACTGAAGGGCTGACGGCATACTGCTAGGTTATGTGTGAGCGCCCTCCAGTGGCACAACATTGCATCGCGCCCACCAAATGGAACCAAGAACTGAATGAAACTGCAGTGTTGTGAAATGAATGTTAATCATTAATGTTTGCCATTCACAGGTTTCAGCCAATCAAATCTTTGCATTGCTCTGTGTGGGGGGTTTCTCGTGTGCGTAGTATCACATGATTGATCCTTAAAGGAGTAGAGCAACTCTCTGATTTCACTGGCTTACACAACCAAAATCTACATGTTTATGAATGGATATAGTTTTATAGAGGAAATCTGTCTAGTTTAGGATACAATGATACTGTAGGGTTTTACAAACCAATACAATGAGAGATAAGGCCTGATTTGTAAGCTTTATATACATAATAGTTTAGTTGCATATCAATAGATAATATATTCTCCATGTTTCATATTGTCTGGGACAATGCCTGTATGACATGAAGCAGCGACACACTGAAAGCTTTTAAGGACGTAATGTTATCTCAGCAGATTAATCAGCACACTGCGTGCTTATCTGGAGATTGTTCTATATTTAATAAATTGGCTAGTTTTTATAAAGATTGTTTTCGCATAAGTGTTGGAAATCTTTACTGTGTAGTTATATGCAAGTTCAGTAAAGAACAAGAGCATTGGGAGTTCATAACACATTTTTTTAAAGAGTTAATTTGATCACGAGGTCATTCCCTCATTTGACACATGTTTGAGAAGTGTAATTACAGAGAACCGTCTGACAAGGATTGGATGTTTTAGTATTTATGGCAAATGAGACGTAGTTAATACACCACATTACTTATGATTAAGCACCGTGATATTTGAATCATGCAATGATACTTGTCATCTTAAGTTGCCTTATTTACTGACCTTGTCTTGAAGACGAAAGTGTGTGTGTGTGTGTGTGTGTGTGTCTGTATGTGTGCTTGTGTAATGAGCAAGGTCATAAAAAAGGCAACCGAAGCAGTGATTTATGATGGACAGTGTTGTGACAGAAAGCAAATATGTATACCAATAAAAACACATAATCAATCATATTTTGTTACTGAGTCTATTTATGCGACGTGGGATTACACACACTTAAATACACACTACATTATAAATACACAGAGTGATGCACTTATCCTCCCACAACACTCAATGATACGCTCTTCACGAATACAGATGTTACTATTTTGATGAATGCCTCCCCAGCTTTACAGCAGAGATCATAGTCAGGCTTGTTGGTAGATTAGAGTTCATATACTTATCATCAACACATCGAAAACTGCACTAACCTGTTACATCACCCTGTATATTGCGGGCCCCTGTGTCCTACAGTATGTGGGCATAAAGAGCAGGATTAAAAAGTTGCATATGAGATCATACCTATAAATAGACACTAACTTCCAGCTCTCTACGTTCGATCTGTTTCATAATCTAAAAAGCTCTATGAGTCATGGATACAGGGTTAAAACACAAAACTGTGGACAAAAGAGCACTTTACAATCAATCCCAATGCAAGTACTACAAGCTTCAGGAAGCTAGTACACTGTTGGCACTGCTGGTCATTTATACTTGATATTACTAACAGGTTTTACAGATATTTTGTTTGCCTGTGATAGCTGGCGTGCATCACCCACACAAAGGTGAAGAAAAACACCCACTGGCACTCTAATGATGTAAAAATAACATAACAGTCAAATACAGGATGTCCATGTTTGTTATATTGTGCTTTTATTTTGGCACCTCTTACTAATCAATCGCTCTTTAAGGTCTTCTTCTTCTTCTCTTTAATTGCAAATCGCTTCCACTTGGAGCATATATCGCCACCTACTGTTGAGTTATTAAATGTTCATACTAAATCCTTGTCCTTAGACCAGGGTTGCGTTCCAATAGTCCATTTAGCTTAGGAACCTTCCTAACCAAGGGAAATGACCCGGAAGTACGTCAGTGGCAGCCATGTTAAGTGCCGTTCCAATTCTCCAAATGAAAGGAAAGGAGGTTTCAAACTTCCTTTATAACCTCCTTTAGCTTAGGAACCACTGGACCTCCCTTACCGAAAGGAGAGGAGAAAATGCTGCCCCACAATGCCTTGCAGCCGCAGCATTTGCGTCGCACAACAGTCGGCCGTTCACGGAAACAAACGATTATGACGGAGAAATTATATCATGAAAGTTACGATGCTTATTAAGCATTTTAAAACGTATGTGGTAAGTTGCCAAAGTGCTTTGTTTTGAACGTTCATCAGTATTATAATCAAAAACAGGAATATGAACGTTAGTTTTTACTGAAATGATCAAATAAAGTCAACATTTCACTGAGCTGTGGGGTTTGTTCAACTTTTAAAAGATGTTTGAATGGTGATGTACACAGTGATAGATGTTAAGGACTAACGTTTATAATAAATACATTTGTATTGATTTTAAGATCTTTTCATAGTTCATACAATCATACGTA
>NW_011369947.1:24163773-24207424 GCF_000735185.1 Notothenia coriiceps | reverse complement strand
CCCTCCACCGTCCCAAGGGCCCATGTGGGGTTGCATGGGGATGTGGGGTAACTCTGCTGTGGAGGGGACTCAACTGGCTGCCGGTCCTGCAGGCTGTGTGTGTGTGTGTGTGTGTGTGTGTGTGTGTGTGTGTGTGTGTGTGTGTGTGTGTGTGTGTGTGTGTGAGAGTGAGAGTGTTTGTGTGTGACAGGGCTGAACCTGCCTGTGGGCGATGTAATAAAAGCGCCACACACTGCTGGTAGTGATGGTGGCACTGCTGCTGCTGCTGGAGCTGCAGAGGAGGGGATAAATATAAACCAGGCCCGCATCAAGGAGACGGCCCTCCAGTCACATCCTGACTTACATCCTAATAATTAGGCCCCTTTCCAATAAAACAAGGATTTGTGGCCATGCATCTATTTGACTTGTGTTTGCTGCTGCAGTGGGAGGGATGCATGATGTGCTGCAGTCTCTCTGAAGCTGAGGCTATGGGAGGATTTCATTTCAGCATGATTGGAAAGTGATCAAAAACATTTATCAAATGTTCCTCTTGATATTCAAACTTTAGAAGACTTTTTTCCTCTTATCAGCACCTTTCGGAAATCACAGTTTACACAGTCAAAAATGTATTTCCATATTATGATATCTCTATTAAAATCCTTATGATAAAATCCAAATCACTTAAGGGTATTTCCAGTTCATGCACCTGTTTGAAGCATTTCCATTCTGTGGCTCTCAAACACACATGCAGGCACACTCTCTGATAGTGGCTGATCAATAGAGGAGGCCCTCAGGTCGACACTGCATGTTATCTTTACCCTCGTAATGTGCACTACCTAATCCTTTGCTCTTACACACTCTCCACAACATTACCTCTTTGTCTGTGTGTTGTTCTCTTTTGTCTCAAATACACTATTGGATCATCATTATCTATGTATTTCAAAAAGAAAATAAGTGATAATGTTTGAATATCATACACAGTGCGTTTATATATATCACTTGCTCTAAACTACACCGTTGTTAACCTTATGAACCAATTCCAAAAATAAGTAAAATGTTGAGGCATGATACTAAAATGTGATGACACATTCCCCCCCCCCATATATTTAAATAAGGGCTCTCACAACATCAGATTTTCAATAAGCATGGCAAAACAGATATTCAATTACAAAATGATTGCAACATCTTAAGAACATTTTAATATTTAAATATATTGAACATTTTGAAACGATTTGTGTGTTATCCCTTAACAGCATGATGTTAATGTTTACTAGACATAAACTGGCAAAAACAATAAATTGCTAGTAGATTGGTATCACTCACCATGGTAATCTTTGATAATCTATGGAGTAGTTGCTTGCATTTTGCCCTTTGGTTGGTGGACAAAAAAGCTATATTTTGCACGCTGAAAGCAATACTTCAAAGTGATTTCCCATATTTTGTCCCACCGCTGGCTGGCGGACTGTAATTTAATTCCTATTACCTGTATATCACATTAATGAGTGTTTGAGAACTTCTAAAGAAAGCACACTGGGGATGACAGCGAAAAGAAGGAGAAAGAGAGAGGGGGGGGGGCTTTTCAGTCCAGGCGGGGGGTATCAGGCTAATTAAAGCGAGCATTTGTCAGAGATTAAGCCTTAAACAGAAAGGTCATCTGAGCACCAGAGCGCACTGTTTCGCTGCTGTTCTCTTAGGGCAGTCTAAACCTTTCCATGCTAAATGGTAAAGATGCTATTTGCCAGAGGAGGGGGAGGGGAACCAGACCCCGACCACTGGTTAGACTGACACTCGGGTCATTGGTTCTTCACTGTCCATTACACATACTGGTCAAATCTGGCAATCGGTGTCATTTAGGGAGGAAAAATAAGTGCTCGAACAAGATCAATAGATGCAGCCGTCTGTAGCAGCTGTGATTAATTGACTGTCACCAATTAATGGCCGTCCTGTTGCAAAGCAATGCAATCTTAGCGAGACAATGGGACATGTCGAAAATGGGTTTTTCTTTTATTTCAGTCTGTTATTGGTTATTCTAGAGTTTCCCATGACAAATTCACAAACCACTTGGATACAATTTGCAGGTTTACTATAGCACACTACAACAAAATCTTGCATGTCAGGAGCTCTTTGAAGTCATTTGTGATATTGAGACAAATATGGGTTCGAATAAGAGCTTGTGCTGCAAACACATCCACACATTTGTTGATTTTTTAGTTCGATCAACATTTGATATTTCGATGTATAACTGCTGTTTCAAAAGGTCTGTATAATAAACTCTCATTATACAGCGAAGTTACAACAAAGTGTTTGGCAAATTAATACCTCATGCTCAACTTACTAAACTAAACCATTTTAATCATGTAATTCTGTAATTCTCATAAAACAGAAGTTGCACAGAAGAATGAATGAGTGCTGCCCGATAATGCATATAATATTATGTTGAAAACAACAAAACAAGTGCCGGCCATGTTTTAAATTGGCATCAGTGTACAAGCTTTTTCACAAGCCAGTCAATTGTAATCGTATTAGATCCTGAGAAGATGTCCTGGTCGGAGATACAATGAAGCATAGGACATGTTGCTTTAGATATGAGTAATGGCTCACAAGGGCTAAACTGTGGTGGAGATGTAATTTGAAATATTTGTAGTAGAAATTATGCTAATATTAGCTCACTCTGTATCATTATTTATAAATTAGATCGTTTACCTGAGTTGAAAGCTTGCTAAATATTACAGTGCAATCTTCATTATGGGCAGGTTTCAAATGGATGCATTTGCTTAACAGAGAGGAATTGACATTTTGCAGTTTTTCCATGTTGTGATGTAGATGTTTTTTTATTTGATATTGCAATAAAATATAAAGTATGGTCCTAAGGATTGGCTATGCTTTATCAATAATAAAAAATAATAATAAAATCAATAAATATCAGAAAGTTAAATAACACTGGTAGGTTTTATTGGAAGCATTATGACCTACAGTATAGCAACCTGGTTTTCTAAGTCTGTGTGCTTAAAGTTTTGCCAGAACTTTACTGTGTAAATAGTACGAATGAGTTTACTTGAAAAACATTATTTTTGTTTACAAGCTAATTCTATCCCAAATACAAGGCATCTGTATACAGCAGTAGCCAATATCTGCAAGTATAATTTCCATTTATTTTTAACCACATTCAACCTTTGGAAAGTCTTCCCAGTTTCACTTTTAATATTTACTTTCCAGTCAAATCCATGAAATGCAAATCCCACTCCAATCTAAGCATCGCTCTGAATGACTCGTTGCTGTATACACTTTTATGGGAAACACAGCTGTCTTTTCCATCACGCTTTAAAAAGGGACTTTTGCTTTGGCTCCATGAAATACGATGTACAACTTTTGCTCATACCTTTTTTCAGTAACATAACATCTGCTTTATATTTTTTATTGTGCATCTTAGCTATGCTTGGGATTAGTTAAGTTTACATCAAATGGATGCATCTTTTATATGGTCTGAAGTATATTATTGTCGATATTACCTATTTGAAAGTGTTGGCACTATTTCTAATTTTGTTGGGAATCAGAGACGGGAGCAGGCCTTTAGAATAACATGGCCTTGTTTTCTCATCTAGGTCATATACATGCATCAGTAATACATTGAAACTCTTGGATTAACCAGTTAAATAACAGTTACTATCATGTAAATCATAAACATTCCTAAAGTTAGTTCACAGTTTTCTTATTGTTTTCACTACTTCTGAGACCAAAAATACAACTCCGAAAAGAATTAAGAGACCACTGCAAAATTACAAGTTTCTCTGGTTTTACTATTTATAGTATGTGTTTGGGTAAAATAAAATAAAAATTCTACACTGACAGCATTTCTCTTTGTTGGAATTCACCAAACACTGGAATGTAATGGATGCCATACATGTAGAGATTGAGATTTAAGAAACATTTGGAGTGGTCTCTTACTTTTATCCATAGCTGTATGTGCACAACCTTTATAATAACCAACAGATTTTTTCTTCAACCATCACTTTTAAATTAAGACTAGACTTACTTTCAATTACTACATAAAGGCCAAGTAGCAGTTAATGGGAGTCAGTTAATTAGCCAACCTTTTGTGGGAGAAGAACTCCTTTTCTCCATGATCCTCGACAGTGACACATTTTTATACGGATATTTCCTATTATGTTCAGTGCATGGTGGAAGTACAAAACAACTAATCAACTGTACATTTAACCCAATTAGTAAATGAACCCAGTAAGTGCAAGAGATTTGTGTAAAATGTGTGATTTGGATTCATTTTTAGAAGAATATTTCCTGTAAACATTGCATCAATTAACACAACAACAATTAAAATACCTTGGGAAAGCAGATTAATTATCTATTGCTAATCAGCAAAACAAAGTTACCAACTATTTTACAAGATAAAGACAGGTAAGAAATAGAGGGGTACCAAAACACAACTAAAATAAAAATTGGACTTAAATGCAGCAGTTACACACGGTTCCAAATGCTGTTGCCTTCTGTTAATGTTAAAACGGTTAAAACAGGCTTTTTTATGCTAAAACATTATTTATGCCATAACAGCTTAAAGGCTAGCATTATGGAGCATGACCGTATTTTGACTGCACACGTGTTGGAAGGATATCTTACTGCTTCTTCGAACGTTTTCCCGATGAGCTAAGCAGTTTGACTTGGCAAACACATGTGTATTGGTATTGTATAATTAGCATTAATTATGCTAACTATTAGTTATAGGTTTAAACCTTTGCTAAATTTGCCGCCTTTTAGCCCTTTTGGCTTTCCGTAGTTCTACGACTCGCGCGCTGTGAAGCGAGTACTGGTGGGACCCGGCGGACACTTGTATTTTCCGGGGGGGAGTTTGTTGTGCAGGGGGTATTCTTTTTGAAATCATGGCTGTTAACTTTCAGACATCGATCCTTTCCCTGACTCTGCCGATTTCCTGCCAGATATGCCTTGGAAAGGTAAGTACCGTCCCGCTTTCAGACGGTTTACGTCCGTTAGCCGTAAACAAAGATGTTGTGTTTACACGGAATTCACTTCAGCTTTAGTAACCGTATCGTGGTTACGTTAAGTCAGAGGTTTAACGTAACTAACGCTAGACCTTCGTGCAGCTAACAAAAGCCAATGTTTACAGGATTAGCTCGAACTGTTTCCTAGCGTTGGACCATGTACCCTTATTGCCAAACTTGGCTCGTATTCTGCTCGTGTTTCAGGTCAAGCAGCCGGTCATTTGTGCCAACCACCACGTGTTCTGTTCCTCCTGCATGGAAATGTGGTTAAAGAAAGCTAGCCAGTGTCCCAGCTGCAGAGTCCCCATCACAGCTGAGAACCCATGCAGAGAAATCATCGGTGAGTAGCTCCATACAAACAGGACAAAAGCTAGGACTACAAGCAGGATATGAGAGGTAATGTGCCTGTAGCATTTCACAGCTGAGTCACCGTGACATCACAATACATGTTGTAAAGGTGCATGGAAGTTCAGGTCGTTGTTAATGTTTGAGTTATCAATAGCCCAGTCAATACTTCAACACATACTCTGTTATTGGATTATTAGTGAAATTATCTTGTTGTTATTTACCCATTTGACAACATAATTTCATAGGAAAACTGTGGACAGTATCACTGCAGTGTAGCAAACTTCAGATTAATTTAGTCTATGAACCACATACCATTTTCCAAATTTTTGTTTGGAAATAGGGATGTCAACATGCATTTCCAAGCATTTGGACTACCTATGTTGTAAATGTTTTATCTTTTCAATTTACACACGGCATCTATTTCACGTCCCTCTGTTACTCTCCCTGAGGTTTCTCCCATTTTCCACTTTAAACTGTGGGTTTTCTTTGGAAGATTTTCCTTTTTAAGATGTGAGGGTCCAAGGACAGAGGGTATATTGTCGTATTGATATTCTGTACAAACTGTGAAGTCCACTGAGACAAATGTAACATTTGTGTTATTGGGCTATATAAATAAACATTGATTGATTTATTGATTAAAGAGAACGGATATAGGGGTACCAAGTCAATAGCAACAGTTTGAAAATGTGACAGACAATGTGGAATTTCACTCAACTGACTATATTTCTTTGTTGCTTAGCTACATTAAGTTGACTTGCATGTTCTTGCATGCATTGATTTTATTGTAATTGTTTTTTAAAACACAAGTGACTCTTGTATGCATTCGTAACTTGCTGGCCAACACGATTCAAAATGGAGCTACTGAATCGCACATTTTTAGCTGTTTTTATCTGCTTCTAGTTTTTGTGCTAAGGTAGGCTAATCCTGTCCTGGCCAATGTCTGAGCTGAACAGAAGCTCAGTTGATATTAATATTGTCATCAAACTCAGAGTTAGACGGCCAACAATCATACTTCCCAAAATGCTAAATAATGTGAGTTAAGGGAAGGCAACAGTAATGGAGGCAGCTCTATACCAATACAACTGATACATATTGCACTTTCATCAAAGCTGACAGAATTGGTAACATGTCTTTAATATGCTTTTTGTCTGTACTCCTGTGATTCTGTCATAGGAGGCACTAATGAGAGTGAACACAATGACAATCCTTCCATGAGAAAATGTCTGAGAAAAACCAGAGGAGAACTGCTTTTGCGGGAGTATGAGGTATGTGGTTATAATGCTGTGTATTTTCACATCAATGCCCTTTAACAGATTTATCAAGGGGTTTATCACCACCGCATCCACTGATGCGTATTTGCTCATTTACTAATTATTTGATACAAATTAGCAGTTTCTATAAAATATTGTTTCAAGTTACAACAAAAGAACCACAGTGATTATTTTTGAACTGTTTTTGTGACACAATTCTATTTTCTATCAGGAGGAAATGGAAGGGCTCTACATAGAAAACAAGGAGTTGAAGACAAAAAATCAAAGTCTGGAGTCACAACTGAAGACCGCTTTGGATCCTTGCAGCATTAAAACGGTGCAAATGGATGACAAAAAAGTTGAGCCCTATGTCCTGGAAGAATGGACCAACAAGCTGCAAGCTGCCACCAATGTTTGTGATGAAGTAAAGCAGGACATGGATAAGCTAAAGGAGGTATGTGAACTATAATAATCGATATGTTCTATTGATACCCATATATATTAATCCTGATAGATGAACACTCTAACATGTGGTTGTCATTCTGCTACATCATGTTATATGCACAAAATATAGACACATTATTAATATTATAGACATTAACATATTTTAATATAAAAACGGAAAAATATGAGCCTACTTCATGATACTGTATTAAGTACAAATCATTGTTTCTTGTGGAATCCTTCTTAACATAGTGCAAATGTGTTACTTTACTATCCTCAGGCAAATAGGGCGTTGCGGTTTCAAAACGTCGACCTTGTACAAGAGAACATGAGATTGAAAGCAGAGGTCGTGAGCAGATCTCCTCAGAAGTAAGCATCTTTTTGGTTTTCATGATACATGCATGCTTTTTCACTTTTCATAATAATGGTTAATTGAATCAATTTAAGTTCAGTTTCTCCAGGCTAAATCGGTAATACATGTAGGATTTTGATTGTGTCCCTCTATCAAATACAAATAAATCACAGAGCACTTTCCACCATGACGTTCCAAAAGACAAAGACCATTTTTATTTACATGTTGGTTTTCCTTTCTTTACAAATGAACTATGTTGCTAAGTTTCAATTGCTCTGCGAAGCCCAGCTAAATGTTTTTTGGCTTTTCTGTCATTATAATGCTTGAACAATTGAACGACACAAAGTAATCTGTCCCCAGGTTTGGTCGTAGTACAGTAGCAGCACTGGAAGCTACAATCCAGCAGAATGATCGGGATGTGGACCACCTGACGATGGCTCTGGAGCACGGCGACCGGTACATCAAAAACCTGGAGTCTCGGATCAAAATATCTGAGGAGAGACGTCTTGAAGGGAACAGTACGGCTGAGGCGGACCCGCTGATACAGCAACACAAAATCAACATGATGATGAGGAGCTTGAGTGACAATGAGAGAGAGTCCATCTGCAGCAATCCATTGGCAGAAGGTGGAACATTTGTTAGAAATCACACTTCAATGTTCATGCCATCTGCCGATTACAAAGAGCTTAAAAAGAGTCTGACAAGAGACCAGAAAAACGACGTGGACTCGAAAAGTACCTCCTCTGAACTTTTGCCCGCCACTCCGTCCTCGGCCTTCCGTTCCCTGACTCTGAGAAGCCCAGGTGTCCGTGAAAAGAAAGTGGCATTCAAACCTGCATCTCATCTGAGGAGGCTGGATTTTGAAGAACTGCCAAGTCCTGGAAAGAGTGGCAGCACCATGGAGAACCAATTCAGCAGCCTCGATGAATTACCCACAAGTACTGACGTCGAACCCTCCAAGTCTGTCTTCTGGGGCGCCTGGCAGGGATCTAAACCTGAAGACGGGTCATCTCCAAGTTTAGAGAGCTCAGCTTTAGGAGCCACTTCCAGTACTCTGGTGACGGACGAGCCCAAGGGTCTTGAGACGTTCAGTGACTCCTCCATGGATGCAGCTTACCTGGACAAAATCTCAGAGTTGGACTGCATGATGTTGGATGGAGAGAGCTCCAGCAGCCGAGGATCACAGCTCTCATTGGCTCCCTCCACTCCCGGAGACTTAGACAACACCCTCGTCCCAGAACCACAACCCTGCTCTGATGTCTCCTCAAGCCATGGTGGAAAACCTGCGACACAGTGTGACCAGAAGAGCTCCCCACCACATAACATGGGAGGGACCTTGAATGACAAAGAGGATCTAAAAGGCATCGCAGAGGAGAGCTTTGCTGCGCTGGATTCCTGTAGGGAGAGCGATGCCAACGTCCCTGACAGTACGGGGCACGGAGGGTCCTCCCAGACTGACGAGCTGTCCTTTGATTTGCTGTTTGATTCGCTGGAAGACAATAAGGCCGGTCCCTCTGGCTCTCTCAGTTCAGCAAGCCAAGACCATGACCATCTTAACCCCACCTCCTCCTCCTCCTCCTCGATGAGTAAGCCTGTGAACACAACAAACAGACATGCACTACTTATCAGCCAGCCAACCAAGAGGAAGTCTCACAGTCCCTTTAACTCAAGCAGTCCCACAAAACTTTCTAAGCTCATGTAAAGGGTAAAACCAGAACCTGTGAGTGTGTGTTTGGCTTCACATCCACACACAGCTGGAAGAAATAACTCCACTGTGGTGCTGCAGAATACATTCCTGAATATGATCCTCTGGTGTAAGATTTGGTCATTTTGTCTGTTGCTATTTGTAGGATTTAGAACAAAATAATTCAGATTTGTCAGATAGTTTATCTTGTAGTCTACTTTTTAGGTCTCAGTGACAGGTCAACCTGTACAGTCTGAGAATCTGTCTGTGTGTTAATCTGACAAACACCTCTGTGCTGTTATTTGTTATACTGTAGTGCACCCGTTTTGGGGCCAAAACAATTTTCAAACACTTTCAGCCTACCGGTGTTTGTCAGTTTAAGCTATTTAGTAAACATGGTACTCATGGTAATTATGGTTTACATGTAATACTGAAGACTGATGAACATGACTATTATGAAAAACTGATATTTTGAAATAAATATTGCAATGTAAGAGTGTG
Organism: Notothenia coriiceps; assembly: GCF_000735185.1. Lineage (NCBI taxonomy): Eukaryota > Metazoa > Chordata > Actinopteri > Perciformes > Nototheniidae > Notothenia > Notothenia coriiceps. The sequence goes on along the minus strand of NW_011369947.1, from coordinate 24,197,854 downwards.
TGAGGAAATAAATAAGTAATGCAAGGAGAAACATTGTGTGCATTTTTTTTCTTCCGCAGTGCCTTGATCAAATGATTCAGGTCAACTCAGTCTTGATGATTTACATGGGCTATATTGGCTTGTATTTTGAGGTAAGTTTTATTATTGTGATATCTGGTGGCATTTGGGATTCATATTTAGTGGACTTTTTCATAATTGTATCTTTGGTGTTAGTTTTTTTTGATGATATGCATTACATTGAATGGTAACAATTATGAATCTGCTAATACAAGTGAAAAACGAATAGCCTTTCCATGCCGATTAAAGTGTGTTGTAGACTATAACGACACACATTAGAGACCTCACACGCACAGTCATTCCATTCTAGCAGAAAGCGACTTATTTATTATGCAAATTTAACGATATGTATATTTCACATACCTCTAATCGCTGCATGACATTTTAATTGGGTAACCGTTGTGGTTTGAATAAATGAAGTGTTAATTCATTGGGATTAATTAATTAAGGTAAAGACTGTGTACAAGGTTACACTGGTGTATTAAATCAATTTGTTTAGTGCTCATCTGGCGATGATGGGCTTTAATGATAAGACGGTGGTCTCATTACTACCAAGGGTTAAGATGACAGTGGGCCGAGAACAGAGCCTGCTGACAAAGCGCGTCTCATACACATTTACACATCAGGAATTGGTGTGAAAAAACTGAAAATAAAATTAGTACAAAGTAAAAATTTATTCCACGATATGCACTGATGTAGACTTTATTGCATGTTTTAAAAAAAAATGTCCAACCCAGAGAGATAAAGACCAATGTAAATTGCATGGCAATTTAAATCCACAGCGTTATGCGAATGATTCCCGGCTTCTAAGTAAATAAAAAGGTGTCTGGATGGATTGGAGTGAGCCCTTTAAAAACGCACGCGTCTAGTCTCCAGATGTTACAGCCTGCCCTGTGAGCAGTTTTTATCTGTCAGCCTGTTCACTGCTCTGCCAGTTTATGTCTCGCGAGAGCAGCCGAGCACGGGCTTGACGAGATCTGAGGCGCTCAGGTGTAAGAGCCTCTCTCATCCCCAGCAGTGGGAAACAGTAGACAGATAAGTGCGTCTGAGAGACTGCAGGCATCTCTGTGATCTCCGGGCTCAAGGCTGCACTCGGCGCACTACACAGCGAACTACACTGCATCATTACTGGATAGGCAAAGGACCACTGTGTATCTATGACTATTTTCCTGCTCTTGTAGCAGCTTTTCCCCCTTCTTCCCTTGCACTTTAATTGGAGAAGCTCGCCAAGATGATGTCCATGAACAGCAAACAGCCGCACTTCGCCATGCATCCCTCTTTACCCGAGCACAAGTACACCACTTTGCATTCCAGCTCGGAAGCTATAAGGAGAGCCTGTCTACACACTCCACAGGTAAATAATATCCCAAATAACTTCGACTTTTGTCCCTGACTAAAGTGCATGCAACGCTGATTGCTGTCTGTGCGTAATAACAAGAGGCGCTCCAAGGCACATTCTGCCAAGACGCGCACTTATTGTTTTTTTCATGTTGTCCGCGGCTATCACTCGAAGGGTCTTCTTTTTGAAAGCATGCTCACGCAAAGTCGGCTTTACTGTTTTTGTATTAATGTGTATGACTTGCCGCTTGAAAGGGAATACTCCTGTTGTGTTATGTGTCGCAAAAAGTCCCGGCTGACAGATCCATTTTGAAATGTTTTTCTTTTATCTGACGTGTTCCCTTTTTTTTCTCCGTGTCTTTTTATTTTACCCTACCAATTTAAAACCCCTTTATTCTCATTTTGATCCTAATTTCCTCCTTTGCAGCTGCAGAATAACATCTTCGCAAGCCTGGATGAGACCCTGCTGGCTCGGGCAGAGGCTTTGGCGGCCGTGGATATCGCCGTGTCCCAGGGCAAGACTCACCCGTTCAAGCCCGACGCCACCTACCACACGATGGCAACGGTGCCATGCCCTTCTAATTCCACGGTGCCACTGGCCCATCATCACCACCACCATCATCACCACCACCATCCGAACTTGGAACAGGACATCATGGACCACATCTCCTCGCCGTCCCTCTCCCTGATGTCCGGGGCGCACGACGGTTCCGGCGGAGGTGGCGGTGGAGGCGGCGGAGGTGGTGGCGGAGGACTCATCTCCACCTCCTCTGCCCATCCGCACTCTCACATGCACGGCTTGAGCCACCTCTCCCACCAGGCTATGAGCATGAACTCGCCTCTCACCCACCACGGGCTCTTACCGGGCTGTCACGGAGGGGTTCAAGGCGGCCAAGGACTCACTAACGCCGGACTGCCCTGCATCAATGACTCGGACACAGACCCAAGGGAGCTGGAGGCTTTCGCGGAGCGCTTCAAGCAGCGCAGGATCAAACTGGGGGTGACCCAGGCGGACGTGGGAGGCGCTCTGGCTAATCTCAAAATCCCCGGCGTGGGATCACTGAGCCAAAGTACAATTTGTCGATTTGAGTCGTTAACTCTGTCCCACAACAACATGATTGCTCTCAAACCTATCCTCCAGGCCTGGCTCGAGGAGGCCGAGGGGGCCCAGAGGGAGAAAATGAACAAACCTGACATTTTCAGCGGAGGGGAAAAGAAACGCAAGAGGACCTCGATAGCGGCCCCGGAAAAGAGGTCTTTGGAGGCTTACTTCGCCGTACAGCCTCGACCGTCGTCCGAGAAAATAGCAGCTATAGCAGAAAAGTTGGACCTGAAAAAAAATGTGGTGCGAGTGTGGTTTTGTAACCAAAGACAGAAGCAGAAGAGGTTGAAATTTTCCGCTTCTCACTGATGGGCAAAGAAAAAGAAAAAAAAGTTGTGTGACTGAATTTGGGGACCAAGGGACACTAAAGACACCATTTTCAGTCTTTTGTGTCCAGCGATTTTACACGTTGGTGCACAATGGGCTTTATATACCCATTTTACGAGGCTTCATATATCTTTTTTATTTTCACGTTATTGGTGAATGTGAAGTATGCAAATAACAGATTACACAAGTTTCTCTCAGTTGTTTCGAGGAGAAGGTTTAGCGACGTCAACATTGCCTTTTAAAACATGTGGAAAGAGGTAATTTGCTTGATACTATAGCGAGTTATTTTCTCCGTATAGGCCTATTATTTGAAGTATAGCCATTTACGAATTACCTCATTGATTGTTGAACTGTGTTTTGGTTTGATTCTTGTCGTTGTTGTTATAGAATAATTCATGAATCTGTTCATTTATTCATGTGTTCATTTATTCTCATTTGGAGGCTGCTTTAAACTCAAATTTAGTTGCAAACTTTCTAAGGCGAACGAAACAAATGTTTAGGCCTACATGAAATCTTAATTCATGGGCAGTAATTTAGCCTCTATAGGCTGTCACATCCAGAGATATATTTATTTTGAATTTGCACAAAAGACCCTTTAGGTTTATAGATCGGAAATGGTTTTGTATATACAGACATCACGTTGTCACTTACAGCTCCTGTGGAAATACATTATAGGGTTTATTGACACCACTGGCATCACAATGAGGAGTTTTAAAATAATCCAGAGAGCACGAGAGCCTGTCTGCTTTATCAAGGAGATAATACAAAATTAAACTTTTTTTCTCCATGTGTTTCAGTTTGCAGTGCAAACACTATGCATTGGAAACAGAATCACTGCATACAGTAGAGCTGTCTGCTGATTAAACCCTCTTTTGTGGATGGAGTCACTGTTAAATGCCTGTTTTCACATTAAGATCACCACGTTGTTTGTCGTGTTAATTGTTAAGGAAACGTTGTGTAAGTATTATTTTACTTTGTGCACAAGTATGTTTACAAAACTGCGGCGACATGTGCATCATGGAGAAAGTCCAACTGTCTCAACTTCTCCACTCTCCTCTGTTGTTCTCTTACTTTCATTGGTACTGTTCATCCTGTAAGCCAAATTCAACAGGGAGGTGTGTTCCAGCAATCTTCTAATAAATTGAAGAAAGAATACGATGCCTTTCTGGTTGTGATTGGGCCCACAATGAACAGAATTATTATGGTTTTGTAATGTGGACTTTGGTTAAACCTGTTATTATGGCCACCGATACGAATTGAGACGTTTATTTTATTTTAGATTCTAGTTTTGTTTTGATTTTACAAGTTTGCTTTTTTCTCCTGCATTTTTAAATTCTAGATAAAGCGTTCACAAATCGAAATAATGCTTGGACATTGTTGGATTTATTTCTGGTAACTGAATTTGCTTATTTTGGGAGGCAAACCATTTCAAATTTAGGAATGTCAAAAGAAGTATTACTGCAGGTCAGTCACATTTTTAAACTGAAAGGATTTGTACAATACATTTTTGTGCAAACAAAGAAAATAATATGTAATGTTTTAATAACAACACGAACTGAATAATAATAATAATAATACCATTTTCAAATATGAATGTTAGTTTAAAATTTACAACAGAATAATGTTATTGATCTCATAATTATAACAATAGATCATTGCATTTTTAAGTTGTAGTTTTTAGTTGCCCATCTTTTTGAATGTTTGCACTTTAGCCTCAACTACAGCAGAATAGGCTTTTAAATGAAGCATGGAATTCTTAACCAGGATAAAGTTACCGCCTTTTGCTGTGACGAAACGGGACTATCAACATTTAATGAAGTTCAGCAGCAATAATTTAGCGACAGAGAGGGAAAAGGGGTGCCGTGTACAAGAGAGAGATGACATTAAAGAAAAAAGAGCATTTATTTCTAAATAAAAACGATCACTGCGTGACCTCTAGCCTGCTACACATATTTATATTCTCTCTATTTTTCCAGATATCTTGGTGCTCGACTTTCAGCTGCATTTATAAAACGGATTTTTTTTGTTGCAGGAAATGTAATATTAATCGCGAATTGCTGATATAAAATGCAATATTTTCAGACAGCTATCGGGGGTTTTCAGGGGAGGCAGGCGGACGAAGGAAGCCGCTGTTTTGCAGCAGAGAAAGTGTATTGCTTCTCTTTAGCTTTTGGCTACACGGATTGAAGAGTGAGAAATTCCTTAACGTGAGTAAAATAATTTTAGCCTGATTTCTTTCTTCAGTGTTTAGCATACTGTAGATATACATGAATGTAAACGGATTGTATATTTAGAGCCCAATGTCAATTTGTCAAAAATATTTGTATAAAGGTAGCCTAAGTTCATTGTTATAATAAGAAAATATAAAAATAAATAATGTCAAACCTTTAAATTCAATTTTAAGATTATTATTGGGAGGAATATGACGAAACATTTTTTAAATGTATCCCACAAATATTTTGCACGGATATTTCATCTTATCTTATTTATTTGTATCTTATCGCAGAACAGACTGACCTGGAGAAAATATGTAAACTGCTTACTTAGTTTAATCTTAGGTTATTAACATCGCTAATTCTAAATACATTTTGACATTTTAACTTGTTGTTACAAATACGCACAGCTAAGAGAGCAGCTGAGAATAGTGTGTTTATTCCTTTATGTAGCAGTTGTGTGAGCGTGTTTGTATCTGCATGTGTGTGTAGTCTATATCTATCTATCTTTATATCTATCTTTGTATCTATCCATCTATCTATTTGTTATCTCATGAGTTGCAAGTTTCTCTTTCTAACACAACCTACCGAGAGTAACACAACACCACTGGCACTGAACACACTCCACGCTCGGCACCGCACGCGCCACATGGCAATAATTTCAGCACCAGGAACAGCTCCGTTGGCGGGTTGGAGAGTAATGCATTATTGAAAGCCTATATCAAACAGCTCTGGGGTGCTGTCTCTCTGCACAAGGGCTCTGGATGAAGTCGGACTGTCTGCCTGCACAATAGCCTCTAATATGTTAATGGCCGTAGGGGATGCTGGAGGTACCGTCCCCAGCTGCCTCGCCTACCATATGTCAGCCCGTTACGACAGAGTCCTCGATTAATCAGAGGGATATTTCATCAGGAACTTCACCGATATCATAACCCTTAAAGCTCTATCAATAGTGAGACCCAGCCTGATCGTATGTATTGTTATTGCCTGGGCCTGTAAGGGCCTTTCCTCAGTTTCACGTCTACATCGTTTAGGTAACCCCCCCCACTCTCTCTCTCCTTGTCCTATCCGGTGGTGCCCCATCTGAGCCCTGAACGACCTGAAATTCCAAATTGATCACATACAAAACAAAATACGTTTTATATAACAATTACTTTAAATGAGAATATTTACATCATAATCAGTATAACTATTATGTATATTATTATTAGGCTATTATCTAACAATGTTTAAGATCTTGCATCAATCATCTCTGCTTCCTCCCTTCGATCCTTGCATAGGCCGCGATGGATTAATCAAGGAACCAAAGGATCTCATAACTTAATTCCTCCAGGCTACTAGTTGGGGGAGTAATTAATCTATACCGTGGATGTAAATAAAAGGAAATTGGATTCCTGACAGACGAGATGAGAGAGTCTCTGACACCACGTCGCCAAATAATGATTTCACCACACGTTATGGTTATGCAGGCGCCTAGATTTACGAGTGCACTACTTTTTACTATAGCTCTGAGCGGAGGGGAGTGGGCCTACCCTAATCGCAGCTGTTAGAAACCCAGGTTAAGATGGATTAGATCATTATAAATACAACACTAAGGTTGAATAAAAAGAGAAATGGAGGGTGCACATTAGTGCGTCGGTTCTTGTCCTTGTTTTGACATTTGTTCTACTTTTGCAGTATCTTAAAACAAAAATAAGAGCTCCCTCAGAGGTGCTTCGTTGATCCAACAATGCGCTGGAAGGTTGGCCTTTGGACGGAAATGTCAGACCGTCGCTAGGATGTGTAGATCCCCCAGATCTGCACTCATTTCCCACTTATATTTGCTCAGTAATCCGCGGTGGCAGCCCTCCATCGCCCGGGACCCGGTTTGAGAGGCGGAGCTGTTGACACAGGGGTATATTTCAATCACAGAGGCTTCAGAGGCAGACGGAAAGTTATTTGTCTAATAAATCCGTCATTTAGTAAGAAAAATATTTGATCTTGAGGGGCTGACCTCTTGTCATGTAGCTAGTGAAAGATAAAATGGATATGTATGCTTCACAGATATATGGAGGCAGCCTGCATATCCAAAAGCACAATTTAGATTCATATTTGTATGGAGCACACATACACACCGACCCCCCCCAACACATACACACACATCTCAGATATGAAAGCACACATCTTTTTTTATTTAGCATTTGTTAACACAAAAATAGAGCTGAAGACATTCGAGTATAAGAAAATGTAATGGAAGGTGAAACAATAAAATAATTTAAAAAAAACGTGAATCTAAAGAAAAAATATCTAATTATTTCACATAGTGAAGGCAATGTTCATATTTGGGCCATTATTTAATCTAATTTTCTTTGGTTGCAGTTTTAAAATAAAGTTCCTTAAATAAATTAAGCTCATGCACACCATACAAGTCATCATGTTCCAGATAACTGTTCAACACACACATGGAGGAAGTGGGGATTTTTGGTGAGCATTTTAATAATAATACAATATCATTAAAACAGCTGAAGTCTGCATATGCCAGGCTTTGTGTACACTACAAACGTTCATAACAAAAGCCTTGTGACTAGCTGTAACTGTGCACACTACATTTTGCAAAATCAAATCAAACTTTCTGAAAAAAAATGAAAACAAAACTAATAGAAACACACCACTGTGCAGCCTTTATTTTTTACCACCATGCATGACTTAACATTTCTCTCACTCCAGCTGTTCTTTATGTGCCATTGATCACCATGCATGTGCCACCCAGAGCTTGGAAAAGTTAATTCACCAGATTAAACGTAGCATAACAACTGAGAAATTCTAAGGTACATTATCTGCTGTTGAGTTTCACAGTAGCAACATCTTGTCTGTGATTGGCATCTGTTTGATATGATGCCTCAACCCTTTGGCATTTACCTGAAGCAACATATGCATGTATCTTATGCACACAAATATAAAACAAGCGTTACTCAAAATATATAAGCTACAGCTTCTACATTTAACATTATTAATTCCTCAGTCATCAAATGGTCTTCAGGAGTAGATTTATTATTATAATCGTAATTTACCCTTGCAGTAAGTGTGGAAACTGAGGGAGATCCTCAAAACAAAGTGGAAATGTTTTAACCTGCTTTTTGTGTGGCCCAAACGTTTAACATCCATATTAATAAAGTGCAGCACTAAAACATCACAACACTCGTCACTGTCTGCATTGGTTCGTCGAGGGTTGTTTCACCTCTTTCAGAAAAAACACATCGCACCTAAATGTCACTTTATGCAAAACCTGCCATACTAGCTAAATGTCATTTATATCCCAAGTCCTGCCTCTTAAAGCCGTCATATCCCCGGGCAAAGTGCTCTTTGAACCCTTCTATTGAACTCATTCCCTGTCGTCATTACCCGCATGTGCTGCACACAGAAGGCGCGCGACCGGAAACAAAAGGCTACACCATATAAGGAGCGAGTGTAAATTCGCGACTAGATCTCAGTTGTTGATCAAATTTGTCTGTGGTCCGTCAACAAACATTTAAGTCCCTGCATTTGCACATCATCTAGAACAATGTAATGCTTTGACAATATAGATTTGTCATGTCATTTTATAATCCCTTTATTTCACTATTACTTTATATAACAAACAAAAGCTTCAAGTTGTAAGAGTTGGCTTGCTCACACAGCAGTTTTTTTTATTAAAGAAGAAACATCGCGTTTTTTCGTTTTTATTCTATGCTCTGGATACAATTAAAAAGAAACCGCACAAAGGGGGAGCTGGGTTCTGAGCTATCATGATATGCTTTTCATTTAAGTAATACATCGTTTCAACATTAATGAGCCTCAGTTGGTGAAGACAGGCTGAACTCTACTCCTTTCATGTAAAGCTAAAGAAGTTCAGTATAGGTTCCCAGTGCTTGAATATTTACATTTTGCAAACCATTCAGATCTTTCTTTTCTTTCAGCAGAGGATTCTTCAGGACTGCTGTTTTCCCATGTCGCTGGCCCTGGTGCTGAACATCACACTCACTGTAAGTCCAGCTGCAAACCTGAACGGTTTCTTTCCCTCAGGATAAAACCTGTTGGAATGGGAAATATTAGGTTTTTTTTGTTAAGCTGCAGAGAGTATAACTGTCTTCAATAATCCAATCTGAATATTAAAGGTCTTCCGTTTCTTAAAGTCATAATTTATTAACAAAACGGTTTCATAGAGTCAGTTAGGATTCACTTCTTTACTCCAGTGTCTATTTCAGAAAGAAACAGTGTTGAAAAAAGTCCAGTACTGATAAAATATTAGTTGACTACCTTCTTAGTAAACACTTTATACACATTTAAAGCTTAATGTTCCAGCTCTTCAACCTTAGAATTTGCAACTTCTTGTAAATCACAGTGGGGCTATTTCCTGTTATTTTACTGAAGTCAATCATTTTGTCCCTCCGCTTCTCCATAGAGGAAAATTTTTCTAGCGCCATGATATAAGATCTAGTTTTTTTTCTTCCGTTGAGCACATGTGGGGGCATTTCATATGGCTCAGAGAAGCCATTTCCCCATCGGTAGATATTGAATATCTTCCTCTGTACACATGGACTTCGATAATGAGCAGAGTGTCGGCCACCGTTTGCCCGCCGCCACGCCATCAAATATTCATCAGTGTTGATTAAACAGCCGGCAGCTGCCGATCGGCCGGGTGTCACAATTGTATCCAGACTGTACACACCCAGCCTGAACACGAGGAAATACGACTGAAATCACTCACGAAATAATAGAAATGCGAGGACCGGACGATCCCTAAATATGCGCATACGCCTAGCCTGAGAGGATGGATATCACTCGCAACCTAAAAACTTTAGTGAGGCTTAATCGGACATTGCCATCCTGTGGTCATCAGAAAAAAAGAACTACTTACCAAGACAGAGAGCGAGAGAGAGAGAGAGGTTACTTTGAGGCACGTTAAATATTTCATGAGTGGTTGGAGTGGAGAGGGAAGAGTGCCCAGGAAGGTTGGTTTAACTCACTTGCTGAACTCGGGTTGAGAAGCATGTTGGGCAGACAAATGTTCATGCAGTTCAAAACACAAATACTCACACACCCTTGAATGTCAGAGGAAATGGAAGTGAAATAGCAGTATAGCATTTAGTTGTGCATCCCTGAGTTGTGGAAGGATAATAAATGAACCCTGATATGAGTCTTCACTGTATCTCATCTTCCCCCTTCCCTCTAATGATGCTAACTCTACTGTGCAACTTCAAAGTCCCACAGCTCATTTAGCAAGACAACAGAAGTCTAATTGGATGATTGATGCCAGTTTGATTTCTTGCTCCCACGACAGAGGGGAAAGAAAAATCTCAATTGTCTTCCTCCCCCCCTGCATTTCAAAACACAAACATCCAATGATGCACATTAACTTCGAAACATAATGTGCTAATCATCATCTCCCAAAGAAACCTTAGCTGATAATGTGTGACAAAAGGAATACTAAGTATATACAAACCCAAACCAAGTTAGGGTTTCATGAATCAATAAGATCTGTTGTGTTCAGAATTCATAAAGCATTTATTATCTTGATCAATCGATTACTTAGGTCTTTAAAAAGTCAGAAAAATAGCAAGTTACAAATGGTGCAGGTAAGAAAGCCCAAACGACAAATGCATGTTTTTTATATTTGCAGATACACTTCCTGCAATAGATATATTGACTTAAATCACTTGACACTTAAACATTACCATCCTCCTTACTGAAAGTGAAGATCCTTTCGCAGCTCATTCATTTTTGGTAAGACATGTGGAGAGAGAGCAAAAGCAATGTACACCTTTTTATTTTATCTTATGGGTTTCCAGGTTTTATCCATCATTTAAAAAACTTGAGAATCAACACTTTCTCCCTGAAGCCTCTATGGCATCACGTCCAGTGATTTATGGAGGGAGTTTATGAGAACTGTGCAAAATTAGACAGCATTCAACAGCGAGAGGAAACAAGTGTCTGAGAGAGACGGAGACAAAAGCAGCGCTCAGCTTACTGACCATTGATCGTCTCTCTGTGATCTTATTAGCCTCTTGTTACTCAGACTGAAATATCATCCTCTGGATCCCCTTACTGGAATACCCGAGTCATGACACTGTTGTTAGATCAGCACCTCAACCCGAGTGTCACCCATCGACCAGCTGACACACAATAAAGAGCCGGACCACTGGCTGCTGTTCATGTCTCTGAGAAACAAAAACTTGTAAAGCAGTGACACAGTGTGAAGTGAAACATCTTCAAGATTCAAAGGTTTATTATCACATGCACATAAGCTAGTTTAGAATTCTTCTGACCCGAGCTCCTTCAACAATGCAACATATATAATAAAATACAAATAAAAAATAGTGGAAGAAGTCTATATACATGTAAATAGAATATGATATGTACACAAACTGAATATGAGATTAAGTAATGTACATTAAGACAGAATTAAATATGGTTTGTTTTATTATTATTTATTTAAATAAGTAGATTGCAAGATGACAACCAGATGAATGTTTATTGGGGCACTTAACAGAGCTTAGCTGCAGTTTAAAGGTAAACTATTACGCAAAATCCACTTTTTTATGTCTTTTATACATAAACATGTGTCCCCTCTGAGATTCTGAAAAGTTTCAGGAAAGAAGATTTGCTCACTTTTTGTCCTGATCCATTTATATAAAAACCTGTCTGAAAATGAGCAGATCAGATGTTGGTCACTTTATGATGTCATAATGATTTGTTGGCTTGTGTAACCATTAGCCAATCACCAACCAAGGTAACCCCCCCCCACCTTATCACCTGAATCTCCTCCTAGAGCACCATTGTGTTATTTTTAACCAAATATCTCTCAGTGGCTCCTTATTTTCATCTAAAGTAACAGACAGAAAATCAGCACTTTTGAAACAGGGCTGAAACAGAGGGGATTATGGGAGAGACAGAGACATGTTTTTATATCTGAGACCTATTATATATTGATGAAAAACAGTATAATAGGGGACCTTTAACAGAGTAAAGCAGGTACAAATGTAATGATTTCCACAAAGGCAACTCACCAACATCCTGGTACTCCTCTAAACAGTGTGCTCTGGACTTTCCTGCTGCTGCCTCACAACACTACACCACACATTGTGTATTAATCATCATCACGCCCAGGAGACACCCACCGACTGCCTGCAGGATCATATGTAAGTTCCAGCCATTTCTGACACCTTTCATCAATAGCACATGTTCTGACATTGATTGTTATGTCCTCAGCGTCCACACCTCGCAGGTCACGGTGTGAAATCAGCTCTCCTTTTATTACTCCGGGGACCTCAGCAGCCCCACTGAAGACTTCCAGCTTTGACAGGTGGAGCTCGAGCCCACTTTGACAAAGTACTGATGAGCCTGTCAGTCATGCCGCTAAGCCACAAACTGTAAAACACATTGATTGACTCGCTGAGAGCCAGATAGGTAGCGGACTGGATGCGTCACCTCATCGCTCCGGATACAGTGAGATGACACATCATGTTTGAGTTATAAGCACATGTCACATTGATGCATCTGTGCCAGTGTTTCAGAGCATGGATCTGGTGGCGTTTAAGTAATGACTTGCCAGATTATTAATTGAAGGTTGTAATTACCTAGAAGAATTATAACAATGTGAATGATCTGCTTGTCCTCCAAACCTCCACCTTGTGTGGTATACAAACTTTTCACTTATCACTTCTTTTCCCCAATGCCTTTTATACCATCTTACTATGGATAACATGTTAATAAGCAGTATAACTTTTGTGTCATTTAGATAACTTTTTGTTAAGCAATGAAAATGGTCCTGTATCATAAAACCAATAAATAAATCAGAATACTTATTATAAGCTTTCAATAGGATCATGTAGTCTAGAGTTGAATTAAAAAAGTAAAAAATTGGCTTCATCCAACACCTCCAATGTGAGGACCTTTTTCACATACTTCTGCAAACTGAATGTTTTGGGGTTATGCAGACAGAACAATGAATTTGAAGACGTGACCTTGGGCTCTGGGAAACTGTAACAGCTTGTATTGACATTTAATAGAGCAAACAACTAATCGATCAATTGAGCAATCTACGTTTTTTTAAAGTTGGTCTTATTGTACTTCGTAATCAGTAGCTCCCCACTTAAGAATTGGACAAAATAAACGACAAACTGAATATTAATAAAAGGCAAGTCGGTACTTATACATTTAATCAACAACTTCAAAGAAAGCTTTTCTAAATGGACTTAAATTAATTAACATGTTCAAAATCCTCAGTACAAGACAAGCCCTCTCAGTCATTCAAGAGAATAAACGGATCCTAAGAATAGCATGAACTTCAACACTTCCTCTGCCTCAGCCCTCAGCAGACCAGACTGTTGTTGATACCTCCTCTAATTACCCTGATTGACTGTCCCGCAATATTATCTGTCTGGGTCCGCCCCCCCTCACATCCACACCCTATACAAGTCACCCTGTCCCACACCGTCAGGATCAACATTTCACCCACTTATTGACCACTGTGACAAACTGCGTGGCAGGGGGAGGGAGAGGTGAGGAGATAAAGTGTACCACTGAATAATTCAAAATGAAAACACGGAGGAAATCGATCATGAGGCTCAAATCTGATATTAACAGCAAATGACACCCTGATGTGAGGTGAGAAGTGGCGCTGCGTGCGTGTGACAGACAGGAAGAGTTGCCGAGGGAACTCGTTTTGCACCCGTCACGTGGACTAAATTAACTGAGTAAACTCACTTGGCTTTGTTTTATGACTTTTTAACATCACCATCTGCACTAAAGTGTTATGTTCTTGGTGTTAGTCAGACACTTAAGAGTTGCCAAGTAATTAGTGCCTCATCAGATTTGATAATTGGCTATCATGGGTCTTTATTGTTCAATTACCCACTCAAATCGAGTGAGTCAGCCAAATGTAACAGTCTTATTATTACTCAATTAAAACAAATGCTCTCTGTGGTAGGGGACTTCAGAGGAGGTGGGGGTCCAGAATCCCAGTATATCATCAGGTAATTAATATTTTCATTAACTCGCTCTGTGTTGAGCTGTGACCTGCCTCTGATCATTTCATTCCCCCTGCATGGGTTCGATACTGTAGTGGCCCCGTAATTAGTTTGATTTATATCCGGCCTCTATAATGAAGGAGAGCGCTCAGTCCCTTCCTCTTCCTCATGCCGAGCAGCGCCGCTCCCCTCACACTCCTCTAATGTCCGATAAATATGCCTGGCTGTACTCCACGGAAAGGAATATGCTTCTGTGTATTGAGACGGCTCATGAACAAGAAACAGAGACATGGCTGGTAAAAAAAAATGTACAACAGAATGTTTGAGGGATGGAGAGGGCGCTAACACAGTGAGGAAACAGGGCTTATTAAAGATTGAAGCATACACTCATGATTCTCAAGACTGAAATGATTGATACCAGCGCCCTAAGGGTTTAAGAGGAAGAAGATGGTGAAGGTTAGTCGAAGCAAAGGCCACAAGAGGATCTGATCTACCTTAATAGTTTATGATTAGTACAAACAATAAGGTCTCTGTGCGATAAAAAAAACATATTTTCAAGATTTGAGTTGATGGTAAAACAAGATTTGTCATGATTTTTGGATAAATATAGATCTCAAGCCGTATGTACTTTTCTATCATGTAATGCATGCTGTAAAATGCAATCCACTATTGCCTGTATTGGCTATGTGACTTCTGTGGCTCTACGCTCAGCAGGGTAACACAGTAGTGCACATGAATGATTTCAGCATTAATAATGCTCCATTGATTATTGTTCTGCTGTTTAAAGGTGAATGGCAAAGCTTTGTGAGCAGCAGGGGAGGGAGAGGCCCGTGTCTCAGGGAAGGCCTGATTTACATTTTGGAAAGTGCACCTTACTCCCGGGGGGTTGCCTATCGTTTTCAGTCAATACTGACTCTGAACTTTCATTGTGGAAGACTCTCCAGTCCTTCACACACAGGCTGCAATATGGCAGCTTCCCCTTCGGTTTTACGGCCCATGTCCGAAACCATACACACAAAAACTTGATATGTATAATGTATTGTCTATAAAGATGTATATTAAAGGTCCCCTATTTTACTTTTTTTCATCAATATATAATAGATCTCAGATATATACAAAACACGTCTCTGAAGTGTTTGGCTCCAAACACCAAGCAGATCATGCATTGTAGCATCCCATAATCCCCTCTGTTTCAGCCCTGTTTCAAAAGTGCTGATTCTCTATCTTTTACTTTAGATGAAAATAAGGAGCCACTCCCCACGCCCCTCTGAGAGATATTTGGTTAAAAAGAACACAATGGTGGGCGGGGGTTACCTTGGTTGCTGATTGGCTAATGGTTACACAAGCCAAAAAATCGTTATGACATCATAAAGTGGCCAAAATCTGATCAGCTCATTTTCAGACAGGTTTTTATATAAATGGATCAGGACAAAAAGTGAGCGAATCTATTTTCCTGAAACTTTCAGAATCTCTTTACACAGAGGGGACACATGTTGATGTTGAAGAGACATGAAAAAGTGGATTTTGCATAATAGGTCCCCTTTAAGTCTTCCAATTGGATGATAATACCCATTCTGTTGCAAATGTTTTCCATATATTGCAGCAAACATGTTGTAGATTGCTTCAGTTCGATACTGCGGCACTTTGAAGGTTAGTTTTCTCCCATTTATAGGCAGATTTTTTTGCTGATCATATTATTTATAACTGGACTGCAACAGATCTCTGGCCTACTTCAGAGGCATGCTCCCTCTTCCAAAGGCTCGTGCAACAGCTCTTGCCAACAACTGCCCTCCAGCTAGCTCTGCATTGAGGTTATCTCAGTCTGGAGATTTAAGAAAGGTAATCGTCAGCATGATATACACAACACAACACAGAAGCAAAAAATAAGCAACGTTCCCTTGATCCTACAACGTCTGCTTCTGGAGACATGGCCTACTACAAATGTGTAAGTGTGCTAACAAATAATATAATAAGACTTTAATTATTGTAATAAAACCAGTTTGATTTATAGTTTAAATGTTTAAGCTGAGACATGTTTATAACTTGCTTCTCATTTCTGTACACTTTCAGTCATAAATCAAACATGATATCAATTAGACATAGCTTTGTATAAGTCTATTTTATTGAAGCAAGTCAAGGCTCTTCTTCACAAATGACTTTAGTATGCTACTACAGGATGAGACATTCATTTTAAGCGTTCCGCTTTATGTTGTTTTGATGCTCTTTGGGATCGATACGTACCACCAAACAATTAATAAATGGCAATGACAGGAAATACTACGCATTCGCTTCCCAGGTTTCATAAGAGCCAAAGCTAAGCGGGTGGAAACATAAAGATAATCTTCAGTGCCACATAAAAAGGAGCCAAATTAGCTAGCTAGCCAGACTGTCCATCTCAGCATCTCTCAGGCACATTTAGCAAGCATTGAATGCAGCTCTTTCTACCATTTCCCCTTACTCAATTATTGATGGTAATTATCATGGCGCGCTTAGTCTGCACCATAACAATATATTCTTAACAAGAGGCAAGTCAGTGGGCATCCTCTCAAATTATCTTTATTTCTTATGGGACGCTCTTGTTTTTTTCTTCTTCACGGAAAACTCTGATACTGGTGATTCCTCTACATGTGATAATGTGTGCGCGACAAAGTCACTTAACAAAGGACAAAGGAAAGACTGCCTTATAACGCTTTAACAACACCAGGTTCACACCTGCCATACAGCACATTCTGCAGATCGTTTTAATCACTTTTCACTGCACTAATTGACTGCGTATATTAATTAATGCATTATCGAAGTATAATATAACCATTATGTATTTATTTGCAATAAATAGCAGTTGTTAACATAAGTTATAGCATGTTTGACGTTTAAAATCCAAAGGAAGTCTATGACAAAAATCAAATACATATCTTAACTAGGCTTATGATATTATTTTTAAATTGAATGGTAGTTCTTTAATGCAAGAAAACCTACTAAATAGATTCCTCCACCACAGGTTTTGCACCTGTACAGTATAACAAAAGGCCGTTGTTATGTTAAACATAATTGCCCTTTAGAATAACACACGAAAGTCAGCCAAAAACTGCCACAGTGCAAAATATGCCACCCGACAAGCAGCATGTCCCGTATGTAAAATCCCACTGTGCCACACATGTAAACAGACGAGTGACAAAAACTAAACAGTCCTCCTGATTATGATCTCGGCCTTTCCTATTTCCTCCTCTATTCCGGTGGAAGGCCCTAGCTTTCCGTCTTCCAGCGCCGCAGGGCATGGAGCTAGCCGGCGGTGAGTTTCCATCAATTAGTGCACCCCCGCGGCCTCGTGGAAGAACCCACCTTTGACTGCAGAGAGGTATTGATTAGTTCAGCTGCTGTCAGGGCTGCAGCAGCAGGGCCGGGTGATCCAAGGCCTTAGACAAGGAGACAAGATCATGTCCACTTTCTGACACATGTAAGCACACACGTATACACATGGGCACATGCATGCATGCAGGCATGTACACACACACACCAGCGCACACATACGTGCACATTCACACGTGCACATTCACACGTGTACACACATACAAATGCAAGGAATTGTGCTCCCTCAGATGACTGCAAGGGGAGAGAAAGAGAAGATAAGAGGAGAAGTCCACAAGAGTGGCTTGTCACGAGGGTGATGGCTGAGAACTGACAAGTGCTTGTTAGTTTTTTTTCTCATCCTCCTGGAGTTCCTCTGAAAACAAAGGGCTGGAGAGCCTCCGGACGCACGGAAAGATGCAATTTCACAAGTTGAAACTATATATCTTGAAAATAAGCAGGTGAATATAAGGCCATCACCCCAACAAAGGCACCAGAAATCAACAGTGCATTGTGTATTTTATACAGAGAGCTTTTTCATTTGTTTAGTTATTATGAAAGGAATAAACAGAGAGATAGCTGTATATAAACCCAGATAATAAACTCATTATCATTCAAATGAAACTACCTGGATGTACAATAAAAATACACATGTATTAGAGTCTATATGTGTATTTCAGGTTGATTCCTGTGCACTTTCTTTTCTTATACTGACAAAAACTGTGTGTTCTTATGAGTATTTGAAATGATGCAATCAATGGCAACGCCTCATCACCTGTAGAGAAAAACACTTTTTGGGTAGAAATCCTTCAGAACATCTCTACTGAAATAAGTTCAAGGCAACTTGGAGTGTCAAAATATGCCTTGTGTATTTAACTGACCACATAATACTCATTGTAAAGCTAAGACAGATTAAACTACACAGCAATGCCACGATAATGCCAGAATTCACAAGTCGTGCAAACTCAGACTACAAAACAAGGTGTTGCCTCTCAAATAAAGAACCGAGAAATAACAACGGATGCAAAATAGGCAGATAAAGCTAACAATTGTTTCCATGTTCCCATTGTTGGTCATTTCCACAGAACCCATCACACTGAACAAAATAAGGGACTCTGGCAAAATAATCAGTGTGTGGAGTGAGTTTGTTAGGGAAACCATAAACAATAAACAAAATACCACAAGGCCTAAAGCATACTAGAGACTGTAAGAGGATATGTGAGTCGACTCAGGACTAAATGATATGTTGCCTCATGCAGGTTGTGTCTGTAATAAGTTAATGAGTGTGAGAGTAGAGGGGGGGGTAGTCTTCATGAGAGGCCCGCTGTGTGCCCTGTACCTCTCTGCTCTGAGGAGAGCACTCCACTTCCTATCTCCTCTCTACTTTATCCAAGCAGAACAAAGTTACTGATGGAGAACTGAACCCCCCTGCAGTTCCTCGCTCTCTGTTGGTTAAATAATCCATTTCACCCTCGTTTCATCCCCCCCGCTCCACTCACACGAGCTGTCATCCCATTATGAGATGCTGCGTGGCGGAGCCGTGGTACAGAGGTTGCAGGTTTTTATCTGAGGAGAGTTCTGCACCTCACGATGTTCAGGCCTCGCACAACAGATCTCGAAAACACTTCTTCTGAACTGTCAAATAGATGTTTCCCTTGCTCTTGGAAATGTTTGGGGTGCTGCTTCTCCTTAAAACTAATTTAAGATGCAGTGGGATAATTCACCATTATCATATTGTGTTATTCTCAATTCAATGGAGAGGAGCTGAGAACGTTGTCTTTCTCCCCAAGAAACCTCTGCACATTAATACCTGTTGTGTCTTCAAATAGCTTGTTTTTGTATAACCAACAATTCCTCCCAGCTTATCATTGTACGGATATAGCATATCCTTACAACTGAGACATTAGAACTAGACTTTTTAAATGTTATTGTTGAATATGTTTGTATTTTGAAAGCCTCAAGGGATGCAGTGTTATAGTATGTAGTCGTTTATACTCAAATACCGAAAGAAAAAACATGAGATGAATAAGTGATCATTACATCATGACCCACCAAAAAACAGATATAGTAGAACTCTCATAAAAAAATAAATGAAGGACCTTCTACCCTCAGATATTTCTCAGCAAATGCCTGGAAGTGAAGAAGTCTCATCAAAATACTGATCAGTTGAACTAAGCCATTATACTGTATATCGCAGCTGGATTGGAATGAAAGGCATTACAACTTCTTCTAGTATTTATGAGCGAAAACAATATTTACATTTCTTTCTGGGAGATAAATAAAACAGCCAAATGTTTGATTTTAATAATACATGATTTTTTACCATATCCCTGTCACTTTCGGTGATCTGTCATGTTATGCCCTTCCTCTGCCAGACAGTGACATTATCACGTCTGCAGGTTAACGCTGGGGGATCATCTGTGCCGCCCGCCTGTGATTTGCAGCATCCGGACGCTGTCATTTCCCTGCCAAAATGTAAACCCCTCGCTCAAATTGATTGTGTCGCCTCATTGCTTCCAAGGCCAACAGGTCAAAGGAATGGTCATAATTGAGAGGAGAATTAGCAAAACCTTAAATATATGGCAGGTGATATATCATTACCCATAGACTTGACCCTCGCTGACCCCTCCCTGCTCCCATGTGGTTTACTGCTCAGGCTGCCGTGCAGTAGGCGGGGGGGGCCTGCCGCCTCTCAAACAGCTAAATCAACAGCGTCTCGCCACAGCTCATGTCGGAGCGTTTTGCTTGAATGGTTTCATGAAAAACTAATCATCTGTTCATCATGGAGATCAAACATACTCAGGGTGCAATGATTAGGAAAAGCAATCTGATAAACCTTGAAGAGTCACTAGTCCAGATATAATAATTTCGAGATTAAAAATGTCCTCTCCCCTCTTCTGCCTCCTTGTTATTCTCATCCCTATTCCTCCTGTCAGCTCTTACACGCTTCTCAACGTTCAAGACAACGAAGCACAATTGTTATCTTGTTTGTAATTGCTGCTCAAATGGCTTCAGCAGAGCCACAGTCTATCTCTATTTCCTCAACATTTATCATAGAGATAACCATATCAAGATTAGTTTCTATTCTTCATTCTGCTGAAAAGACAACACTAAAAAGAATGTGAATTTCCAATTATTCTTATTCCATTGCACCCTGTCTTATTACGTTATGTCAAACCCCACCACAGAAGTACCTGATGCCTTTAAAAAGCATTCATACATTATATAGAACAAAGCAAACACTGTTACTCAAGGATGGCTATTTAAATGTGTAATATCTATATGCTGGCTTTAATCTTTTATTGTAACATGTTCCTGCTTCAAATGAAGAATGCCTCCAGTAATTAGAATGGACCTCGTTGACAGGAAGGCCACTCAGTTATCTGTTTCCACATCTGAAGCAAACGAGTGAAGTAAGACAGAGGTCAAAGCAATCCCCCTGCTTTTCTAATAGCATGCTCCGACAAAAAAATAATAATTGGGATGAGAAAGTTTTACAAAGTGATAGGAGAAAGTTGTTCCAGGGAAACCATTTAAAGTTGTCCACTGCCAAGGTTCCCGGGAGATCAGAGGAGAAAGAGATGATTTTTTTATGTACAGAGACTCTCTGAAGCTTAAACCAATTACCTGCAGATGCCCCTGTGTTACTTAAGCAAATAAAGTGAAAATAAATAGTGGCTATGTAATGTTGCATACACCCGCTGAACGTAATAACATTTTGTCGTTTCCACAAAGTGGACTGGAATGAAATTAGAGGTCCCTGAAGTCTGTAATGAAATGTGGTGCCTCCCGACTCTAATGCATTTTGTCATCATGAGGACATATTAATGCTCGTCTCTAACTTTCTCTTGATTGATGCAGGCTTTGGGAATATAGACAAGGAAAAACATTAACATCAAGGGACTCTGCTGGAAACTGCTGTACACTTCACTTTAAAGACATGAAATATGATATGAAGAGCTCAAATGAAATCTCTGAGATTTATATACAAACTATGTTTTTCTTATACGGTACAAAGCAAATGCCATATGTGCCAGTCAACTTGTTAACTACATTTCCAATGTCAATAACTCAAGGACTCATGATCTTACATTGTCATCGAGATGTCAGAAAGTGAAGTGTAATATTGTGAAAAATGAAAAAGATTAGGAGCATTAAGGTTTGTAAGGAGGACAATAAACAACTTGTTGTGTTTAGGGCCTTATCGCTGTGTCATAGTCTAGCATACATCATATGTCAAGAATCTAAAGATATTAAAGAGCAATGAGATCATTAGAAGGCAAGTCAGTTAAGTATTACAAATCAATAATATTAAACTTAGATGTGGAAATTATTTAGGTATAGGAGATTTCAAAAATGTTTCACTGTACATGTATAATGTAATGCAAATGTTTTTGTTGATGTTTTTTTGTAAGTTTATAGGATCAGGTGTATTGATGACATAGTGTAATTTTGGGTATTCTAAGCATTTGTAGCATTTGTTGATCTATTGCTTATTTTATTGTTATTTAGACTAAACGAATAGTCATAATAAACTATTCACAATGGTGCCACACACACTAATTTAAAATGAAATCTTCTTAACATTTTAACTATAGGCAATTTGATGACAAAGCAGGTTCCAGTTCCTTCACAATACAAAGAGAACAAGTATTAAGTGTTGAATTCAAACAATAGTAACAACAGAATTGCTAATAAATGTAGCTATTCTTTTGTTAGCTGTCACGGTTATAATTGACCACAGAGCAATATGGCCCTTCTCTTGTGTGGACGCAGCTGACGGAGGCTCATTCAGCACGAGAGATGGTGTTCAGATGGACCACCGGACATCCCACTGGGACCGGGAGGGATGAAATACAGTGGGCACACAATGGAGCCCACTACTACAAATCCCCAAGGCTGCAGTATCACTAGCACCTGTACTGCATTACGACTCATTACAAACCCCTCCTCAGGGCAACACGAGCAAATATACACTATAAACTCTGTTTATGTTTATCTCATAAAATGTATAGAGTTATGTTGTCGTCTGGTGGTGATACATTGATTTATAGTTATTATGAGGCAACTCACAAATGATCTGAGTGTATTTAATTTGACTGTCCCCGCCTTCAAAGCTAGATTAGGAGGAGAAAGGAGGTCATTGTCGAGCGACAGGGAGGCGTTGGTTAATCTGTGAATAATGTCAGGGGGTGAGGGTGGAGTAATGTGTGAGGGAGGGGTTTTATTTTGGTAGAGGGGTGCATAGATTGTGTCGTCTGGCAGCTCATCTATATTTTATGCTGCCACTCAGACAAATGAAGCAGGAGCCACCCGGAACAAGGGGGGACCCTCTGACACTTCAAAGGCCAGTCCTATGGGTGGGTTCTTATTGAAGCTGGGCCTGAACCAACCCCAACCCACACACATAACCCCCCGCAAACCCCCCCCAACCCGTGCTGAGAAGCTGCCGGGGCCTCATTAACCCTTAAACAGGCTTGAGAGGGTGGCGACGTACGCAAGACTAATTACCCCACCAACACACTGAAATAAACGCTCCAACACACACACAGTGGTGGTGGTAGTGGGGATGATAACAGTGTTAGAGGTGGTGGAAGCTCCACTGTGTGCTTTAATTGAAAATCTGGATCCCATGTTTCCTTTTTTTTGGTTATGATTAGCAGTTTCAGAGCCTTGTGAAAGCCCCCCCCCCCTCTCCCCTCCATGCCCCATCCTCACTGTCATACAATAGGAGTACTTCCTGATTAGCGGAATCTGACAGTGATAATGAGGAGAAAGGAAAGATGAAACGGGGGAAAGAAGAGGGGGACACAGAATGAGAAAAAAGCATCAGATATCAAAGAAGGGTCTAATTGAGGTAACAGAGCCAGCCAAACCCACAGCCCCATTTGCATAAAGCAGTGCAGCTTCATTTGGCCATCTCTTACCACGCTAATGTCTTAACAAATTAATTTTGCTAATTAGGCACGCCCAGCGGATCTCACCAGCAGATTAAGCAGATTAAACAAACAGATGCTGATTGCCACTGGGCGGGCTGAGGTGCATTTTCTCAGGGTTTGTTCGCCATGTTGAATTCTGAGGTACTCAGTGTTGGAGATCCTACACTGTGACACTGTACACTGAGATGTATGATGAAAGGTTCAGACCAAACATTTAGTGAGAACTGTCAACTACTGCACACCTGTCGAAACTTTTAAAAACTCAGAAGGTATTTTCAAATGCAAGCAGCTAAAATGTTAAACATTGGAGATAACGTTTGTGTGAAAGAGAGCAAGGGAGAGACATTTTGAATGCAGTCATCTGAGCTTTCTTATTCAAAGTATATTATCTCTGCAAGACTCATATCTGATTTTTTGGTGATGAAATGTGTAAATGTAATTTTTTCATGGCCATCGTTTTTTATTATTGGATTTCTCATTTCTGTTCTACAAAGGTTACATAAGTGTTTGCAGAAGGCCTCCCATCAAACTCCAGATAAATGCTGCTGAATTTGACTTGTATGATGTCTACCAAATACATGACATACGTTATCTGATGTTCAAAACCATTATAGCTGTGCTGGAAAATAAATGCACTTTTTTGTTATCCTTTCTGTTATCCAGACGAAAAAAACAAATACAGAAATGTTTCTTTTAACTTTTTCACAGAATCACATCAAAACCACTATGTATGTAACAACATTTTAACTACTAATTATATTCATTTTCTATTAAAGACAAACAATTAACATTAACAAATATGATATCCAGCCATAATTACCAAATACATTGATGAATAGATAGACATGTAAACCAGATTTTCACCTTGAGCATGCACATCATAAACTTTCTTTGTCCTCCTGATATTTTTTTAATTAATTAATTAATTTGTATATAGTATAAAACTATACAAATGACTGTAGCACCAGTTTTGTGAAACTCCAAGGTTAAATGTCATTGCAGGGACCGACTCCACAGTGTTAGGATTCTCCACACTCAGTGAGATAAACACATTCAACAAGAGAGAACTCTGTTTGCCCTTTTTCCTCTACCTGCCAAAACAACACACTCTGCTTCCACCAGCACTATTCAGCGAAGACTTGAAGAGCAACCCTGAGTTACAAAAAAACAAAAAAAACATCTCCATCTCCATCACACATCAACATTTATAAGAAAATGTTTTTAGAGAAAAACATGTTGAGCGTAAGGCCCTGTGAGGGGTGATTGTTATCAGTGCTGTCATGGAGCTGTCAGTCTTTCCTTCAAGTTTTTAATCCTCACCCTCGTCACGGTCTCCAGCCCCGGTGTCCCCCCCCCCCGTCCCCTGGTGCTATGTTGTGTGACAGCTGCTGCCCTCTTTGGCGGTGGTGAAATGAATAGATTATGAGCAGTAATTAGGTATACAGCAGAATCAATGTGCTCTGGGGCAAGGCCTGGGGGTGGGGGTTGGAGGTGGGGGGTATAGGGTATAGGGTAGAGGCGTGTGGGGGTGTCTGAGAGAGGAGAGAGGGGAGCAGCGGGCGAGTCAGGAAGAAGCCATTGGGGGTAGGGGATGGGCGGGGTGGGCTTTAAAAACCAAAAGGGAAGAATATTGGCGTTGGCGTGACTCAGGATTACTGCTTGCCGGGGGCTTGCTAAAGGATTACAACATGGGTCTTATTTTTCATAGTTTTGTCCATCATTCCTATTGGTAATGATAACATTGTACCCACTAGGTCATAACGTGTACAGAGAACAAGCTAAACAATGGGGGAAGAGTTTGATAGGATGATGCAGGTTGCAAACAAGCCCCCAGCTTTATCAACTTGTGTAATAGAGTAAAAAAAGGTTCATGTTAATGAAGCACTTAACACAACGAAGGATAAGTACGATTTGATACAGCAAAGGGGAACCACAGTAAAGATTTTCTCAAGAGCCTGATGCATTTCCTAATTCTTTGACCTCTGTTTAGTTTACACAAACTGGATATAAACAATGCTAATGCAAACTTATCGAGTGAATTAGGCTGCGTGATGATTATTTTCTCTATAAATTACTTTGTCATGAATCAACTCTTTATGTCATTTGTAATTTCTGCGGGAGAAATACCAGAGAGCAAATCTCAATGCCACTTTTTTGGTATAAAAACTAAATAAAAAACATAATTTAAATCAACTAATCGTCAAACTCAAACCAACGTTTAGTATGCCCAGCCGCCAGTAAACATGCTCTCAGCTTGTCAGTGTGCATGCTAGTTGATTGTAGGGCTGCACGATATATCGTGTTGTGACGATAATCGCGATATGCGCATGCACGATATTCACATCGCGTGGACGTGCAATTTTTTAAAATTCTTTAAAAAAAAATTATTTTCAATTTATTTTTTAGGACTTGCGATATTAAGTAGGCAGATTAACTCAAACACGTCATGTTACAATTATTTTTGCTGCTTGCTACAAAAGGAAAACTTGTGCGGCTCTCGTGTCAGGGGTACTTGAGTGAGTGACATGCAGGCTCTGCATGCACAGCAAACCACCAATCACAATCAAATCTCCAAAGCAAACGGACCCGGTGATTAAAGGTAAAAACACTGAATAAAGTAGTTTCATGTGTTTCTCCAGGGCAGTTCGGCGCTGCTAACCGAGCTAGCTCAGCTTGTTGCTCTGATAACTTAAGATCCAGACGTCCGTGATTAAAATCCTTCATCCGGTTAAATATAGTTAAAAAAATACCAATTGTATAGAATTAAAGTTCAATAAAGGATGGTTTGCGGAAAAAAAACTGTCTTTTCTTCAATTCCTGTATGTTTTCATATCGCAGGGGGAAAAAAATCGCAATGTCAGCTTTTTCCAATATCGTGCAGCCCTAGTTGAATGCTAATTCCCCTCTTGGTCATGCAGGGTGTAGCGGTGCATCTCCAAACATCCATCAGATAACCACTCCCATGTTAAAAGTGGACAAACCATATTTGTGTTTTCCAGTGTAATGTAGGATTTGTACCAACATTTTGGGTGTGCCTAGTTGAATCGACGAATAAAGCACTCATATAGAATATATAGCTGTTTATTTGTTGGTTAATTATCTGACAGGCAACGATATTTGTCTCAATGGATTTGATTGTGTCCATGTTGTGTTTTTAAATTGACAACAATTACTTTGTAGGGTTGTTATGAAATGAATCCAACAGGATTGAAAATAAAACCATAATGAACTTTAACTCTGCCTGAATGGTAAATGTGATAACATGTATTAACATAGCAATATCAGGGTTTTAATATAAAGATACTTCATGGGCTTTATTTGATGTGTGCCGTGTGTTAGAGCAGGACAGAGGACATCATTAATGAAATAAAAAGTTTGAGGCGGGGGAAGATCTTTTTAAAAGGAACAAGTTTTTGAAGGAACATCTAATGAATAAAAGGATGATGAGGGAGACGTTGTGTAAAGGAGGAGATCAGGAGGAGAGAGAGGTGGTGGTGTAGGATGGTGTTATACCCATCCCCAACCCCGGATATGCCCTCCAGTAATGCATCTTCCTCCCTTTTCAGTGGCGGAGTGCTGGATGACCTGCCTCTGATCTCCTCCATAATTAACATATGCTTGTTAGTCAAGGTTGGTTGGAGGCTCTGCGACACACACACACACACACACACACACACACACACACACACACACACACACACACACACACACACACACACACACACACACACACACACACACACACACACACACACACACACACACACATCTGATTTTCACACTGGTACTTAGAGAGGAATGAGGCAGACACTGTGAGCCATGTTAACACTAAGCAAGAGAAGCAAAATCACTGTGTGTCTGTCACTATGAGCACATTAGCATACGTGTTAATTTCCCCAATCTCTTTCATTTTGTCCCAGCTCAAATAACACTTATCAGCCTCCATGCCTTGGGTAGATCTGATCAAATTTGCTCTGAAAATGACTCCAGACCAATTTAATAGGGTCATGAATATGAAGTGCTGAATGTGCATGTGTCGTATTTGTCCAATCTCTCCCAACCTCATTTGGACATAATGAAGACATGGCCCTACTTCGGATTATTCCCTCCATTTCCCAGGGCTCTTGACCTCTCTGTAAAAAGATAAATAGAATCTCCTTAACCTATCAGGATAACGGATGAGGATCAGTGTGTATCCGGGCTAAATTACGCCAATTGACTCTGCTCCAAGCAATTCAAAGTAGGGACAAAGCGTTTTATCATGATAACAGGCGAGAACAGAGGCCTTCCTTCAAACCTTGGGTTACTTCAAATAACATCTTCAAGAAAAAGCACAGAGAAATCAAGACATGTTGTTGTGGGTCAGAAAGAGGAACAGAGAAACAGAGAGAAGTGTGAGCATCCATGTGTGGTGCTGCGAGTGCATCTGTACTGTATGCATGTTTATATGTGTGTGCATGAGAGGGGGCTGCATGCTGTCTGGTTATGTAGTGTCTAGTGTGCTCGTGTGTGTGTGTGTGTGTGTGTGTGTGTGTGTGTGTGTGTGTGTGTGTGTGTGTGTGTGTGTGTGTGTGTGTGTTTGCTCTCACAGCATCTCAATGACATCAAAGCGCTGTGCAAACTGAGCCCCTGGCAGCTCTTTAGAATCCCATCTCCCCTCTCTGTTTAAAGCGGGCAAGAGAGAAAAGACCCGAACTAATAAAAGAGGTGTTATTCAAAAGAGGAATAGACTGCTCAAATGTGTGTCATGTTTGTGTGTGTGTGCGTGTGTTTCTGAGAGACACAGAGAGAGGGGGAAGAAAAGTGGAAAACGGGTGAAGAAGGATACAGAAAGATAATAAAGAAAAAGAGGGTTATGGAGAACAACAAAAAGAGGGCATAGGGAGAATATAGAGGCGCAAAGCAAAAAGAGAGAAGAGCGTCAATGTTTCCCCAAAGCCTAGCTCTTTTCAGAGAGCTCTTCATCGCTCATTTCTCCTTGTGATGCTGACACAAAAGGTGAAACGATTGTTTGTATAATCAAACAAAGCACAGGGTGGATACCTCACACTTTATCTGCTTTGTTTCATGCCAAAGGTGATTCTTGTGCTGTCAGTGATGGTTTAATGCTTAAACAGCGCAGGAAAAGAAAAAGGCTGTTATTGTGAATCACTTAGTGTCAGTTAAACACTAACCTGCATATTGGGTCAATTCTTTTGAGTTTCAGGATTAAAGGGAGTATATCTGGGAACTCAAATGCATTCCTCCTATGTAGTCATTATCAGTTCTAATCATTTATTTGTGTCTTCATGTTTTCTCCTTTCCTTTTTATAGCTGTCTATCCTTTGCATAACCTGACAGTAGTTTCCTGAAGAATGTGCTGAGTATGTTAAAAATACTGCCTTTTTTCTTGTTCTTCTTCTTCATCTTCATTTAACGGCTCTCCGACTTGAGAGGCAGTGAGTGAGAAATCGAAAGCATGAGACATGAGGAAAGGGTGCAGAAGGAGAAAAAAAAAAAATCCCATTCCAATTGACGTTGTAAAATAAAATACTTTGTAAAAGGGAAATAAATGCTGGAGTGAGTGGAAGATTCATGCGCTCAAATAAACTGGGGCTTTTGAATTTTTAATTGGAGCGGCCCTAATTATGGCCATCAGACAGTACTTCTAAACACACTCACTGCACTTTCTCCCCATTGCTCTTTCCCCCAGCCTCTCCAGCTTGGCTGTGGACGAGGCCTCAGTCTGGGTGTATTTTTCCATGCCATTAATATTTGATGAAAATGGGCCAGGCTGCATCAGCTGCTCATCGCCACTAAGAACATGGCCTCCATTATGAGCCCTGTGCTTCCTCTCAGCCGTGTACATTAGCGGGATGACAGAACGCAGTAGAACGCAAGGTGTGGATGCACGCGCTGCTTAAAGTATCGGTTGTGCGTGTGAAAGTGCATGTGTGTGCTGGCTCGTCAACCGTCCCTGTCGATTGATGCTATTAGATGTTGAGAAACAGTTGGGTGTGAGCTATAATTGAGCTGACACTAATAATGAAAGCAGATACTGTCTGGAAGCCCTCGGCAATATGCTAAAGATATTGATGCCCCTAATAATTCAGGGGGCTTGACAGAGTGCAGGAGAAATCTTTTTTTTCCCCTTCTCTCTTTCAGATCGTGCACAGGAAGCAGGGAAATAAGATTTAAAATGTCTCTAAAATGCAGTTAGGCTCCATCTTTTTCTGGTCTAGTATGCAGTCATAATGAGTCGTAATGAGTCACTGACAAGAACACCGGGAAGTTCACACATTATAGATTACAGCGTGAGGGACTTTACAGGAAATTGCTTGTCTTTTTTATTGAAGTTATATTGTGTTAAAGTTAGCTGTAAGAACAACATGCTGGTAATAAACACACACACACACACACACACACACACACACACACACACACACACACACACACACACACACACACACACACACACACACACGTTTTGTTTCTATCATTCACTGGGGAACGTAGGAGGCCTATGTTAGGGATCGTAAGTTTGTGTAGAGCCTTAGTCAAGGACCTCCATAATGACCAACTCAACCTTGTGACTCCTGTCTGAGAGCCAGGTCCCTCGGGGTGCTATGAGTGTGTGGTTGTGTGTGTGTGTGGGGATAAGGGGGGTTGAACACATAATCTGAAGATAAGGTAAAAGCTCCAGTGGATCAACAGAGGAAAAGAAAAGGTGATTTATAGTTTTGACATATCTTTTATATGTCTTTCATACTAATGCATTAATATTTATGTATATTAATGTCACATCTACAAAAATACCGAAAAAGGATATTTGGTGGCTAAACACAGTTTAAATTACCCATACACTATGTACACCAGACTGAAACATTTTCTATGTCGGTAGCTCGGAAAAAACCACAGCTTGCATTTTTCTTCTTACTGCTTTTCTCATTAATCGCTTTAATTATTCACAGGGTGAGAATCAGTCACAGTCATGCACTTTGGTCAGAACCATAAATGCTGCTAAAACATGAAATGACTGATTGTCAAGTTCTATTTGACGGGGCAAAAAGGGCAACTTTAAGTTGGAGCTCAGCGCTGATGCCAAATGGAAAGAGACTGGCGTAAGTAGAGTAGAAAGATCCTGTCAACTCAAGCTCCCCGCCTGCTTGATTAACATCAAATTTTAATTTTTCTCTCAGAGTTGTGCGCTGAAAGGTTGTCATGCTCCTGCTGCACAAGCTCCCGTTTCCCTGAGTTTGTAGGTAATAAAGCTAATGCAAACCAGGGCAAGCAATAAGGTTTGACGTGTGTAAAACAGAAGCAGTGAGGAAGAGAGAGCGGGAAATATTCATTCACACTTCACACTGTACTTATATATTCTTGATGACTAGACATGCTATTTAAATGAATTGTGCATTTGTGAATACAATATCCATCTGTTACATACTAATAGGCACAACTTCATTAAAATGAATTCCCTTCCTTCCCTGATTTATTGTCTATTCAGTTAAACTGAAGCTTGCCATGTAAAAATAAAAACCCTATCTGGGGAAATATAGAACACAATTACTTCAAAGGCTTCCCCAAAAGCACAACACAAAGCGACATGAATGCAGGACCCCAAACAACTCTAAACGGTCGCAGTCCCAACATGGCGGCTGTAATATTTCTTAATTGGATGATGAAAATCAGACGGGCCTTTTGTTTAGCTCCGTGCACCAGCAAAACGCAACGCTATACCTCTCTGACTCTCCCTCGCTCTCTCCTTCTCATTTGCATATTCATTGAGATATCAATTATTTATCGCTCACCACAATGACTTGCTGCATTACTATGTGCCTACATACACTAAAACATACCAGGGTGTGCATTTGACTGAATAATACATGCAATAAGTGGAATAAATCAATATGTATTAATGCCAAATAACAACACCAGGATATTGTAAAAAAGAAGAAGAAGCAATGCATTGAAATAAAAAAAGGTAAGAAAAAGACACATTGATTTGCATTATATATATTTTATTTTTTGTACACTTTAATTATATATTTTATTTATGTTAGTCGAAGACAGGACTTTAATACAGAAGTATGAATCTATTATGTTTATTATTATTATACATATTTATTTCATTTTTTATATTTGATCATATATTAACCAAAATGTACTTAATTAATTTGTTCATCTGCCTTCTTTAATTAGTTTTCAATACATTTAACAGTTATTGAAGTTGTAATATTTTATATTAGTGGTATGTCGGCACATCTCTGCACAAACACACACATTTACAGCTGAACTGCTCGCCCCCAGCATGTAATATATGTATGTTTATATTAGAACGCATTAAACTGCATGCAAAGGTAAGAATAGGAGCTTTATTTGAAAACCTCTGGTACAATAACACCATTACCCCATGAGACACATTCCTATTTACACGCTGTTACCCCAGTGAGCCGTTCTCTCGTCCTATTATTATTATTATTGTAGAGAAACAATGAGATGACTAATCAAAATATAATTTCAGCGGTGCGGAGCAACTCTCAATACTTCAGCTGCAGCAAAACCAACTATGACCTGATGAAAAAAAAACATCATGGCCTCACCAGCCAATACTGTTTCTCCTTCAAGCCAGCTCCAACACAGACACACACATCACTACACACATACACCAACTTTCTCCCCGGTACACACACACACACACACAGCAACACACCATCGCCCGTTGCCGTAGCACAGAATAGATGACCGCACTTACTTTAAATGTCCCGTGAAGGAAAGTTTTCAGATTTTTTCCTTCTCTCCTCCGCCTCCCTCAAACCAGCTCCGCTCTTAGTGCTTCGGCTCACAGCAGAGAGGAGAGAGGAGAAAGTGAACCCGCCATAGGCGCCCAGCTGTTAGCCTCTCTTATCGCATATCTATAGCTAAAAAAGAAGGTGGCTCCCTCTCATTTTAAACATTTTCCCTTGTATGGTCTTCTACCTTGCACGGATGCAGACTGTGCTCTCTGCATCTGGTAGCACAAGCACAATCAATATGGAAGGGGAGAGCTATTTTATGATTGGAGAAGTTGTTGTGTTTTTGGTGGTGAAATTCATTATTTAGTATCTGAACCTTCAGCAATTCAGTATCATTTATTCATAAAGTCCCTTTTTGCCAGGAGGAAATGGATACAGCTGCAGCAGCAAAGAGAGCACGAGAGAGGGAGGGGAAGAGAAAGGGAAGTGAGAGAAGTAAAGAAAGAAAACGAGGGGGGAGAGATGAAGAGGAAGAACATGTGGGGAGTGCGAGCAGGGGAGGCGGATGGATTGATGATATTGATCAGGCACCTCTTGAAATAAAGGCATCGGGGCTTTCTTTTTTCAAGCTCTCGTGATTGACAGATAAAGAGGGGAGATGGCTGGGAGGAGGCGCGGGCCTTGAACATCACATGCCTGCACCGAGCGATTAAAGGAGCTCTTCTGACAAGCACAGCGAGGCTCAAACACACCACAGAGGCAGAGGGGAGGATTGGGAGGAATCACTCGAAATGATGTTTGTTTACTTTGCAAAAACACAGGAGAAAGAAAGCAGAGAAGAGGGAAAGAGTTGTGGAGTTGTGTGAGTGAGTAGTTGTGTGTGTGTGTGTGTGTGTGTGTGTGTGTGTGTGTGTGTGTGTGTGTTTGTGTCAAACAGCCCACTTTGTAAATGTGTTCCTCAGAACTTGCAGCAGCTATGGACCGTACACATGCTGACTAATGTGTAAGCTGCTGCACCGTTCTTTGAAATAGAAAAAAAGAAATACAACAGCTGCAATAAAGGCGCAGTGTAAAAGAAATGGCCCTGCATTCTGTGAAAATCTGAGTCTACAGTGTTTAGTATTGCAGACATGAGAAGAGATGTATGGAATCATTTTACCACGCCATGTTTTTCCATGCTTTTCTCTGACAAGGAAATCTTTCTGCACTACCGGAAAAAGGGAAACGTTTTTTTTCCTCATTGTCTGTTTTGTATTCTGTTCAAAATAAAAGCAATTTGAAAATCGTTCCAGGTCTTGAATTATTTAGATTCAACTTGGTGCGACGGTAGCGCCAGAAATTGCTGAGATCCATCTCAGTCAGGCAGTAAAGAATGAGGTGCACCTGTAGCTGCCTGCCCTTTGGCATCAAGCTGCCATGACTTCCTGTTTCCATGTGTGATGTTGTGTGTTCATTCATGCGTGTGTAAGTGCTTGTTGCTAGTTTGTTTCATCAGATTAAAGGAATTGGCCTTGAAGTATTAAACCACTTTTCTGTGTTGCTTCAAATGTTAAAAAGAATTACAACTGCTCAAATTGAACTGAATAATTGTAATACTTTTAGAGTAATTGAAAGCCAAACTTGGCTGAAAGCTGAAGGGTGTATGGATTTTCATTTAGAAAAAAGGGTAATTAATGGCTTTTATTTCTGAAAATAGTTAGTAAATAAAAAGAAAGGAGCCAGTTTAATTTGCGTCTTTGCTTCAAATAAGGGGTTCAGCTGAAGCTTTATTGTCTGTCAATCCTGTTGTTGATACGATACGATATTACTTTATTTGTCAGATCAAGTCTGAAATTTGACTTGCGTCACATCAGCTCCATGTCCAACATCAACAGACAAGTATCCAGACACAATACATGAAACACAAACAACAAACATTTAACATAACAGCACAATCAGTGAGAGAAAACATGCTCAAAGAGTCTTCAGCTGATGGGTTAGTAGACTAAAAGCTTTAGTAATCCAAAGTACAACATATAATAAGCACCCTGTATCAAGATTGATGCAAAACAAGTGACAT
>NW_011369947.1:24149610-24163750 GCF_000735185.1 Notothenia coriiceps | reverse complement strand
AGCCAAGCATGATGCCCCCTCACATGGGGAGATATCACAGCCTAGGTATGAGGTTATGTATGTGTGTGTGTGTGTGTGTGTGTGTGTGTGTGTGTGAGAGAGAGAGAGAGAGAGAGAGAGAGAGAGAAAGAGAGAGAGAGATGAACTCTACTGGCTTGATATAAAGGAGGTGGAGATGAAGGTTTGACAGGCAGCTTCTCTGTTTCCTGCGTGATTATTCCACCTCATCTCCCTCCCTGCCCTCAGCCCAGCATCATCCTTTCTCTGTCTCTGTGTGGGGCTGTTATTGAAGAATAGCGGGGTTGACAGTGGAGAAATAAGAGGCAAAAACATGAGAATAATACGGGAAAGAGGTGTGAGAATGAATGATGGGAAGGTGAGAAAAAGAGCAGGAGGGGGAGCAGAACCTGAGGGAATAATTGTGAGGGAAAATAGATTTTAATCAGATCTTATCATGTTGTTTTTCTGCTTTCATGTTGCATTTGGTTATATTACTGAATAAATGAACAAATGCATTAAAAGAAAACCATGTATTACTCAAGATTACATCACATGCTCAAACCCCTTATAGGTCCAAACAAATCAATGTGACAAATGAAAAGCATTAATCAACAAAATGATTTCCCCTCTTCCAACAGTTCACTCCTACGCTGCTGGTGCGTGAGGTTATCCAGTTCAATCCCATCAATGGTCAAAGCCCCCATCGATTGAGACAGAAAGAACAAAATCATTTTGAATCCATGGCGATGCTTGACCAAGGTAGATAACAAGAAAGAACAGGAACATCCATCAGCCTCTGCTGCCGTTCTTTACTTATAAACATCCTATTTTCCTCATCCACATCCTCACTCACATTCACACTTCTTTTCTCTTCACATTTTTCATCAAAACATCTCCCTTCACCTTCATATGTCACATAGAGATCAGCATAGTTATTTAAAAATGGAGGATAAAGAAAATAAGGAATATCAGGAGAGTATTGCAGTGCAATAGAGACGTCGAACAAGCTTGAAAGTATTTTCTGAATTTGATTTAAATTTCCATAATGAGACATGAAAGAACACTTAAATATCACTTCCTTTATGAAACTTATATATGAAATTCAAACTAACTTAAATTTGAGTCATTGTGAGAGTTTTATCTGCTGATGGAAAACAATATTCTCAAATCACTCCGTGTGTCTTTTTGATTATTTCTCATTTGAAATTATTGTTAAAATAAGACTGCCTTGGGTGCATCAACAAATAAATTAACCTCTTGATCAATGTGTAACTATATGACTTTTTTTTTTTTTTTTTTACAAGTCTTTTTATTTCATTATAGTGTACAATAATCGATGCCATTTCATATATTGTAATATCACAGTACACTCACTACACTCCCCCCTCCCTCCCTCCACCCGCACATGCCCACACTGACGAAACCAAAAACATTTATTAAAAAAAAAAAAAATGCTTCTCAATATAACTTAAACAACAGAGCCATGAAAATGAAAATAAACATAAAACGAGAAAAAAAAAAAAAAATATATGACTTTTTAATCTTTACCCTTTTTATTATATACCCATGTTAGTTCTCAATTTATGATGAACATCAAACAACAAGTTTTCTATTATTTTTTCTATCATACTAAATTCATGCTGCTGTCCTTGTAAGAGCTCAAGGTGTCATGTAATTTGTTCTTTGGAGCAGCTGAAGGGCTCTGATGCGTCGGTTGGATATAGGGAACAAGCCTCAGATGTGGCAAATATGACTATACCACTTCTAATTTTGTAGATATTATCATTTGAAATTCCTGTTTCCACCTCCGAATCTCTCTTTTCTTTCTACTAACGCAACCATTACTTCTCACTTCCTCTCATATCTCTATTTCTGTCGTTGCATTGCACCTCACCTCTGCCTATCACTTTTCACACTGATACTGTGCATCACATCCTCACACCTTCGTACTTGTGATGTGCCCGTATGGACTGTGAATCTCAAAGGGAAACGGAAGAGCATTAATTTAAAGGCATGTGATTACGCAGGAATACATTCTTCTGTTCAGATTGATCCCACATTACATCAAGCAATATGTGTAGATCTATGACATTTATGAGTGTTTGTTTGTCCGTTTGTAATTGCGTGTGTGTGTGAATGTGTAATTAGAAAAAAAAGATCTGTGTAGTGTGAAGCAATCTGTCGCTCCACACAGGCTGAGAGTGTGAGCTATAATCTGCCGTGATGACGCCGATCACAGCCTGTGAATGGAGGTGCTGCGGGACAATGCTCAACCGCTCTGTGCCGGTGTGCCATTACAGAGATGACATCATTCCACTGCAGCACTTAGCGCGCAGCACACACACACACACACACACACACACACACACACACTATCAATTACGACTGCTCAGTTCTCAGGTCTCCCCCTACTGTCTTGGATTCGTCCTCGTGTGGGCAGCAGCAGCAATTAGTATGTGTGTTTCTGGGTGTTTGTGTGCGTGTGCGAAGCAGGAGTTCAGATAAGGTATAGACATCAGGCGAGCTATCGAGATTAACAGAAGCCCTACCACATCCATCAGCTGGGTAGTGTCAGAGCTGGGGGATGGGGAGCCCACTAATGGCCATATCTGAACGGATCCATCACATCTCCATCTTGTTTACACTTTAAACCCCCCACCACATATTGATGAGTCACTTTTCATTAGCCAGTCAGTGCATTTGTGCCTGGCATCGTGTGTCTCCATTTGGGCGCTTATGTGTTTATGGGGAAAAGCTAGAGATTAACAATAGATAAATAGATGGATGGTAGAAAAATACAACATTATTGCGTGTCCACCCACATCCTGCATGTCAATTATTACTCTGTATTTAGCTGTTTTATCTTCATGTCACCCAACCTGTCATTATGACTAATATCCAATGAAGCCACAGTGACTCCTCACCCTCCAGTCTGGTCAGGGAGTCTGGGTGCGTCTCAAGTTATTATGCCTTTTTTTAAGCCTTTTGTTAAGGTTCAAGCTTGTTTTGGTCTCAGGTTTGCTATACCTATTATTTGATATGGTTAAACTCAAAGCTGGGACCCATTGGTGAACTGACTGGGGATAAACGACAGACTTTAGTCGAAGGTCATGAGAGGATGAGTGGTGGATTAATTACAAGATATCATTGGACTTAATATGGCCGTACACAAGCAAGAGAGACCATTTTAAACTTTATTTTTTTTTTTACATTTTCTTAAATCTTTTTGTTGTTGAGGTTTTTTGATAAACACAAACTGTTAAATCCTGAAAGATCACCTCACTGAATGGTTGAAGAAGATTTATTCTTTGAGCATTCTGATGCATCAAGTGTAAACCGTATAAGTCTGTTTGGCATTTTATTTGCTGCTATCTACTTCTGCATATTGTGTGCTGAGCACCGCCCAAGACACACGACCACAACTTGCTATCTCGTCAGGTGATAGCACGTGGTCTTTTGTGGAGATGAAACTATGACTCACACTCTTGGATAACATTATAAAAGACATCACCTGGTGAGTTACACCATAGCTCAGGACGTCATTAACCTGATTCCAGACTTCTGAATCACCATGTCATAGATTTGCTCCACGAGTCAAATAGGCCATTGTTGTGTTATTGTTAGCTGTTTCAACGATGAGGAAAATAATTGACTAAACGTGAGTTCGAAAGGGGGGATTAACAACTGGTTGATGACTCAAGAAAAAATCAGTATCGGCAATGACTTCTTCAGCTGAGACATCGAATGAAACAACGCACACTCAAATGATTTGTATATGCTACATTATCATTACAGTGAATGTCTGGCAAACACAATGCTGTCCTGTATTGAAGATACACAGAAGTTTGTTCGCATCTTTGTTTCATTCTTCCAAGGACTTTAAGGCTTTCGGTGTGACTCAGCTGTAGGTGTGTACATGCTGACACTGAGAACAATAAATAAACAAAAGACCCACGTGTGATTTGGTAATCACAAGGCACTCAAAGAATGTACTTAAAGGAACAAACCACTCCCTTTTTAGGTATAATTACACATCCCAATCTGACACCGCATAGTCACAGATAAATGAAAGGCCCAATTTAAACACCTGTTAACAAATGCACTCAAACAACATGTCCAAGTGTTAGTTCCTGATAGGTTTACACTGCGAAGACATTGGTTATACACAATGTGAACAATAAATACACATACACCCTCCAACAGTTCACAAGCGCACATTATACGCCCAGTCACTTGAGCACCTCTGAACACTTCTTATTTGAATTAACCCTGACTTGATTTGTGGTTAATTGCCTCCTTTATAAAAAGATGACATTTAGAAAATAGGAGCCAATAAGACAACAGACAGACAGTACGAACAGACAACAGATTTGAGCCTTTTTTGTTGTGTTTAGAGGAATCCTCAGCCACAAAATCACAATGTAAATATCAAATACTCAACCTGTGAAATATGAAATTCTTGTAGACAACTTGTTTGTCCCTGCTTGCCTCCACACAGTGAACAAACACATTCAAAACTGAGATAGTCCTGGTGAATTGAAGTAAATTAGGGTCGTGGTTTAAAGGTACAATGGGTAGATACGAGTCACCAGCTACAGTATTATATACAGGGGCAGTATTTCACCTGTTCCACTGGGTCTAATCTAAATGTACAGTCAAAAGTTAAAAAATAAAGCCAACTATATTATTTTCTAGTATTAGTTTGGTATATTTATTGTGTAAGTATTAAATATTGTATTCTATAGCTATATAGCTTACTTCGAGTGGTTACTCTTCTATTTATTGAATGTGTACAGTCTGTTTGTCTGTCTTTCTTAGCGTGTAAATACAGGTGTTGATATGGTTTTGTTGCTAGTATTTTTCTAATTCATTTCATCAAGACTTTTCTCGTTTTTTTGTCTTCTCGTAAAAAGGACTTCAAACTTTCACAGCCTAATAATTGATATATTAATCGTCATTTGTGGATGAAATAACTTCAAGAAGACAGGAGCATATACCTTTGTAATGCCCTATACAAAATGAAAACTTATAGAGAATAAAACAAATATTTAGTCATATTAATGCCAACCCATTACCATGCTGGGATAGAGCAGACCTTAAATCTGGATGTAGATGGTATGAAATAGGTAGAAACAAAAATGCAGACCAACCCTGACTTCAGTGACCTCATGTGTGACTGGTGTGACTGCAGCCATGCCAGACATGCAGTCAGTCAGGTGACCAGCTGACTGGGAACCGCTGTTGAAATGTGGCTTTGGTATTTGTAGGTGTGGTGAGCCTGTTCTCAGTCATAAAGCCTGCTTTAATGTTTCTGAGTTTTGCAGTAAACCCTGAGCTTTGGGATTATCTCTATGGAAGAGCACATTGGATTTCCCCCCCCAATTCCTTTATGCTTTCTAAAATGTCTCCTCTTCATGAAAGAGTGCTTTAAGATATCAAGTTAACAGAAAGGGCTTTGTGTTTGTTTGAGGTTCTTTTGTATATTTGAGGACAAAATGAAAGGGCCACATTGGTAGACCGAAAGCACCTGATGCATGTCCTGGGTTCGGCAACAATGACAGTGCGGTTATAAAGGTACCATACTGTGTGTGACAACACAGCTTGGGTTTCACAAATCATTCAGGCTGGCTTTACTCTGACAAAGACCAAAATGTATACAGAGTGGTCTGTAATTGTATTTCCATATAGTGGAGCATTAAACGTGGGTGGTTGCAGAGGCTCAAACTATACTTTTTAACAAGTTAATGTGTTTCAGAAAAACAGACGTATGACATATTTTGATAATAAGAGCAGAGTGGCCTGGCAAGGTTCTGTTGAATGTTTTTATATATTTATATAATGTCACTTATTTAGACATGCAAGTGACCCCCATCTGTGAGTGTTCCCCCTCTCCCTTTTTATGTTACGCAACCACAGAAGAAAAGCACCCAGCCCAGTGTCAGGTATCAAGGGTTGCTGTACGTCTGCTCTCATTTATTGCAGCCTCACAAAAAACAAACATTGTGCAAGAGGACTTCCAGGAACTTTAGGAACACAGAGTTGTTTTGCTGTTCAGACTGACATGCGAAAGAGATTCATCTCCTGGAGGGAGTATGAGGTTAAATGTGTTCACGCACAAGTGCTCACACTCGCACTGTTTTGGAAAACACTTGGCAGGATAACTTGTGAATTAACAGCACATGTAAGGCAGGCAAGCGCTGTAACTTTTTCCTTGCCTCGCAGAAAATTCCTCTCATGGTTATATGAGCTGTTAAC
This sequence comes from Notothenia coriiceps, assembly GCF_000735185.1. Classification (NCBI taxonomy): domain Eukaryota; kingdom Metazoa; phylum Chordata; class Actinopteri; order Perciformes; family Nototheniidae; genus Notothenia; species Notothenia coriiceps. The sequence goes on along the minus strand of NW_011369947.1, from coordinate 24,157,495 downwards.
AGCAGCCTTGTGCTTCCACAGCACTCGTGAAATGTATACCGCTAATACTTTCATATTTCTACAGCAATAAAACCATTTAAGACAAGGACATGGGTAGGGTGTGGAGCCTCACCAAGCTTTATTTACATGCGCACCATTTCTTATACAAACTAGATTACAATTCAAAATGGAATACACAGGAAAAATACCCACTAACATCAAGTCGAGAAGAAGCAAGATTAATAAAGGGCAAAGTTCAAAGGGCAAAGTTCAGAGGGTGTATGGAGGGAAGCTGGCCTGGGCCTCTAAATAAAGATGGTAAAGGTCCAAGAGGAGATGATGAAAAGGAAACGTCCACGAGGTGATTAAGGTATCTAGTGGTATGTCTCTATTTTTTTTGCTTTTCTTACTTTAAATGTGCACATGTTGTGCTGCAGGTGTGTGTGTCGGGCACAATAGGACATAATCCGTGCTTGGATGAAGCAGTAGCACTGAGTGGTTGTGTGGAAGGCCTGCTCCACTATGACTTAAGTGTAAACTATTTCCTCAAAGAGCCAAAACATTTTTCACTGAATGTTCAAAAAAGTATGGAACACCTTCCTGCGATTGAGATTTGCAGTTTATCAAGGATCAATAACCCCTCTTTAAATTAAAGGATTACAGGGTGTTCCTGGATTTACCTTGTCAGTCTTCTTTACAGGAGTGAAGTGCTCCTAATATTTAGTACAATCAGCATAGATTAATTGAAATGCTTAGCAGCTCAGGTGATGGCTCAGGATTCCCCCCTTCCAAAAGACGTGATAAATGCTCAGGAAAATTTCGGATGTGACAAGTGTGTAAGAAATTCCAGCTCGTTGTCAGGTGACACTTTAACCACTTCAAAGTTATGACCAAAACGCTCGCTGAGAGCACCAGGACGTTAACCTGCTGTACTCCACGTGGAATACAACTAGTGTGAAGCTGAGGAACGTCCGTTAACGAGGCTTTCCCTGTGCCTGCCTCGATGTACACACACTTGTAATAATAGACACATTAATGCAGGAGGATGGTGCAAGTGCTGCTCTGAAAGCCCTGATTTTAAAGATAGAAAGTGTGTGCGTTTCAGTGCTTAAACACACAGGGTTCCTTTCGATTTTACAATTTCAGTCGCAGGATGGCACCATCGGAAGGGTCTAGGGGTACAGCTAGGTCATGCACTAAACCTCAGATAGCACAAGAGGTCATTCTAGCCAACCATGCACACACTCTCCTCTGCATTGGCCTCAAAGTGATTCACACACATCTGTACACTATTATACACAGCCGGGCATACACTTCATGTCGTTACCCCAAACAGAGAAGAGATACCAGGGTGTCCAGATGCTACAACAACGGTTTTTCCTCCATTTTCTAAATCTGGTCCAACAATTTCATCGCTGGTATCAGGGTTCCCCCTCACTGGGGCGTGTAACGTTGTTCATTATTTCTTCAACTTTACCTTCAGAGGTATCACAAAATCCAAGGGTCAAGTACTACATGAGTATATAAGGACATACAGCGAGTATATATGCATTTCACACAGTTTCATAATGCATAAATACATACATGCATACAGTCGGCTGTGCTGTATGCACCATGAGGGATGGTGAGGGATTAGCACATCCTCGTGAGATTAATTCAACAGAAATAAACTCCACAGATAAACACATACACATTAACATGTTCTCAGGAAATACAGGAAGTCACCTGCAGGAGCACCAGGCATGTCCATGAGGGCATGTGTGTATGCAAGTTCAACAAGAGGAAGAAAAAAAGAAAAAGCTATGACAGCAAAACCAAAAATGACAGACCGCGTGAAGTTTTAATCCTGATGTTTATAATCCTTCTTCCTCTTCACCTTGACGGCCATAAAAGTTCACAGGTTACAAGTTCACAAACACAAAGCATTACTGTTTTTATCAAGAAATGTTAAAATACCATTAGAATGTGACTTGATGTTACTTAAACGGGAAGCCTCCCTTTTCCCCCCTGAGTGATCTTTATATATATATTTATGCATAAGAAGCCCCACAAGCTCATGACAAGAAAACAGCAGAGCTTAACACAGATCCCTGGTATTTTTTCTTCTTCTATCTATGTGTGTGCAATATATTTGTGTGAGTGCTGTGATTTGGCTGCCAGCATGTCCTACTGTTTGTTTTCAAGTAATTTGGCAATATACAGAGATAGCTTATTGTTTCACTCGAGAAATAAATGGCTTCAAGAGGAATGAGCCTGAAACCCTGCAAAAAACCCCTCCCCCCCCCCGCTGCCCCTATACAGGTTCAACCTTCGCCGTGCTACAAGTGGCTGCAGTTTTGGGCTTCTGCAGGTCGTGGGTAATAACGAAAACAAAAACGAACAAACAAAATGCACGGCTTGCTCTCAGGGCAGGATTCAACACTGTTTACATAGCACCTGTAATGGTGTGGAAATGTTCATAACCCTAGGAAACAGGTATTCATTTTGGCTACATCTTATGCAGTGATAAACGACCTCAACAGAACTCACCGGAAGTTAGGAAGTCTCAGAAAAGACTGACAAGATCTTTCCCCTTTCTTCTTAACTCTACACTGACCTGTACAAATATCCATGACAGAGATTTTCTTCAACTATTTTTTTTACAGTTAGATATACACAAAGATAGCAAATATGTTTGTAATATTCAGCTAATTTTAATATGACCCTCAGTATGCAGCATTTATTTAACTGAAGAAATTGTATTTGAACAAAACTGGAAGTGCATGGCATTGAGTTGAATTTTGTGGTCTGAAGTTTTGCAAACTGGAGAAAATTGTGTCTGTTTGTTTGGTTGTTGTTGTTTATGTGTGGCCTCTCAGTAAGAGAGATACTCTATTTCCATCTTTTCATTTCATCAGTACACCATTTCTTTTTGTAAAGACATGTATGATGCAGAAACAAGTATGATAAAAACAGAAAATCCATAAAACAAACACTGAACATTTAAAATCACTATGTGAGAACAGAGGGACATTTCTTTTTTCAACGTAACACATCCCAGGAAACCACTGGATCAGATTTACACCACATCACTTCTTGATTTTCTCACTTTAGTCTTTTTTTGTATGCAGTCAACGGAAACAACTGTACCGCGCACTCCTTCAAACTTTGCTTGATATTTTGTCCTTTTATTCAACCTGAAACCCTCTCTGATTAAGCAGTGTCTCTTTTGTATCAACAGACTGGGTGTCAAAGTAAAATTGCATAATTCTAAGATTTGTGAGTTTGACATAGCTTTTTTTGATGTTCTTGTTGTAGTTGTTGTTTCAAAGGAGTCTTTGAGGGCTGATGTGCAGTATCTCTAGAGTCTGTCGGATCGTTCAGGTTCACGGTGTGGGAGCAAAGGTAAAGCTCTCGAGAGGAAGTCTTCTGTAAACACAGGGTTCGTATTTTACGTTGTGCTGATGGCAGGTTTGGCAAAAAGGATGTTGTGTGTCTTATCTTCTCTTGCACTACACAGTTCAGACCTGTAGAGATAAAGGACGAGATGATTATGTTTGAGTATTCATACTCTGTTCTAAAGTCAAATGTTTTGTATTCGGGATGCACCGATCAGATTGGGTCTTCTTCACCAATATACTTGTTTTTTCCCCGATCTACAGTATACACAGTACTGTGTACATATACATAGTACAGTACATGCAGCGGTCATTTTTTTGGTTTTGGGAAAATGACAAAGCAAGGCAGAGTTGAAGTAGTTTAGTAAATATATGCAGAGACATGTAATTACATCAAGGGAACATTTTCTATGTGTATTCAAAAGACAACAAGTGCAGCAATGACTCTTATTATTGTTTATAACAGGAGTTCTGTGATTTCTCTTTAGGTATTGACAAACTTCTAAACAATATAGATACAATTTTCACAAGCCTAGAAAGCATGTTGGTCTATGAATGTTTCCATTTACATTACACTTTCAAGTTAGCTTACACACACATCATAATCAGTTCTGCAAACAGGCCTTATACAAAGTTTACAATTTGGAAAAAAGAGCATTTGTATGGGATCCGTTCTTGGCATTGGCAAAACCTTGACTTTAGGTTTAATCAGTGCATCCCAAAGTCCCCTTTCCCCTTTATCAAAATATGCCTTTGTACAAATACCAAATGATTTCTGAAATGCACACAACACTCGAGCATACACACCTGCTCTGCTCCTCCATGGCCTGAATCTTTCAGCTGGGTACCCAGCTCTGAGAGGTCTGCTTGGTGCTCGTGAAGTTGCCAACTCCATTCATGTTGGCCAGAGAGTCAAAGTTAAAGTCCAGACCATCAGCGTCCATCAGCTCGTTCCTGATGATGGAGTCCATATCACACTCCAGGCTGCTGTTGAACATGTCCAGGTCCAGATCTGTGGGGAAACGGTCCTGGCAGAGCCCTCCACTGCCGCTAACTGTCCCATTCAGGAAGATCGAGGTGTCGATCTGCATGGAAGAGGAACCGTTTCCTCCCAAAGGTGAGAGCAGGAGCTGCTGCTTGACATTAGCCAGAGCGTTAGCCTCGTTGGCTAAGTTAAGTCCTCCGTTCAAAGACCTCAGTGAGCTCTGGTTGTGGTTGTTACTTTGAAGTATCTCCCCTTGGCTGCCCTGAAGTCCTCCAGTCGTCCCAAAAGTCATTACGGGATCATTACGGAGCATGAGGCTACGCCGTGAGTTCTGGGAAATGACGGCGGCGGCGCTGGCCTGTGACATCAGCGGGTCAGACTGCGTCATCATAACATCGCTGTGGCTGTGGCTGTCAGAGTTGAGCAGGTCTTGTAGCGTCTGACTGCCGAAGCGTGACAGGCTAATGCTGGAGAAGGAGGTCTGCTTGTTCTCCTGGATGGTCTGCATGGGGGACGGACGCAGAGAGGAGACCGCCGTGTGGGGGCCAAAGATGGAGTTAGTGTAACCATTCACTCCCGCGTTAGGAGGAGAGGTGGTGGGGGGAGAGGTGGTGGAGGAAGGTGAGACTAGCCCAGTGGGTTTGGACCCAAAATTGAACCCTGAAGGACCATTTGGAATGGCCGGCCCTGTGACGGTTGGCACCAGGTTAATGTTATCCAGCAACTCATCCATCAGGTCATCTGTGAGTCCGTCATTCAGGTTCATTGTTCCTGTGAGGTCTGCCAGGCGGGGCAGCTCAGCCGGCACCGCCTTCCCGCCTGTTGTAATAGGAGACAGCGCTCTGCATGGGCTGGAGTAGAGCATCGGCGAGAGAGGAGGCTCGTCATCGGGCACCTCGTCTAACTCGGGGTTGGCCAGAATGGGTGAGAGGCGACCACTCACTGTGCTGGCGTTGGAATTAGTGCGGGAGCGGAAGTCTGTCCATGCGTCCAGCTCCTCGCTGCTGCGTGAGGTTGGGCTCCCGGGCCACTTTGAGAGACCCGAAGGACTGTCTCCCCCCTCGCCCGCTGCAGCCGCTGCAGCCTGCAGAGCTGCCTTCTTCTTGGCCGCACGGCCACGGGCGGACTTTGTGTACTTGTTGCTGTTGTCCATGGAAACTGCACGGCGGCGAGGAGCCTTGCCGCCCTTCCCTCCCTCCGGGTTGATCATCCACCAGGAACTCTTCCCCGTTCCTTCGTTCTGGACGCGGATGAAGCGACTGTGGAGGGAAAGATTGTGTCGGATCGAGTTCTGTAACACAAAAGAGAGACACAGAAGAGACTGTTATGAGTCAAATCTATTTGAAATAGTCACTCACAACAATTACTGGCACCAATATTGATTTGTTTTTATTCTTTCTTTCCTAATACCAATACAGAAATCAATGAATACTTCCCATTAAGTCCAAAAACACAGGTCCATAAATCACCCACTACTACTGATTCTGCAGCGATGTAAACAGTCGCTTTGGTGAGGCAAAAATCCTATTGTTTCAATTGTTCATCCACTAAATATAGACAAGTTACTCTACACATTAATGTGTAGAGCAGCACTAAGTGCTGATGTCGGCATTGTTCCCACCGTAGCTTTTGTGTTATGGGTATAAAGGAGACAACAGAGACAGTGGTCTATAATCAAGCGTCTCCTCGATTATGAATGACATATACAAAGAGCCCCTGTGTTGCTTAAGGAGCTTGTTCTGTGTCAGATCATGTGTGTTTGTGCGTGCCTGTGTGAGTCTTGTCTGGTGTATATTGATCAACTCTGAGCTCCTGCCTTGTGCAAGCCTCAAAGGCTCATTGTGGGAAACTGGTGCACATGATGGCCCCTGCTAATTATCAAGAGTTGTATTCACAACAAAGAGATGAATGTATGTACTCATTGAAAAGCCACATAACAGCTCTTAGACTGATACACTTATTTAACACTAAGTAATTCTTTAAAAATGTTCGCCTTCTTTAAGGCATGCAGATTTCTAATTATGTGACATGCTGCTGTAACGAAAACAATTTCCCAAATTTGGTACCAATAAAGTATATCTCATCTTAGAAAGGAACAGGATCTGATCTGAATAGGGATTTTAGATTGAATAAATTAAACCACACACACACACACACACACACACACACACACACACACACACACACACACACACACACACACACACACACACTTTGTGTTTGTTTCATCCGAGTGTTCCAGGGTATTCTTGAAGGCCCTGACGGTTCGCCACTGCACAAAACATGTTTGCAATGTGGAGATGTCAAATTCTGTCTTCCCTAATCCATTAGTGCATGTTAAAAGAAAGATTATATGATCAAATTGGGCTTTGTAGTTATTTAAGAGCAACTTCACTTGATCTGTAAATTACAGCCCTGCACATGAGCATCTGGAAAACCCCATGTCTACACACAAGCACACACAGAAACCACCACAACACTCAGTCTCAGCCATCTGGGAACTTAAGAAGACATCATTTCATAGTCCTTGTATGACAGCATAATGATGATAACACAAACATGCACACTAAGAATCAAACCTCATATATCAATTCACAGTTAATCTATTATCTATTTTCAAAATGCAAACATTATGAGCTTTTTAATCTGACTTTCTCTTTAAAAGAATGTGTCCGCTTCATTTTGTGCACAGCAACCTACTTAAGGCCTTGTCAAATTCAGTAGTTTGCCTTTGTCTCCTTCCATACCCTCTTCCCCTTCCGCAGTTTCTTTTGTTTCGCAAACACATTTCTCTTATAAACTTTGAGGGACTCTGGGGCTATGCGATATCCTCCCATATAAACAACCCAACCACCATCCACAACACACATGCACGCATTTTCTCTCTGTTCTCCCCCCGTGTATATTTTTACTCCATAAAACAGAACAGATATCTTGGTTTCAAACGCCAAGGGCGAAGTTTTGAGGGAATCACAATATTGTTTTCCATGAAGTAATTCCGTCTTTCCTGGACAGCAGTTTACAGATAATTTGGTCTGGATTGTTTTTCTGGTCAAAGGCAGTTCAATTAAAGAGGATAAAGACAAGCTTAAGTTACTGCTCTGAATGCTACGCTGGCGGAGTAAGAAAGTTTGCTCTCTGGGGAACCTGCGAACTTTGCTAGTGTGTGTGTGTGTGTGTGTGTGTGTGTGTGTGTGTGTGTGTGTGTGTGTGTGTGTGTGTGTGTGTGTTGAAAATAACAAAAGTTGTTTTTGCAGGACTATTTGATTTTTTGTGATCACTGCTGTTCATTAGCAGCTAACCCATAAAAAGTTGCTTTAAATCATGAATTGTTTGTGTATCTGTGTTTCCCAAGTGTGTGTGTGTGTGTGTGTATTCTGCGCAATGAGGTAAGATGAGAAGTGATACCAGGGAGACCAGTGTTTATCCTCTGCCAGCATCTCTTGAGGCATGACGTAATGCATATTCACACACACACACACACACACACACACACACACACACACACACACACACACACACACACACACACACACACACACAC
>NW_011369947.1:24149369-24149572 GCF_000735185.1 Notothenia coriiceps | reverse complement strand
AACTGATTGAATTATGACTGAAGATCGCCAGCTGTCTTCCTCTTCCGTTTTTTTCCTCAATATGTAAAGGCTGCAGCACCTTTGACAACTTCTCTCCACATATCAAACATACCGGTAAGCCAGCATCGTTTACTGAGAAAGCATATAACTCTAACCACGCAGAATTAAACCCTCTGTGTTCCTCCGATACTTTTCTTTTCTTT
>NW_011369947.1:24139050-24149329 GCF_000735185.1 Notothenia coriiceps | reverse complement strand
TGTGTGTGTGTGTGTGTGTGTGTGTGTGTGTGTGTGTGTGTGTGTGTGTGTGTGTGTGTGTGTGTGTGTGTGTGTGTGTGTGTGTGTGTGTGTTGAAAATAAGGACTAAACAACTAAACCACACAGCCTTTCCTAGATAGATTTGGTTGAATAGAGTGAGCTATATTTTTAATGTTATGTGATTCTTGAGACATCTTATAGGCTGTCTTAAGGTTTGAATGTTATTTTTTTGTTTCAGCTTTACAAGCTACTGGCAAATGGGAAGCTGTCATTCAGTCTCAACACACTGATACAAATAAAAGCAATGACATCACAGTTGTTTTGTCCAGCATTGCTCTCATAGTGGCTCTCATAAATAAATGATAAGGCACAGGAGGAGCTAGGTTGGGTCATAGGGTGTAGTTGTTAATAGGATAGTTTGACCAAATACATCTAGTTGTCTGAGAGAAATCTATGAAAACTAACAGAAACAAGAGCCAGAGAGACAAGTGATGGAAAGAAAGCAATTAGTAGACAGAAAACAACATTAAAAACCGAAACAAAGGAAGACACTACGGTGCATTGCAGCTGTGTCCTTTTGCTCAAATAAAATACAACCTGCTCCATTTTGTGACGGAGTTAAGCGAAATTAGTAGCATTTAGGATCATTTCAGAGCAGACCTCGTGCTCATGCAGGACCCCACCCTCCCCTCACCCTCTCACTCTCACTGTGTGTGGCTGCTTAATTATTGATGCTTATGTATTGCTGATTTTGGTCTTTGTGTTGTCCCTGGTGAATGTTCTAGTAAGGCGGATGGAGGTATTTATCTAACTCAGAAAGTAGGGCTCTATTCCTCATCCTGTCCACACACCAACAGGCCATCCCAATGGATATGACCTCAGCACCGCTGCAATCAAGAGGACATCCTCACATGCAGGAGTATATGTTTACCACTGAAATAATATATAGGACAGAGCTGAGAGCCGTGATTCAATCTACAGTTATTCACGAGCCAGCACTCTGGGAAGAGTGGGCCCTAATGTTTGAAATCATTCACAGAAACATATACTTTCATTTTGCACTGATTTGAAAGTAGAATTCAAATATACAATTACAAGACCATTTTTTAAATGTTGGTTCTATATTTAAAATTGTTTGATTTAAAATCTAATCAGACTTAGAGTAGGTGTGATCTTGGTAAATCTATTTTAGGTACTGTTTGTAAGGTTGCATGATTAATACACTACACAGTTGCTGTTTTTGTGTGTTCGTGTTCTGAGGAAGTGCAATGGGGCTCTCTTGTGGTGGAAATGTATCATTGCTTCTTTTTTGTATTCCTATGACAAATCCAAACCATAGTTTTATATAGTTAATACTACTGCCAATAATACTTTATTACATTTAATTTTCCGGAAGCAGCTTTCAAATCAAAGCTAAATGTTTTTACTAAGGTTAAATGCTTGTGTTTTTGAATTTTTTTAGAACTGACAACAATACATTTTTTGATGTATTTCATTTGTGCATTATGGGACATACATGTTCATCAGTACCCCAAAAAGTGACTGTATTAGGTATGTATTATGTGCCCTTCGAGTATAAATCATTTTACCTATTTTCTAGTGTGAGTACAATATGAATACAATATGTACAGTAGTTAGGCCACACTCCCTCGTACACAGTATGTGCAATTTGTCATTGCAGTTACAAAATACAAATGACCAGTAAAATATTACTTTTTTCTGTTTTCTTGCACATATGTTTTTGCAGTTATGAGCAGTTCCTATATTTCCTTTGTGCATTGCGTTGTAGTTGAATATATATAATATATAGTGTCCATTAAATTGCGATGTTTGGTGTTAACACCCTAAACACTCAAATCCGACTAAGATGTATTCTCTAATAGCGAAATGAGAGACAGTTAGTGTGTATTTAAATTGTAAAAAATAATAATTTAATAAATAATTTGTGCCACACATTCAATCTTATTTCAATGTGCATTGAATATTTTGTGTGTAGGCCTTTATTCAATCAGGAACTAGCATGTTCAGTGAATAAAGATGATGTGATCTCTAATGGTCTGAAATAGACAAACACTCTTTTATCCCTCAGTCTTCCCCTCTCAAATGGAGGACAGGACCTATAGGTCCCCTACTGCCAGTCTCAGAGCTGTTCGATAGATCTTATCAAACAGATCTGGTTACACAAGCTGTAGCTCTAAGAAGGTGGAGGACCTCCAAAAACAATATTAGCAGTATTGACATCTTTAATGTGTGGCAAAGGTCTAATCCCCGAGGCCACGGCACTAATGGGGAAATATTGAGTGTTGCCAGAACAGAGGTTTTCTTCTAATCTGTCCATTATGCGCTTCGGACAACCACTTTCGCCAGAGATGAATGTACGGAGATGGATGGGAGATAATGTGATCAATTCTGATACAATAAAAGGGGCCGATAACTCAAAGTCAGTCACACTCTCCGATGATTCGCTCGGCCCTGTATGAAAGAATACTATTAAACTAAGATCTCTGAGCCATTTCCTCTCTCGCTCTCTCTTTCTGTGCTTTGCCGAGTAATCCAATCAATGCAACCATTTTCCTCTTCCCCATTTCATCCCTGACTTATTGCAACCCTTGAAATGTTTTCAGTGTCACTCTTTTTCAAAGTTTTTCTCTCTTGAACCTTACCGGCAATCGTCCATTTTCTCTCCAGTCCATTAGGCCCAACATTCACAACAGGACCCCTGAAAGAGAGCAGGACGAGTCATTAGGATGTAGGACAGCAACCAGCAGCCCCCACTCTTTAGGCCTGAACACATAGCTTTGCACGTTTGACTAAATAAGAGAACTGGCAGGCTGTGAGAGACACTGAGGGAATTGCGGAGCTGGAATTGGGCGATTGAAGAAGACGCATCCAGTTCTCTGATGCATAACTAAGACAACAGCGTGGGTCTGTGGTTTATATACACACAAGGCTCTTCTTTAGCGCCGGCTGCTCTATCACAGCGCCCTATCTCTCCTCCACATCCAGCCGCACTGGGTCCACACATCAGCCCAGCACGCCAGCGGATGGCACTGTAGCTGGTGATAACATATTGCATTGTCTGAGTTCGGAGCATGTTTGGCTACAGTCTTCTGCTGCAACTCCAACTAAAGCTGCAGTTGTGTGCAAAGAGGTGTGTGGAGTTCATGGAGAAAATAAAACTGTAGAGCTGAAGTTTGGTTCATTTAGATCCTTCTTATGCATTGCAACAACTAATGATTATTGTTTTGTCCTTCTTAATCAAGTTAAAATGTGTAAATAAAGTCTTACATTTATTTAATCAACATTTAAGTTCTCATTTAATATACATATTTAAACAGAGACCAGGTGTTCTGTTTGCTTACATTAATAAATAACATTTACCCAAACAATGTGTACAACATATTTATTTATGGTTTACCATTTTATTTGATCCATTCTTTATTAAGGACTATTTGACTATTTATACACTAATGTTTTACTTTTTGGTAGATCGCAGAAGATGACTGATGAATGAGAGTGGTTGTTCTTCCAATCAGTGTTTATATGTTACAAGACTTAAAAGCACGAAAAGTAGGTTTTTCATGAATTCTTTTTTTTATAATCATACAAAACAATCCCTCTCATTTATAAATGATTACACACAAGGAGAATATGGCAGTGTCTGTATCTGCAGTCCTCTGTATTCTCATGTTTTGCTTTTTTGAGTTGATCCTGGGTGCTAGATCTTAAGCACAAGTACAAAAGAAAGCTACATAAATGACGACACAGCACTTAATCGCAAACATAGTAAGGTTAATTGCTGAGCAGAAAAAGCTGACTCTTGTGCGAAGAAGAAGAAGAAGAAGAAGAAGAAGAATCAAGGTGCATGTATGAAGCTTCACGTTGGTCTTTGGACTCTAAGTCAAACATTTATTGGGAGCACAAGGGAATTAAACCATTTTAAATTAATGCAGCATTTCCAGTGACTGTTTTGTTGTTGCTCATTGTTTCCCACTGTCATATTATTCTGCGTGTCTCCCTGCTGAGCTGCATGCTGAGACCTTTCTACCCCTGCCTGTGACCTTTACAAATTTTGCCCTTTGCCGCTGCTTTGTTAGTCTGACCTTATTAAACTTTATTTTTTTACCATGTGGTCACAAGTGAGAGTCAAGTCCTCATCTGAACACACGGTTGGTGCCATTCTTCAAATGAAAAGGAGCATGGGAACGAAAGATGCTCATTAAAGTGAAATGCAAGTCCAATTAAAAATAGAAACAAGACACAATACAAAGAGAAAAAAGAGGAGAAACCAATCTAAAAGAGGGAGAAGGTGAGAGGGAGGGAGAGACCGAGTGAGCAGAAGAGAGATGCCGGCTTTTGAAAAAGTTCCAGTCCACAATGACTCATTACTCTGCATCTGTGTGTCTGGCAGGGCGGCACATCTTTACGCCACAGCAGCTGCCCAGTGCAGAGGAGCCAACCCTCGATATGCTTTACCAGCCTGCAGGGTGGGACACCACGCATTATCTCTGCCTCACTCCGTTTGTCTCTCAGCCTCCCTCTCTGCAGGGTTTCCTCTTCCTTTTCCCACACATCATACAAAAAACCCCTAAAAACTGAAGTGTGTAATTACGGTTGTGTTCAGGGCCTACTGAACATTTATCACAGGGAAATGTACAATGTGGTATGGCTCGGCAATATAGTTACTTAGCCTACACGTTGGACAGGACTAAAATCATTTATGAAATATGTTGTGAACACACTTGTTGTCCTCAGTGTTAATCCTAATGACTTTGGTGATCCCCTGTTTAACCTCAATGACATCGCTGGTTCAAAGCGACATTTAAGGATTAACCATTGTTAACCCTCATTGTTTTTAACCATGTAACATCTTAAGTGTCCCTACAGCTTTTTCTTTGGATCCACCATCAGGGCTGAATGTTAATTTGTCGAATAATAACCAAATATTTGCAGAATGAATAACACTGTTTTTAGCCTTATCTGCATGTTTTGTTTATTGCCAAATTAGCACATGTTAATATAATAATGTAAGTTAATAAACATCCTAAATGTTATCTATTAAACATCAGCATGTCAGCATTGTCATTATAGTATAAGCCAATCATAGCTGCTAGCCTAGCAGACTAGACTACAAGAGTAATGTAGTTTATTTTAACCAATAAAGAAGATATCAGTGGTGAACAAAACAATAACAATCAATGATAGACAAGCCATTGGGGATATTGTTGTATGATATCACTACATGTACAGTGAGACAATGTACATTTAGCAACAAAAAACTCCATGATTTTTTTAGGCCATTGTGTGCAGAAAAAAAAAAGGCATCTGTTTATTTGGATGTAGTGTGTAGTGTGATGAAGTACATTCATTTGTTTAATTTGCTGGATTAAATTAAAGGGATTTTAAAAGACACTCCGCTGTTGCACTGCGTCGTGTGATATACAAAACTAAATATATACTGTGAGACATCATTTGTATCTAAGTTGCCACAGCCGTGTCTTTTCCTATCAACAGCTCTCTGAAGTGGACTTAATTACATTTCTGAACCAGAACAATTTCATCAAGCAAGCACAAACACTCTTTAGCAAACAAAAGTAAGAGTTGATGCTTTGAAAAGTATGACAGGATGATATTCACACTTGTTCATCTGTATATTTATTCTTAAAAGGTCTCACTGATATACTGAAAGATATATTTAAACTACACATTAAAGAAACCATTAGACGGCCCTCTTCCTCTTTGCACAGGCTGAAACCCCCACTAGGCTTTCAAGAAGGATCAAGGCAGGATTAACCAACTTCCTTCCTCATTACTTGAAGTAAAAATAGACCTGCCAGTGTTGGATTGGTAATGACAACAGGGCGGGTAACTTTTTTCCCCCTTTTATCCAATCATGCTCCTGATGTCCTGGAGGACGGCTGACATAAAGATGGATGATTCTTTTGAGGGTTAGATGGCTAATTCCATCAAGGATGTAGTCACCGTCTTCAAAATGCAATTAAAGATTCCAGCTAAAATTACTTATTGTGGCTCGGCCCCTCACACAGTATTTTCAGACACACCTTGATGATCATTTAAACCTCAATTCCTTGTTAGGAAATGACTTTTTTCAAAGGATTTTCACGATTTGCTTCAGTTTAAGGTTCCATCCTGCAAGTATCTGTTACGACTGAGGCGGCATTTTGATGCGCAAATAACATGGCATGACACAATCCACCACAAACTGAAAACCCTGACCCTCCCATCCCAGGAGACCTTCTGAGAAATATCTCAAATATCTTTTTACATAACCATTTGTGTCACATTTCCAGCACATGTACTTAAATATTGAGGAATGTATATGAGGTTTATTGCACTTTGACTAAATTAGTGTCTCCAATTTGAATTCACTCTCCTGTAAAATTAATGGATTTGCGATAAACCTCAGTTCACGGTGGTGAGCCACATTTAGAGCTGTGTGCCTGGTAGAACATTCAGACTGAAGTTATATTCAGCTCAGCTACAACTTTCAGACTTCTGTGTTTATATTTGTTTTAAGCGTCGATGAAACTTACTCTGAAACAGGAAGTAAAGTTTAGAGCCAACAGAAAAATACTTTTAAAGACACGTTTCATTTATGACTCTTGACACAAGTCTGATTCAGTGACATAAACGGGAAGACATTTAACAGCTTGTTAATAACAGCACGGTGCTAAAGCTCCTCACAGCAGCCGCACAGTTGTTGCTTGGAAGAAAAATCGCTGTTTAAAGACGTCTCTAAAAGGCCTTTTAGTCCCCAATCTGCCAACTTCAAGAAACAAAGATCTGACCTGGGGGCAAACAATCTAAAACGCAGTGCAAGTGAGGCTCGCACTTGTCTCCAAAATGTTTAAACAAAGTGACTATTCTTTCAAAATGAATGGAGTTGTATTTAATTGGTGCTGAAAGACTTCATATATCACCATTCAGGCATGCACCAGTGATTAGAAGAGTTTAAATTGATACAGACAAATGTTTAATTTTCTCAAATGTTCTTTTATCCCTTATCCCTTAGTAATAAAAGGAATTATGATTTAAAAGACCATTACAAAATACGAGAGAAACACTACAATGGAGGATTTTTCAAACTTACTGAAAAGGGTTGAAAGGGTCTATTATCCTTGTTTGAGATTACACTTTACTGATCCCCATGGGGAGTTTGGAATCTGGCAGCAGAAAAAGTGATTTATCAGGAAACAGAACAGATATAGGCACACACATACAGCACACACATTATGAGAGAATTACAACTGCTATGTATGATTATAATTGAGATTAGAATAATGCACCAATAGAGAACATTTACATTTTAGAAAAAATAAAAGTGTGGTTAGGGTTAGGCCAGAAACCAAATGGATACCAGTACTGCAGTAAACCCACTACCACACAAGCTGATGGATTAATATCGTCTGCAGGTTGTGCCTTTTTGTATTCAAGTAATGCCATTTGTTATCCTTCGCAAAACCACTCACTCGGATAGAGCTATGGAACATGTAAAAGCTAACATATGAAACTCTCAAGTCTAATTAAATAATAACAGTCAGTCAAATTTGATATGAAGCAATACGGTAGAACAAAGCGGACCCAGCCAGCTTCTTGTAAAAATGTTCAGTAATGCAAATGTTGTCATAGATGTATTAAACTGTGCGAAATGGTCCTCACAGTGGCATCCCTGCTTTCTACGGAAAAAAACAATCACTGGCTCTAGAGAGGGCGTTCTGAGCATGTACATCACTTCTAGACCACTGCAGGGTCTCTGATATGCTTGGGAAGGAGTATCGGATATGAAACCTCACTGCTAGATGTCACCAAATACACACTGGTCCCTTAACTGTTCATTGTAACATTAATATGATGGATCATTAATCTTATGCAGAAATATATATAGGAAATAAATGCAGCCGTAAATGATCATTAACATAGTGATGAGTCCAGAGCCTGTGCAGGTCAGGAGAGACAACCTGCTTCTACACCTTCCCCATTTGCTGAGACAAAAGGGCCATTTAGAAATGAAGATGTATGGTGGTGGGTGTAAAACACGAGAACCAAGAGACCTTCATGCTGCCACCGTGGGGTGTTTAAGCAGATGCTGAATATCACCATAGAAGCAGGGGGGAAATATTATCAAGGATGGAATTAGTTTTTGTTGTTTTTGTCTTGGTCTGCATTCTCCAGGTCGTCTGAGTTCAGATAAAATAACTTTTTTGTCGCTGAATTTCCCTGGGGATTAAGGTTGTAGCAGTACGAGATATTCATTGCAAGGTAAATGTCTCAAACACAGTTACACGGTATCAGGATTTTGTTCTTATATGTGGTATTTTAATCATTGTCACAATTGTCACAGAGCATGTCAATTAAACTACTAATGAAAAACCCTATCAGCTTATCCAGCCTTTACCTTTAACTCACACAATCTCATATGTCAGTTTTTTCAATATCGTTGATAAGCACATGTGGCGTCAAGTGTCAACTTTAATACCAAGCTATAGCAAAATATTGGTATTCAACACAGCTGCACTGTTTGCTGGCCACTACTGATAGAAGGTATAGTTTTAAGGAACAGTATCCTGCCACCTCTTGGTTTATTAGTCCTGTCTAGCCTGTTGTTGATAAGCACCCCCAGGTACTTGTAGAATTGCACCATGTCCACCACCTCAGCCTGTATTTTGACAGGTGTCGCTGACTTCCCGCTCAGTAATAAGCAGTAAGGCCATTGTAAATGACAACCTTCATTCCATAAGGACAGATTCTCTCTTGATGAGAGGCCACATCAGAGGTGAACACTGCCCGAGAGAATGACCGGATCGTTTCTGGAACACAAGAGTGACAGCCCATGTGTGGCGGCGGTTTCATTTGGCATCTCAGTCCAAATGAACACTTGGCTGTGGATTTTTCAATTGCTTTTCACCACCAAATATAATAATAGCTTGTGTAAAACTGGTGCTACATCCACCACGAAGAGATCCAGACATTTGGTCGAAGAGAGACGTATTAAAACTATTCTGGTGGTTGGTAAAAGCTTGGCTGCATTGGTAATGTAATTTCTAATATTAATGCTGCTTCTATTTTTGATCTCATAAAATATACAAAACAATCATTAAAAGTAAAGAAAATTGTTCATTTATATATATTTTACACTGGCAGCATCAAGGACAAAATCAGATAAATCAAAATCAAACCTTTAACTAAAGCTTGACATTTTATTTCATTTTAAACCTTTATTTAACCAGATTGGTCCCTTGAGATCATAGATCTCTTTTTCAAAGGAGACCAGCACATGTTTTGGTGCGGTTTAGTAAAGCAGCATTTGTGTATCTTGCTTCTTTGGATCGAATGAAGCAAATTCCAGTGATTGCTGAAAATTGTGTGGTTTGTTTAAACAGTCAGTTGAACTTTGATGATGCAGAATGACTCGGGTTTAATTAAAGCAGGGAAAATCCTGAACAGATGAGGATTGTGTCCAGGAAGTAACAGAATGTAATAGTTAACAGTGAAGCAGCCCTCATATAGCTTTCCAACTGACGCCTGCAATAGCTTTAAGGCTACTTGAGGGTGATGACATTTTAATCACCAAATAAAGTTGATATTGAAACAATGGCAAAGATGTGGAGGAATGCTTCAGGCGTAAATCCAGTATTCATAACCTTTAAGCTGTTTTGGTCTAAACCAGGGGTCTGCAACCTTTTTGACCAAAAGAGCCATTTTGCCCCCTTTTCCACCAATTTTTTTTGGAGCCGCAAAAAATATTTGATAGATTGATTGCTTATAAAGTTGTATATTGTTACATCATAGACACAAACTACAGTTTTTTTGCATTTATTATTTATTACATTATAGAAAACTGTTTAGGCCTACCTCTAATAATAAACAAATAACTCTTATAAGGAGAATAAAAAATACACAGGCCTACTTTAAAATAAATTAACACAGCATTTGGGGAGTCCTCTGCACATTTAAAGAAAATGAATATAATTAAAATGGGCCCACTTTGAAATAAAAAAAAGTATAGCTGCACCCTAAAAAGAGTTAACTGATTGAATTATGACTGAAGATCGCCAGCTGTCTTCCTCTTCCGTGTTTTTCCTCCAATGTAAAGGCTGCAGCACACAGCTCACTCAGTAAACTTATTTCTCTTTTTGATTATAATACTGATGAACGTTCAAAACAAAGCACTTTGGCAAGTTAGCACATACGCTTTAAAATGCTTAATAAGTACCGTAACTTTCATGATTTCTCCATGAACGGCCGAATATTGTGTGAC
>NW_011369947.1:24131545-24139028 GCF_000735185.1 Notothenia coriiceps | reverse complement strand
TTAATTAGGTCAACTAAAATATGCGTGATATCCTGTATACGGTCCTGCGCCAGCGCCTTTTCTTGCAGGCGAATAACCTGACCCCCGGCTCGATGAGCGTCGCTCATCGAGCCGGGGGTCAGGTTATTCGCCTGCAAGAAAAGGCGCTGGCGCAGGACCGTATACAGGATATCACGCATATTTTAGTTGACCTAATTAAAACCATTATGTTTTTTATTAATGTGTCACAGTATCACCTCAAAATACAAGATACGAAACATTTTCAACCGTGCAACAAAATATAAATAATCCTAGAAATATATATTTTTTCATTTCCTTCTTATTTTTGTCTAAGCTCAAGGGAACCAGAGCAGAGGGCTTAAAGAGCCGCATTCGGCTCGAGAGCTGCGGGTTGCCGACCCCTGGTCTAAACCAACTCCTCAGAGAAATATCTGACTCTTCAGTTTCTGAAATGCTTCACCATGGTCAACAACGAATCAATGACCTTGTTTATCTGCCATTTTGTGCTGGGAAGGTGGTGTAAAGTTAATTAATCAGACGTGTATACAGAAAACTAGAAATATGCAGATGAAAGCAATGAGATAA
Source organism: Notothenia coriiceps (assembly GCF_000735185.1). Classification (NCBI taxonomy): domain Eukaryota; kingdom Metazoa; phylum Chordata; class Actinopteri; order Perciformes; family Nototheniidae; genus Notothenia; species Notothenia coriiceps. The sequence continues at coordinate 24,138,443 of NW_011369947.1, read as the reverse complement.
CCAAAACACTAGAGCAAAACAAGTCGATGCTAACGACTCGAGTCATGATTATTTGGGTTTGTCTCCATGAGCAATTTCTTTCAAATCAAATCATGTGACCGATTGTTAACAGGATAGACAGGAACAGATAGTGCTGCAGTATGACAGCGGCAGATATAATATGCCCTGTACAGCGCACATTATACAGAGGGAAATAACAGCAGCTCTCTGTGACAGCAGCTTTGTTGATGCTTATGCTATGTGTGAGTAATTTGTAGATACTGAAATCACATCTAACATGCTGCTAATAAACACAAAAAGCATAATATAATTTATTTAAAGGGTGTTTTCTGTGTAGTTTATAACCATTTATTTCATTCTAAAATACGTGTAGCTATTTTCATTTTTTTGTTACCGACGACTTATGTATTAATCATCAAAACTTTAACAAGAAAGTGCTGTTACAAGGAACTATTTTTGGATTCATTATACAGTATGTAAATAGTAAAATGCAAATGCTGATGAACATATTGTGCATATTAATAATTATTTAGTGGCAGAACTATAGTTTCAATTCCTTCACCAGAATTGATTTAAAAAAGGATATGGAATCTACATTACATAACACTACTAGAGGCATGAGATAGAGTCCTCCTGCATTCAGGAGTGTCTCTTAAAACAACAGGATTTAAGGCTGGATTTGGACTCACAGAAAAGCCAACTTGTACAGCAGAACAACAGGGAGCGCAGACCGCTTGTGTAATGAGCGATGACCAATGAGAGTTCATGAATAAAACACATTGGCGTGTCTGAGGGAGTTAGAACAAACTATCAAACAGTACAGCACACTGCAATATGCTGCTATTCGCATACAGATTAAGTTTCCTTATTGCAGAGCTGACGTGAATATTGTACATTAATTATATGTGTTGATAAGAGAAACCCATCTGTTTCCCGTAGAGGAAATTCATTCATTTAATTTGACATGCCAAGATTAACATGACAGAAACGGTAACACCAGCTTTGTTTAAATAAAATGATAGACAGAATTTAAATACAATTAATTCTCATTAATCCAGATTTCTGCTTTCTTATATCTTTGATCAAGTCATTTTACAGAGGGATGATATTATTTAATTATAAAAGATAGTCATTTACAAGGCTGGAGGATTATGATTGTGAATGAAAGCAGTTATAATAAAACAATTATAACTTATTTTCTGTTATTTGGTCTATTTCTCAACAAACATTTTTCTGAAAAACTTGTTGTGATTGTTAAAAACACCCAAGCTGATATCATTTAAAAAACATTATACACTGTTGGCCATAAAGTTGGAATGCAATATGAAAATCATGAAATTATTGTGAGAATGTGATTTATTCTTGATATATCTTCTGGAAACGTTATTGATCAATCTCTTCCAAACATATCACAGTGAAGATTAAATAGGAATAAAAAGAGTAATGTGTTTGAAAACTTAAGCATTCCAACTTTATGGGCAACGGTGTATTTCTTAGCGCTATATCATTACGCTTATGTTAGTTCAAAGTCAAACATTTGGTAGCTCTGAAAAATTCCTGGCATCTTCCTACTATGCAAAGAGATGCAAATGAGCCGCTGCAGGCTGTAGATGCTGATGGTACACAGGTTCGGTCTTCAGATCTCTGCTTTCTGGATTTTGGAAACATCCGGACTAACAATCACAGAATGAGCTGTAAAAAACACGAGGGGAAGAAAACTAATGATTTCTGTACTCGCTCATTAAACTGTAAACATGTTGTGATCTATTAGTTGGCCCATTTAAGTAACTCTTTCAATCTGCACTATGGTATTCATGTCTTTCTACTCAGAGTAGTGACATTAAAACATGATCAAGTTGAATCAAACGTTTTCTTGGATGATTTAAGATACTTTATCATCATCTTGCTATCAAAGAGTCCCAGGTATGTTAACATCTGCAGGTCGGTCACACACACCATCATGCGTTAGGGGTCAATGAGGTCTTAAGGGTAATTGATTTAAGGTTAAAACATTTAGTCATTCATTCAGTCACTTAGTTCATGTGACTTTATAAACCATCAAAACCATGCTGAGGTGGAAGAAGTACTAAGATTGTTTTCTCAAGAAAAATTCAAATACTTCAGCACAAGGTAAAGTCACAAAACGATATAAAAAAGAATGTACGCAAAGTATCAAACGAGAAAGTGTACTTATAATTCACAATGGTCCCTGACAGTGCATCATTAATGATTCATTGTATTTGACCATTGGAAAAATGACTGCATTATTCACTAATACAGCTTTGTGGCTAAAAAAGACTACATTTGACACGAAGAAGTACCTTGAATTTATATTCAAAGACGATTTTATTCATATCCCCTGTGATGCATACATGCAGAAGATGCAATTAAATAGAAGCTGTACAAGGTGAAGTATATAAATACTTGATTGTTGGATTGTTACATTTATGAAAATACTCATATTTAAATCAACATTTATATAATGGATAAACCATACTTTATATATTGGTGATGTGTTTTAAATGTCAAACCCTTTCAGACAAAGTAACTGTCCAATTATTGTAGTGGAATGAAAAGTATTTCCTCAGTGCTGTGATACTCAATCACCCTCAGAGGTTTAAATACCTGAGACCATGCCAAAAGCCTCTCTAATGAAGCTTGGATAAGTGGTGAAATATCCAAAAAACAGAACAGCGGATAGTTTATTTTCAACTTGGCAGTCTTCCAATCCATCATCTGAAAATTGCTTGTTTGGAAGAACGCTAACAATGCATACAACTATTTTGGATTAAATAAAGACTAATCTCCTGCTGAATGTACAACAAATGACTCTTATCCATAAAAGTGCTTTTTAACTCTGACATTTCAGTTCTTGCATTTCTCTGCATTCATAATCCCTAACCACATATTAATGAGATGTAGCCTACTAATCACACAGAAAAGAGGTGGGGTTAGGGAGAATATTAAACTCTTCTACAAAATGTCCATCACTCTGGTTTTCAGTCACAGTGCAAACACAGCTCCTACACAGCCATAATCTACTATTTGAACATCTACAGCAATGTCCTTTCTATTCAATAACTCTATGATTGACAACCCTGTCCATCGCTACTGACAACATAAAAGCAAGCCTGCCAGTAAACCGGCTAACACTCCTAACATCCACACAACAACAATCAAACATCCCGCACATTGCCCTTATGAATACCCGCCGTCCGTCCCCCAGGATTTAGGCGGCCCTAATAACAAGCGAACCAAGGCCGCGAGCCCCGCGATTATTCCATCCCTTAATTAGGATTCTCATTATTTACAGAGTGAAGGGAAATACTCCGCAGCCACATTCACATCATAGGCGTCATCCGAAGGCAAAGATGATAATTAGATAGTCTAATCTGTTCTCTGAAGTGTCTGTTCCAAATCAACATTTCTGGAGTGTTTGTTTTCCTCCCCCCCCCCTGCCTTTGCTTTGCTAAGACACTGATCAATTACAAAATATTCGCTGGTGACTCATTTTCATTCTGCCATATGCAGCTCTTTTTCTTTGACGAATGTGATTTCTATGTATTTCTCTCCCATTTGTTTTCAGAAAAGAGGCCTGAGAATAAATGAGCACTGTTGTGATTTAGTTAAAGAAAATGATACATATGTGCTAGGTATGCAAGAGCATAAGAAATGTCCTTAAATTGTTGTCTTTGCTCCATCTCCCCTCACCAGTGTCAACAGATGGCACTGTTTCCCTGCCCAGAGAAACCCCACTCTCTCTCTCTCTGCTTTTCTCTCTCTGTGTCTCTGCCTCTTTGTCTGTCTCATTCCCCTTTTCCCATTTACTTAAGTAGAATGAGGGCAGCGGAGAATCATTAAGTGTAACCGCTACCTGAGATTAGCGAGAAGGGCTCAAATGAAGTGTCACTAATATGAGGATTACAACAGCAAAGCCACCTGAAGTCCTACCGGATCTGCTTCTAAACCTGAGGCAGAGAACGTGGTGGTGAGGGGCGTGAGGAAAACATTCACAACACTTTTATATTTTGGAGAGATTACATTTGATTTCTGTTTGTTTCTATATATTATTTATATGTAATAACTGTATGCAAAGCCATTACTTCAGATAATGAAATACAAATATAACCAAAACTCGAAATAGGCATAACCTTTCTGTGCTATTATAGAAACACAGTGTAAAACATAATTACTTTCTGCATCTCATAAAGTTATTAAATGCCATTTTCTCTAATATTTAATTATGATGTTAAATCATGATAAATGCTCCAATGTATTATTTATTTGGCATATTCACTCTTGATACACATTTCAATATGTATATCAAGGTAAAAACAAAACAAATGTAGGTTTTATAGATCTGTTACTGTGAAGCTACCAGATGTGAACCTTTCCAGAAAAGTTGAAGGGGTGATCTCTTGGTTTGAGCAATGGGCACTATACAGTAACTGTAGTCACAGGTTCATTCTTCTTTTCAATCCATGAATTCAAAAATATATATACTGTATACTGACACTGAGGCTGAATGTCAAACCAGGTATAACACTACAGTGATGTTAGTTTAAAACCAGGGGCTGCACTGAAGAGAGCAGAACCCAGGTCTCTGTGGGATATACAACCATTTTTGTCATATTTATTAAGCCACACATACACCTGAGTCTGTTTGTTACATCTCAATCATTGTGGAACTCAACACACATGCACAAGCCTCATTTCCACACCCACATTTAGACCTGAATGGATGTCGAATTGCCTCACACAGCCGTTTGCTTATTGACACTTGTGTCTGCTCATTAGACCTGTCAATGAGAAATATGGCAAAGAAAGTCCAATTTCATCGACAGTGTCACCTTGCCGAGGTTCTCCAACAACACCACAGCAGCTGTCATTGCGCACGGCTATGGCTATTTGTAGCTTGCATACCGCTAACTCATCACATGTTTGTGCAAAACATGACGGCAGTAAGATCTCAGTTATCAGCATTATGAAACGTCAGAAGGATGATCAATGATTCACTCATGGCAACCAGGTTGGAACAGACTACAAAGTGCTTCACATTTCAGGATAACATTAAACGATCATTAACAGGGAGATGACAGCTCAAATGTAAATAAAAAGAGTGATGAAAGTCTTCACTCATAAATAACTTAAATGTACCTTTGATCGGCAGTTTACAGGACACTGTGTTCCCCCGCAACATTGACACAATCAGCGAAATTGGCAAACCAAAAAATAAATGGTTTCCCATCTGAATTTATATTTATATATCCTCATCATTATATCACCCGCATAAAAGTTTATATCAGAGAAAGCATTTGTTTTAATGCATACACATCAGTTTCATATCTGGAGACTACTTAAATAAAATAGCTTTTTTTCTGCTCTTCCCTTGTCCCATTGAAGAGGCTTTGGTAAAGTCACAATTGAGCCAGATTTCTACCATCATTTCGGTAAACATAGTGTTATTGTCACGCCCTGGCTCAAGGACGGACAAAGGAAGGAGGCCACACATGATTCATCCAATTGAAGTGCATTTATTTAAAGAAACTCAATTAACTATGAAGTCAGTTAATCAGTAATGTGTGTAGTGTGTGGGTGTGTGAACATGCATCAGTATATAAAAAAAGAACAAACAAACCAAGGCCCAGTAGAGCCAAGCAACCCAAGACGAGAGAGAGACTGACTGCTCAGGCACCCATACTTGTAGCAGTCAACCCAAATCAGGTGTCAGCAATCTCTCCTGATTTGGGGAGTGGCTAACCAGGGACCTGAGTCTAAGGCATAGGGGCCGTCACAGTTATCAAAATCTATGAACTGTTGTAATAAAGAAGAACAATCTATTTAAAGCAACGAAATGCTTCTGCACTGCACATCTAGAATACTACCCTGTTCCCGAAGCCCCAGGGCTTGACCTGTTCTTCGTCCTTATCTACTCTTCTATTCGCGATGCAGCCTGTCCTGCCGATCTGTTACCTGTTTAGTATGTGTTCACGGGCAGCCATCACCCAGAAATCTCACCGAATCAATCAGTGGCAGTACTTTGCTGAGCACTGGGAAAATAAAAAGCAGTGAAAAGAAACGTGTTGTGACTAAACCGAAGTTCTTATTCTTAAATCATGAGCTCTTGTCCTTGCTGTGCTACAAGAGGGAATGCTTTAGTGAGATGATCAATAAGTGTAGGCTGCATCTGCTGGAGAGCACTAGAAAGAGAGATACAGAGACTTTGAGATCTTCAAAAACTAACCGAACACAATGTTTTATTTGCAAAGGATATTAAAAGAGAATTGTTGATGGCTGCACGCACACAACTGCCTACTGAGAGTCGGAATGCTCTGTTACTACAGTCCACATAACAGGGTATATCGAGGGCTGACGGTCTTGCTTTCAAGTAAATCAGGCTTTTCAGGCCCAATATTTCATCAAAACAGAGGACTTCTTCCAAATAATGATGCTGACTGTGGATTGGGAATTGTTTTTATTTCCCAGATTACTTTTGCTGCATTTTTTCCTTCATTAGCTGGAATACGGAGGAGAAAGACAGGACAGCCGTTTCACTGCGGTTCGAATTTAATGCAGCATGTTTTTGTTATGGGTGTGTACTGTAGCAGTATGTGATACAACTGAATAAACATCCTTCTGTGAGATTTACATTATACTGTATACATATATATACAGTTGCAAGAAAAAGTATGTGAACCCTTTGGAATTACCTGGATTTCTGCATAAGTTGGTCATAAAATGTGTTCTGATCTGCACGTTTGAAGTTTGCAAAAGAGCACCCGGATGTTCCACAGCACTACTGGCAAAATATTCTGTGGACAGATGAAACCAAAGTTGAGTTGTTTGGAAGGAACACACAACGCTATGTGTGGAGAAAAAAAGGAACAGCACACCAACA
>NW_011369947.1:24124499-24131488 GCF_000735185.1 Notothenia coriiceps | reverse complement strand
ACACTCTGGGTTCTACACTCTGAGGGTTCTACACTCTGGGTTCTACACTCTGAGGGTTCTACAATATGAAGAGAAATGATCTTTCTTTTATATATTAAAAATAATATAAAAAATGTATCCTGTCTCCCCTTGTCACCTTGTATGCTTCTCGTCACCTCGTATGCTTCTTGTCTCCTTGTCAACTTGCATGCTTCTTGTCTCCTTGTCACCTCCTATGCTTCTTGTCTCCTTGTCACCTCATATGCTTCTTGTCTCCTTGTCACCCCGTATGCTTCTTGTCTCCTTGTCACCTTGTATGCTTCTTGTCTCCTTGTCACCCTCTCCTCTTACTTTTCCTTTTCTTGTCTCCTTGTCCTCTTGTAATCTCCTACTCTTTGTGTCTCCTTCTCTCCTCCTCTCATCTCAAAACCTGGACACAGTATCTTTATATCTCTTTCCTTCCTTCCTTCCTTTTATTCTTCCATTCATTCCTTGCTTCCTTCTACCTTTCTTTCTTCCACTCATCAGAGAGGATTACAAATATTCGAGTGTGAAGACACAAACTCTCTTTCAAATTTAAAAAAAAAACGTAGTGAAATGCGGAAAAATTAAGTGATATTTTGAATACTGGATGTCTGGAGCCTTCCTTCATACTGTAGGTACCTATGCCTGATATGAGAGCAACAATAGAGTACACACACACACACACACACACACACACACACACACACACAGACACACACACAGAGAGAGACACACACACTCACTCTCTCTCTCACACACACACACACACACACACACACACACACACACACACACACACACACACACACACACACACACACACACACACACACACACACACACACACACACACGTCTCTGTGATGTGAGTCCAGAGAGAGATCCATTGAGACGTAATGAGAGCGCTGTGTGTCATGTGGAAAAAACTCACATCTCCAACTTTGGTCATTTTCAAGGTTTTCACTTCAGCTCAACATCCAGACGGATCAGTGTTTGCTGGGAGAAGGACGGGAGGAAGGAAGAAACACAGAGGAAGGATTGAAGAGGGAAGGAAGGAAGAAGAGGAGGTGACAAGGAGTCAAGAGGAGGAGGATGCGAAACACTGATTGTTATTAAACCTCCTCCGATCAGAGAGGAGCGCCGCCAGGCACAGGAAGAGGCTGCAGGCTGTGTGTGTGTGTGTGTGTGTGTGTGTGTGTGTGTGTGTGTGTGTGTGTGTGTGTGTGTGTGTGTGTGTGTGTGTGTGTGTGTGTGTGTGTGTGTGTGATGCAAGCCTGCCGGGCTCTGCTGTAATCGAGGCCGGATGGACATCGGGGCTAAAAGTTGCAGCAACCCTGCAGGGCGCACACACACACACACACACACACACACACACACACACACACACACACACACACACACACACACACACACACACACACACACACACACACACACAAAATGTTTCCAGATGCCAAGGAGATGTAAATACTGACAGAAGATGGACTTTGTGAAGGAAGAAAGGAACTTTTAAAGGATGAATGAGAGCAGAATTAATGGACTGTGAGTTTTTTTCTGCCGCTGCTGTAAACATTTACCTGCCAGCACCTAACACTTCATCAATCCTTCTCCCTCGCTTCCTCCTACACCACCTTGATCCCTGCACCTTCCCATCCACTTCTACTCAAAACCACTTGTTTCATGTTTCTTTTTTCCGTGCCACAGCTCGAGCCTTCAAATGTCAGGTGAGATATTTCTAACTCTGTGTGACGGAGCAGCAATAAAAGGGAACAGGACATCTGCAACCCAAGCACGGACAGTGATAACAAAATAAACAAATTGGGTGCCAAATAAAAAAAATTGTGAGTGATGGTGAGAAAGAGGGAGTGAGGAGCATGATTGCAAGATGAGTGTGCCTGCTATGTATCAGTATTATGTGTGATGTATGTTCGCAGTACATGGTTGTAGTAGATCTTCCTCACAGGCCCTGTACTGATTATCCCTTTCATTATGGATCTATACTGATTTCAAGATATATTTTATGCCAAGGCACACATTCAAAATGTAATTCTTCAAAGCTTTGAGCTCCACAAAGAACATTTAATTCACCTCCATGGTATTGGGATGGAGCAAAAGCATCCGTGACAGAGATTTTGGCGGACTAAACTAAACCCTTGTGGTTGAAAATATGTTGTTTTAGGAATTTAGTGGACAGACCTTTTAACAATTTGGGGTTGTCTTTGCTTCACATTTAACATAGACATGCAGTCTCTACTCAGACCACACCATCTTATTTCTGGCTTCCATGATTGTTACTGTATATAATGAAAAAACAAATGATATTATTTAACTTCCCAGAAGTTTAATACACATGAAATCACATGCATAAGCATGACTATTTTATGTTTTGTTAATTGCACAATGCATGCATGAGTTTGTGTGTGTCGATGTCTAGTCACGGTGTTAGTGGGATACTGTATGCTTACTAATGTAACCCCTCTAGGGTATTCACAAAGCCCATTAATAATGATAACAGCAGCTCTGATTCATAGCTCCTATGCAGTGACAAGAACACACACACACACACACACACACACACACACACACACACACACACACACACACACACACACACACACACACACACACACACACACACACACACTAACACACACACTACACACACACTACACTACACACACACACACACACAGAAAGTGAAATTAGAAGCTAGATACCACTAAACAACATATCTTAAAGTTAAATGTGAAGATTAAGCTAGTAGCTGGTTAGCTTACCCTGTCTCAAGACCCCAGAAAGTAATTGAACCCAAAAATATCGTTTGTATACAGATGAAATTCAAGATATGTGATAAAAGTTGTTTTTTTCTTTATACTTTTTACAGATCAGTGTTAATTGTTTTACCCAGTTTTCAGATTGTTTGCTGAATTAGGCTTAGTTAGAATTAACTGCTAGCTGTAGCTGCAGTGTACATCTTCTATAAAATGTATATTTCCCAAAAATCGAACTACTCCTTAAACCAAAGTTCATTTGGTTTAGGTCATTGGGATAACTGCTCTGCAAAGCACTGAGTCAAACGATTACTAGACCGGTCATCTAGGTTTAGCAGCGTTATACTTTTGAAAGCAAACGGACTCAAAGAGAGCCTGACGAAGCTGAACTTGTTTCGTGAGACAGGCCCCAGCTGTGTGTGTGTTATTGTGTGTGGCTGTGGCTGTGTGTGTGCATGTGCACCAGCTGCAGCCAGAGCACAGGAACACAGAGGCCTTTTTGTCCGTCAGCAACATGTGGGAACAATTAATCACTGTCAGCAACCACGCTAGGAATCTCTCCCCCTTTTCTCATTATTCTGATTTCTGAAGGTGCGTAGGTGGGAACTCAAATATTTGCATTTATGTTAATAATTAAAATTAAAAGATGCATGTACATCACATTTTTTAAAGGGCTTACTTTGAGGAGACTGTGAGGGTTGATGTTTAATTCCACAGAAGCATGTTAAAAATGTATAGAAATTAGTTGCACATCAGACCCCTGAGGTAACTCAGTAGGCAGGTTCCTCTGATTGGTGCAGAGGATTGTAAGGGTGCTTTCTAATTGGTTGTAGCTGTCAAAGCTCCAGCAGTGGTGATTGGAGGAGGGAAATGGCTTTGCGTAGCCAGGCAGTACAGAAAAGGGAGGGTCTGCATGGTGTTGCAAGTGTATTTCATCAGCCAGCTACAGCACGTATCTGAACTCAAACGTATGAACTGGGTCAGTTTCACTTTGCAGAGTTCCTGTACTCTTTCTGTTCCTGAGAGGAATATCTTACCCCTCCGCCCAGCCCAGACCCAACCCAACCTTCCCTGCAAAAAACCTCAACACCCTCACAGCTCTTCACGTGTTGTGCTAGAGGGAAATGAGGGTCAGAGGGTTACACTGTCACAGAGCAGGGAGACAGCAATGTGTCAAAGGTCAAAGTGCTTTGGGGTTGTAGCTCTCGCCTCACACATGTAAGCCCCGCCCCCATGACCCTTCTACCACTGCTTTCATTGGACCAAATTGGTGACCTGAGCCTCACACCTCTGGTGTACTTAACTGGCCTCTGGCTCAGAGTGTATGTGTGTGTGTCAGTCCTTGCCAAACATGACCACACTTTATCAGCCATTGTGTAAACCAGCTGTAATCTGAGTCAGTAATGTCAACTGTGGACGCTGCTGGGTCAAGCGGACAACTTGCTCAACATTGGTTATCATTTAACACAAGGGATTGACAATGGGCTGTGGTGAACACAATGCCTGTCTAGCCCTGAGATGTTCTGTCTTAAGAGAATGGAGATGCAGATTAACTTTGTGCAAATAGGCAAAGGCAGCCTCATAGCTAATGACTCAGAGATACACAACAACTATAAAACCGAATAAATGCAGGAATTTCTACATGTTTTTTTTTACAAAAGTGGTGGCAGGTCAGGGGTATGCTTAGGCAAACTCATTATTATGAATCCTGTTTTCTTGGCAAGTCCTGCCCATGGACGCCTGGCCAGTCCTCGCACTTAAATGCTTAACCAGGCAGATTTCGCCCAAAACAAGCAGTGGGATTCATTATAATGCTACGCAGACACATTACACACATGTGCAGCACGATGCGACCCCCTAAAAGCAAGAGGAGGTTCTCCTTTGTTTGTTTGTGAAAAGAAAAGAAAACAGTGGGTGCGACAACGTAACAGGAATATGCACAAAAATGGGGATTGGAGTAAATGCATACAGCACCCGGAAAACAAGTTACAGTTATGTTTTGTAGGGCATATGCAGTCGCCACGTTTGTTGTGTGGTTACATAATATTTTACGCATTCCCATCGAAGGCCACATGGGCACGAAAACCATGAATTGGCCCCAAGTCTGTGAGGGGGGCAGTGAAAGTGTCGTGATATGGTGTGAGGTAGAGGCGCAGACGACATGCAGGTCGTTGACACGCAAAGTCGGTTTAAAAATAAACAGCGTGGCTGGTCTGCGCTAACACTGCAGAGAGAGGACAGTTATATATACTGTGACCCTAGACGCACGCACGCACGCACGCACGCACGCACGCACGCACGCACTGGGTCGAGGTTCCAGCTGCCCTGAGCTCTGGACTGCAGACAGAACATTCCATTCTCTTCAATCATATGTGCGTTTCCTGGCCAGCGGCTCGGTGTCTCTCAGCTTGTGTGTGTTTAAGTTGTGTGTGTGTGTGTGTGTGTGTGTGTGTGTGTGTGTGTGTGTGTGTGTGTGTGTGTGTGTGTGTGTGTGTGTGTGTGTGTATTCTGGATGGGGATCTGGAGCTTGGCAGAGGTTACACCTCTTTCTGCTGCTTATATTTCTACTGCCATTCCTTGTCCGCCCCTCTTTTTGTGAATAGATTAAGGACTTCATTGGAATGCAGACACACACAAAAGCACAGTGAAAAAAACTTTAAATATCAAATCTTCGTATAATATATGATATCTTATTGAGAAAGACAAATCAATTGTTATGATGTGAACAGCAATATCAAGTTCGCTTAGAATATTTAGCCCATACACCCACACAAACTATGCTTTCCAAGAGTTGTGACCTTGTTGAACCACGGAAAAAGTCTGCTTTTGTCATAACCAAGACCTAACAACTGAAATATGTCAACTTCCCTCTCCCTTTCTATCATTTCCACTTTTCTCTCGTGATTTGGCTGCATGCAGTGGGGCCTGTATTGTGTAAGGCCACATGCTCAAAGAACTCCTTGTTTACTCTTACATTTCCTCCAATCGGTTTGCAGGAGGTGGGAGAGTTAGCCAACCCAGCCCACCTCAAACAGCCAATCAGTGCAGGCCGGCACAAAGGCACGGCTAGTCACGTTACCTTAGTTAGGCTTCATTGGGTCAGTGTGTTTTGATCAGTGCTGGACGGTCATCTCAGTTTATTTGGAGCATTGGCTCATAGTCTCAGTGGAAAGTTAAGCACACACAAACACTGGAAGGAGAATCAAGATTATGAAAAGCCAGAAGCAGCAGGGAAATCTTTTTTTATGATTAGGAACTTGAAAAAAAAAAAAAAAACGAATCTAATTTCTGTCTACAGAGGATAAAAAAAAAAAACTGAAATCAGTGGTCGTTCACAAACACACTGTTCATCATGGCTCAGTACGGCACGTGTACAGTATGCTTTGGACAACACAGGACATCCATGCTGGGCTTTATCAACCCGAGTTCCAGGACACAACGTCCTTAAGCTACGGAGCAACTGCGCCTGCCAAGAACATACACACAAACGCACACTCACACACTCACACACACACACACACACACACACACACACACACACACACACACGCTGACAGAAACATCTCAGCAAAGGCAACTTATGCAGATAGAAAGAAGACAGAAGTTTAAACGAAAAGTTACTGAATGCATCCAAACACAACAACCTCTCTTTTTAAAATGTGTGTGTTTTAGTTGTACTTCAAAACAATTTCGCCAAACTAAGCACTGAGGAGGCTTTGATGAGTCAATATTTTGTCAAGCTGTTTAACCAAATTGGAATTGTGTGTTTATAGCAATCAAAGAAATTGAACTCCTGGAATATTAAATTCATTTGTCACATTGCTCTTATAAATCTTGTAAATATGCAACATTGCCCACATTGGCCTAAACTGCAATAACAGTAAAAGCGGGTAAAAAAACCCACTTCTTTATTTATTAACCTTCAAGGGCTTTCTCTGCATTGATGGTACAACCAGAGATTTTAAATGCATAGTTAGTGTAATGTTAGTTGAATCTATGTTGTGCTGTATATGTTATAATATCCCACCCTACTGCACATCATACTGTAGCACCATTTTTTATAGAAAATGTTTGATTGCATCCTTCAAACTCTTTGGATCTGTTATGTAAAGTAGGAAAGGCTGTTAGCCATCTGCCAGTCATACAAATACAACCGAGGTAGGGAACGTGCTACATAATTATTTTAGTAGATAAATGCTAGATAGGTAATTAAGTA
>NW_011369947.1:24119242-24124176 GCF_000735185.1 Notothenia coriiceps | reverse complement strand
CACACACACACACACACACACACACAGGGGGCAAACCACCAAATGATCCCACTGGTATGCATTATAGAGCTTTTCTATGTGAGAAGGTGATTAATGAGACCTTCAAACTGTGTGTGGATGTGTGTGAGGGAGATTGAGAGGCTTTGAGGGAGACCGAGCGAGATAAAGAATAAAAGGAGAAGACAGAGGAGGAGAGAAAAAGAGAGAACCCTTACTATTAAGACTAGCAGAGTGTCTTCATGATTAATTACATCTCTGTGCGATACGCGAGGAGTGTAGGGATAAAGGGAGAATAGGGGGAGAGAAGGGGGAAGGGCCACATCATTCATAATTATCAGGAAGGGGAATGTTGCTATTCCTGAGGGAAGATATGGCGCGGGTGACAAGGAATACATTTGGGAAGTGAGCCAGCCATATACACCTCCACCCTCAGACCTATCTAAGGGCAATAGGGCAGAGAAGTGGGAGGATATATTTTTGGTATTCAGTGTCCTGTTGGTTTTCTGTGTAAACATTTTACTGTAGGGTGAGTTGTAGTAATTGCAAGGCTTAAATGGGAATACCAAATCCTGGTAAATCAGTGGAGTAACTGCAGTAAAGACCTAAGGTTCAACAACAAAATACACAACGAAATAAATCGATCTCATGCATGGATGTTGCCGTTTTTCACGAGTGTAGCTATCGTAGTGGCCTGGATGAGGGAAGCTGATGATTTGTTTGGTTTGTTTGATTGTTTGTTTGTCAGCAGGATAACAAACAACTTCTGGCCCAATTTTCATGAAACTTGTTTAAAGCGTGCACCACAAACCGAGAAAGAATCTGTGCGAATCTTAAATCGCAGGGCGGATACACACATTGTTTTTTCACTTTTGGTAACATTGTGAGATAGGGATTGAAAAAGCAGGAGACGGAGAAAAGGCCACGTCGGTAGAGAGAGAGCAGTTGAGGGGACATTGGAAGGGAAGTGAGGGAGGGGAGAACCATGCTGTTTTATGTGTGTTGCTTGGGTGAGGGGTTGACTGAGGTTTATTGCTTCCCTCAGCACCACCCTGCCCTGTTTGCATACTTGTATTTCTACTAAGGTCCGTCTTGAGTTCTGCACAAACAACATGGTGTCACAATTTGTAAGAGACTTATGGAGGATTTGTGATACCTGAGGGGTTTCTGTCGAGATACCGGTAAAATGTGGATTATCACGGATCCCCAAATTGAGAAAAACAATGACTTTGCCTCAATCATCAAGCCTTAATTTATCAAGCACTTATTTCTGCTACACAACATTATGTTTTATTTTCTTTGTCTTTTCTCAAAATCTTAAAATCAAGATAAAAAGTAGACAGGGTCACCTTCTAGAGCCTTTAAAATCAATATTAAAAACTTCTCAAAAAACACATCCAAACTAAACTTTAACTTGTGACAACTTGTTATACAGTACAAACTGTAATCTTTTGTGGGGTAAATTTAAAAGATGACCTTGTGCTGACATGCAAAACTGCCTAATATAGAAGAGGTGTTGATATTAGCAATGATGTCATGGTTAATGACAGTTGTGTATTCAAGCCAATAAATGTTCTAAAGTAATTTATGTAACATGTTTAAGTACCCTGCGGCATACATTGCCGCTCTCACAAACCAATCCCGTCTCGTACAGAATTCATTTCCCATTAAAGTGCATTTTCAATTACTCATCAAGGGAAATATAATCTCTCCTGGATTGTGGTTGATCTTGTAAATTGAAACAAAACAGAACAAAGAAGTACAAAATGTATTTGTTAAAGTTAATAAAGACACATAATCTTGGAGAAAATATGCTTCCCTCCCAAACTGCCTTACCAAATATTTTTGTTTAGCTGTATTAAGTAACATGTTATATAATGGTTTAAAGCTGAATGTACACACACACATTTTACTCTGACTTTCCCTCTACGTGTTTCAGAATATCCACATGTCCTTTATCATTACTCTTGTCTCCTGGATCTACCTTTGCTCCGCTGTGCGTGTGACCCTGAGCGTTGCTGTCCCTTTGACCGTGTGTTTTCACAACACAGCTGCTTAATGCCTCCCGGCTGTATCCAGGTCACGCCCACGGGGCTCACTTTGGCTTGGAGGGGTCGACTCTTTTTCTTTTCTATCTGTTTACGTACGCCGTTTATTGACCTCTGAAACTTTCAATTAAGTCCGCTGAAGGTGAGCTATGATCTCATTGAAACAGATTATGGCGATAATAGCATTAGGTATAATCATGTTGGCTAACTAAACAGTCGGTTACAAATCTAGTTTGAGCTTGCGTGATTTGAACAAGTGACGTGCCGGTGCTTGTTTTTAATATGTGTATTTGAGCGTGTCATGCATGTGAATGTTTCGAATTTTGGTGCGGTGGTGGAGTTCACATCTGGGCCGGGTTAGCATCGGGGCCCTGCTCATGGGGCTCTTCTCTCTAATGGTGCTAAAAACAGATACAGTACACACTCTGACACACACACGCGAACAACAGACCTCAAGCCCACTGATTCTTACCGTATGTTGTACCATGACACGCACTTAAAGGGTAATTTCTGCAAAATAATTGTCTTTGTTTTGGCCTAGCTGCAGTTGTAACATTGCCCATGCCAGGTTAATTTATGAGAACTGGGAACTCTGAAATTCCCTAAATATGTTAGACACGGCAGGACACACAATCAGACCTTTTAAACTGAATCAAACATTCCCACAAACTGTCCTGTGTACACATCCATCTCAGTTTTTATAAGATTAAATTGCAATAAACCATAATTGTTCCTTTACGTTTAAAAATAAAACCTTAAGTGCTGCTCTTTTAAAGTGATAATGTTGAATGGTGCTGCATACTCAGCATGAAGCTGTCTTTAAGTTTTATTTTCAAGATGTATACCCGTTTGACAGCTGAGTCTGCTGGTTTAATAATGAGCTGTAAGAACAAGTGAGATCACTTGGACTTCATTTTCTTCCAATCTATGTCTCATTCTTTCAGGCTAAGAATCTCTAAGTCATTTGAAATCGTTTGACCCGATCCAGCCAGCAATTTTGCACTAGAAAAGAGTTTCTGTTTGACCGTGTGTGTATATGTGTGTGTGCCTCTTTCTCTGCTGATGTCAGCACTTCCAGGCCTGTCAGCTCTCTTCCTCCTACACACCAGCTGAACAGCTGGAGAAAGGGAAGGAGGTGCTGCTGGAGGTTTTAGACACACAGTTTCACACAATGTGTCTCTGTGTCTGAGTGTGTATTTCATGTGTATGTTTTAGCACACGGCGAGATCCACACACACACACACACACACACACACACACACACACACACACACACACACACACACACACACCTTGGGAGAGTTTTCTCCCAGCAACAGCGAGCCTCTTCCTCAGCCCCTCTAGGGTCCGCCTCTGAGGAGTCACATGACTTCCTGCTTTGAGACAAAAAGGAAGCAGAGCAGCAGCCACACTCTGCTCTTCTTTTTTTCTGACCTGGGTTTGGACATGCATCTCATAGTGTGTCCCGAGACTGATGTGATCGCCCCTCTGCTCTTACTACCACATCACTACCTGCACAACTGAGAGGATCAGAGGGTTCTACATATCCCTACTTTAGGAGCAAATGTAGTGTTTGATGACCTCAAAACGCACTTCCTTTATGTGCTTGCATGTCTGTTTCCAATAATAATGCTTTATTGTTTGTGTGCAAACGTGAGCTCCCCATATTTTGTCTATACAGGCCTCTGTGCATTGAGCACGTTTCTGTTAAGGTTATTAATCATTGCCAAAGAATGATGATGACATATTCATTGTACCTACTCTCTGCACTGTCAGCTTAAAAATGCACGTCTTCCTCATCTTATTTCAGTCATTGTTGTTTATGTCTGCATGCTTTTTTGTCTGTTTACTAGGTCCCTCTCATGATGTATGGCTTTTCATTTCTTTGTCTTAATACATTCTTTAAATCAATCCAATCTTAATGTAACTTGAAGATGCAGTTCACAGTAGACAGGCTTTATTTTGCTCAAACTATTCACAGATATGAAACTACAAAAACACAGTATTGAATCTTCAATCTAAATCTCCTGCAATGACGTAAATGGCAAGTGACATGAAACAAAATCTTGATATGATCTGTGCGTGTGGTTGGTTGACACAGGACTTGAACTCAAAACATAGACTTAAAACCACAGACGTGCTGTAGGGGGGTGTGCTTAGCAGAAGCCCACTTTCTTTTGTCTTCTTTACTGTAATTCCACTTTGCTTTCTATCCGACGTCTTTTCTCTTAAAGAATAAGAACGGTCCAGATGTTGGTCTGTTTGTATGGCACTGCTGCTCATCTAAAGTTTAAAATAATCAGGACGGTTTGTCCGTTTTTTTATTGATCTGGCCAATCAGACTTTCTTCTGTGAGAGGAATATGTAACAAGTGTTAACTGATGAGATTATCTACTGCAGAAAGACACAAGACATGAATGTGAACACTTTACTGTGTGATACCTCATTCTTCTCAGTAATGTTTTTTAAAATGTTGTATCAAAAAAGCACCTAAAAAAGAATAGAGAGAGAGGAAATGAGCCATATTGCAATTCAGTCAAATGGGGATCTTTGTCCAAAGGGACCTTCCTCTCCTTCCGATTCCTCATTCACCAAATCTTTAGCTTTTTTTCCACCTAAAGAATGTACAGCAACTTTTTGAAGAACATTTAAGACTATGGTAATGTTGGTATACTGAAGGTTTTAATTAATTTACATTCCCAAGCTAAATTTAAACTCAACACACCTCCTTTCTGTCCTCGCTGCTTGAACGTCAATGCCATGGTGACTCTGTAGGAATTTCATTAGCCAAGCAGACTGTATATTGTTATCTAGTCTCAGTATTTATTTTGGGCACACACACACACACACACACACACACACACACACACACACACACACACACACACA
>NW_011369947.1:24098736-24119204 GCF_000735185.1 Notothenia coriiceps | reverse complement strand
TTTTTTTGGTAGTCCAATGCAGGGGTTCCCAAACTTTTCAGCCCGCGACCCCCACTGCGCTAGTGGATTGTCTAAGAAAAAAATGTCTATGCAAACGTTATTATTAATAATAATAATTAAAAAAAAAAAATTATAAAAAAAATTAATCAATTTTTTTATATTATTTTTATTTTTTTTATTTTCCATTTTTATTTTGTAATCATCACGCGACCCCCACTAGGGGTCTTATTTGAGGGGGGGGTGGATGCATGGACCACCCGGATAGGTTAAGGGGCCTTTGGCTTTTCTTGCCGGGGGGGGGGAATCAAATTCTGTGGGAAACACTGAATGTACACATGCAAATGGATTGCACATGAACGATGATTAATCATTAATGATGCAATGACAGTATTTTCCCTCACATTTGTATGGAACTGTGTTTTGGCAAACCCATAATCTTCTGGAATCAATATTCAGCTGCTGACTGCTGATTGCAGGGCAAACAAACCCAATGCTCAGATGAATAGATGAAAGTTAATGTTGACACTTTCTGCCTGACTGTCACGGTGTCACATTTTCTTATGTGCCTGCATCCTTAGTTTGAGGAGTCAAAGTTTTGCAGGAGTCAATGCGCTGTATTAACCAGCGCTCGAAAAAATAAATGTGAGCGGTCCAGCAGCAGAAAGTCTGGTTCCAGCTCTCATGACATTTTTTAAACTTCAACATTGCTGTCAGGAAAACCAAAGTCTCTCTAGTTTAAAATCCTGAAGCTACTTTTCCCAAGTGG
This sequence comes from Notothenia coriiceps, assembly GCF_000735185.1. NCBI lineage: Eukaryota > Metazoa > Chordata > Actinopteri > Perciformes > Nototheniidae > Notothenia > Notothenia coriiceps. The sequence goes on along the minus strand of NW_011369947.1, from coordinate 24,118,438 downwards.
TTCAAAACTTGTAAGCAAGCACACGAGACGAAATGAGGTTAGCCTGCAGGAACAATATCAATCTCGATCTTTATTTATTTATATACTGTAGCACATTTAAAACAACCTCAGTTGATCAAAGTGCTGTACAGGCAATACATACAATATAAAATAACACAATGGGAGTAAAATAATAAAACAATAATTAAAAACATGATAAAAAGCACAATAACTAGAAACATATAAAAACACATACAAATGTAAAAATGTAATGTTCAACTAGTATTAAAAGCCAGTGCNATGCTGAAGCAACAGAAAAGGTTTCACTAAACATAGCTAGGAAATCCCAAGTAGCATCAAGTATGTTCTCTTCAAAAGATTTTCCCAAACTCCCACAGGCAAAGGAAAGCTCCACAAAGTGTTCACATAAGTGTGTGATAGGAGAGGATGCATTGATTGTTAATAAGTACAAGTTTGTGGCCTTTATTGGAAAAGTGGTGAATGTTGCTTTGCAACAGACAAAAAAGAGGTCAAGACTGAAAACAATAGTGGAAGCAGGAGGTGAATTTTTGGGGATAAAGGATATAACCGTTGAGATGATACATGATATGCTAGCCACCAATAATGATGATACACAGATTAGTGAATAGATTAATGGTTTTTCTCATTCTGCAATGGAATGCTAGAAGCCTTATTGCAAATGGACAAGAATTCAAGACCCATATATATCTCAGTTAAAAGAAAAACCAGACATTATTTGTATTCAAGAAACATGGCTGAAGACTCATTTGGACTTCATAATTGGGGGATATACTGCTATAAGACAAGATAGAAATGATGGCCAGGGAGGGGGATGTGCAATCTTTATCAGAGAAGTCATGTCTTATAGTAAGCTAACATTTAAGAACAGTCATGATTTAGAAATAGTGGGTGTAGAAGTTTGGATTAATAAAAGGAAAATTAGTGTCCTGAATTTTTATAATCCATGTAATAAACTCAAAATAGAGGAATTAGACAGTCTTTGCCAAGGAAATGAATTAATATGGTGTGGTGATTTTAATGCACATAATACAATGTGGGGAGGGAGGTCAACAGATTACAACGGACAGGTGGTGGAGGACTTAATGGAGGCAAAGGAATTAGTTTGTTTAAATAATGGGCAAGGTACAAGACTCAATTTTAGAGATGGAACAGAGTCTGCGATCGACCTAACTCTTGTAACAAGTGAATTAGCTTCTGGTAGAAGTTGGGAAGTATTGGCAAATAACAGTATTGGGAGTGATCATCTTCCGATTATAATCCAAAAGTTGGATATAAATCATGTGGTTTGAGCTAGACGGTATCATGAGATGGACTCAAAATTCGGAGATGTTTGCTAAATTGTTGGTGATGAATTGATCTTTGAGATGTAAGTATTTGATGAAATAGATTAGTTAATTTTAACTTCTTAATTAAAATCGCTTATATTCAAAGCTATTAGGGAATAAATACTGGGAAACATTGTAAATGTGTCAGATGGTACGTGTGAACAAAGATACTGTAAGATGCTAGATAAACTTGGTATGTTCTGTCTAGATAGATCCCATTTTCATTAATTAATTGTGGACTTATCCAATGGACTTGAAGATTAATTGCGGAATCCCGCCTGTGTGGAAAAGGCTAGAAATGGACACACATTCATGTACAAAGTTTTAGATAAAAGGCACAGCCTCCATTATGATTCCTGTAGTTTAAGAAGTCCAAAGGAGTTGTTGGTGTCGGATACGTTCTCAGATGGCGTAGAACCTACACAATTAGATAAAGTATGGGACAAGAAGATGAAAACAGTGGGGAATAACATCAGTGTGACCCGCCACTTCAGTAGAGATTGCGGGGCAGAGGTTCATGGTGGGCTAGAGGCCAGATCATTCCTAGGCTAGTGCTCAATTCTTTCGGAAATTGGCGACACGGGTATAAGATAGGAGACAAGCGAGTGCTAATGCCATCCATAACGTTATAGAAATACCATTTATCGCAGAGACTATGGAAATACCTTTTGGCGAGTGAAGAACAAGACTAACAAAAGTGAGTGGCTACAAACTGTCATCTGGTGATAGCAGTGAGATGGTAATACAAGGGTTGACCAATTTAAGTGGATTTTAGGGCCGCGCATTAGAACAGGCCAGTTTGCTCGTGGAGATGTAGAAATAGGACTTTGAGGTGAAGCAGAAGGCTCCAATCACATGAGGTTCCCAGTTCACGCTCACCCCCACAATACATTAGGCTGGAGAGACACCCAACGCAGTCCAGGCCAAGTATAAGTGACCCCGGCGCTAATTAGTGCCCGTGACTGCACATGGTTGGCAAAGTTTACTGTGAGAAGATGATAACAGAGAGGCTAACATACTACATTGAGCAAACCGAAACTAATGACTCCTTAATCCAGAAGTGGGTTTTTAGAAGAGGCGCAGTACGTTTAGACGCGCACCTGCGGTGGGTCGCCGGGGAGTCCATAGTTGAGGGGGCTGTTTCCAAATGCAAGCGTAGTGTGTGGACGCGGTGTGAGGGGGGAAGTGGGGCTTTCAAGACTCAACAGCGGTTTCATGCAGCCGTGGGGCATGGCTGACTTGAGACTGCGGTCTGCAAGCCCTGACGCGGAGTCACGGCTGTTGTGTGTGCGGCGTCAGGAAACACGGCTGTTTACAAGTAGTGTCGCAGCAAACATCCAGCTGATACAACTACGAGGATTACCACACCCTCCATGATAACGCTCATATGTTTTAACTTAGGATCATACTTGTGTTTAGTGCTAGAAAAAGGTAAATGTGTGCATTTTATTATAAAGTTGTGTATAGTGTATATTGTACAGAGGGGCCTGCTGCAAAACGTAGAAGTGCTATAACATCTAGGTTTAAAACTAAAAGAGGGCTTTACAATTAACGAAAATAACACAATGAATCTGTTTGGAGTTTTAATTTGAGTTATTAATTTACATTTTTTGTGCCTAAGAGAGTGCTGATTTGAAACGGCGTTGATTACTATAGCAGTCTACGAAGCATTTCTTGTTTCTGGGCCGACGAGAGGGGAGTCGTCCGCAAAAAGCTTGTCAGTGGTATTGATTGCCTATCCCATCTGACAGGAGGCGAGGCGACCTCGTTGACTGCGAGTGTGGGGCTACAGAACGGAGGTTGCACTCGCGTCAGCGGAGGGGTAGGGTCGAGGGGAGTGGTTTGGGATTCCCCCGGGTCAGCTAGCCCGGGCAGGCTTCTTCACGACACGTGGCACTCCACATCGTNTTGTTTTATAGCAGTAGTAGACATGGTGGCAGCAGGACAAAAATAAAGGTGGCTGTCTCCTTTTTCAGGTAGTAATTTATAGGGTATTACGGAAATAAAAAAAAAGGAGACAGCCACCTTTATTTTTGTCCTGCTGCCACCATGTCTACTACTGCTATAAAACAACAACGGTAAAAAGAGACAGGCAGTTGTCACTTCTTCCAGCACGTCTGTGTAACAAGGCACAGATCAATGTTCTCATCAAATGGGCCCCACAATCTTATAAAAAGTCTTACTGCTGCTCCCTCTTTTATCCTGTGTAGGACACGCGCATGGACATGCTGTCAACCACACTTTGAGTGGCGGTAATATTTACTGCTGGAAAAGCCAGTCTGAGAGAGCCTCTAGAGATTCAGCAGTAGTTATGGTTCTGACGGAATTTATAGTGCTAGTATAATGATGATGACAAAGTAATGCCCTGCCTTAAGATTATCTTATTGCTATCATCCTTGGTTTGAAAGGGTCTAAAGAATTTCTTCAAACGACGCAACATCTGTGAAAATGAATTCTCTGCAAGAAGTGCTTTATAGTATCCATTTTCAATGAACCAAGTAAGAGATGCTTAGCCTGCAAGTCAATGCTGGACAAATGTATCATATGCAAAGTGAAACTGAGAGTGATCGCCATAATCAGATTGTCTGCCACTCACTCGCATATACACCTCCATTATTTTATATTCTTCAGACGTTCTTCGGGCATTTTATGGATATTGCCAGTGGATAGCAAACCTAATGTGCACAGCATCTAAAGCTACAGCGCTTTGCGATGCTACGCGGAGAATTTATGTTTGAATGTTGTGTAGAAGTGTAACAAATCTTTGCTTTTTCATGTGTGACAGCTTAAGGAGCACAATCATTATCCAAGACATTGCCTTTAACTGACAAAGAATCTGTAGCTGCCCTGCATATAATAGAAATCAGTTTTAGCAGCGGGGATGATGGTGGGCTGCTGCCTGATGGGAAATAAATAAATAAATTCCAAGTTCATCATGCAAATTCATCCTCCCAACCGTGGCACATTCTTCAAACAGACACCTCTACTGGAGAGAGGGAGACACAGTCTGATAAAGAGACAAATGAGCTAGTGATCTTCATACCAGCCTCCTTCCCTGTGCGCTCTGTTCTCCGTCTGTGTGTGTGTGTGTGTGTGTGTGTGTGTGTGTGTGTGTGTGTGTGTGTGTGTGTGTGTGTGTGTGTGTGTGTGTGTGTGTGTGTGTGTGTGTGTGTGTGTGTGTGTGAGGGACAGTGGGGCGGTGTGGGCATGGCAGGGTGGGGGCTTCAATGACCTTTGCAATGATGACAGGCAAGTCCCGGAACAAAACTGTGCATGTGGGCTTTATTTATCCTAAGTGCTTACTGATCTCTGCTGTATGGAAAGCTGATCCATAAATAGCTGTAGCTTCTCAAGAAATACCGCATCCACCCCGGGTAACTGCGGCAAGAACCATAATTATATAATTACACATGATTATACGTAATTACATGATGGTATATTGCACTCTACAACAGATGTCATTGTGACAAAAAACTTTCCTCTGCTGTTTGTATTCAGAAAAATCATCAACAACAACACGGGAATGTATCTAGTAGGATTAATTAATTAATTAGTCAGTGTAAATAAATGATAGACACATTCTGAAAAGACCAATCACGAGCTCAAGGTAAATACTTGTTTCCATTCAACAGTCATAAAGCATTCAATATACACTGTATCATAACTTATAATATACAATAGAGAAAAGCAGCAACATTTCCTAGAATTAAAAGTGTATCAGGTTCCTTTAGTTTGGAGCTGCAGTACAGCAGCAATGATGACTGAACACCAACACTCCTATGTCTAACATGTGTCCTCCTCTCCTTTCCTCTCCTCTCAGCAAATAATGTATTCAGATATTCCAACCAGGTGATAACAAAATTGCCTGACATTTCCAGATTTATTGCTGTATTTTCTTATTATCGCCAAAGAAATATAGGGAGATTCTGTCCCATAAATCATATTGAGAGAGCAATGCAGACACTATTGTGTTTAGCCCATTTTTGGATTAGAAATAAATTGCCGGCTCATTTTCACAAATGGAAAAGAGAAGCCAGTGCTGGAGCCACAGCGTGACTTTCTCAAGAAAGTGTTTATCAATGGATGGATTTCCTGACTGTTGGTGCTACGGGGGGATCAATTCTGATTAGCTCCTACTGGTGTTGACAATGTACTTAGGTACTTCTGCATTTTGTAATATTTGTTTCCTCTCTTCTCTCCCCCTGCATTTCCTTGAGTACCCCATGCCAGTGTTAGATTAGAATACAAACAACTCCTAACAGAAAAACACACTTTAATGTATTATAGAAGAGGATTTATGTATATGTGTCATAACAACGGATGACATACATTTGTGATAGATGTGCCAGAGTTGCAATAAACATTTCCATTGCTGCACAATCTCTGCAAGGGACTCCCCTCTTTCTTTCCCTCCATCTTGATACTATACATAATAATACATTATGCAGAATGTGCAACATGGATTTTCTATGAAAACTTTCAAATCAATATTTCACAATATTTATTTCATCTCATTTTACGATTTAAACTCTGGCTGGTTTCCTAATGCAGTGTGGTTTTTCTGGCACAAAATGATGATGATGATGATGATAGCATTGCTCAAGCCGACACATTACACTCTCTATACAAAGTGTCATTTTTGGTGTTAGAAAACGATTGGGCTGTGACCTTTCCTAACACTGTTGAGGGCAAAGGATCCGACACAGACATTTTTAATATTTATAGGCTTTTTGATGCCACACAAGGTCGAAGCAGATGTTCTTCCTACACTACCGAGAGAGTTCTCCCCTTTGAATCTGAGAAGATGTTTTTCTGTTTAGAAATCACTTTTTCATGCTCAAAGTCAGCACATCACTGGGAAGGTTACTGAAAAGGATTTTAGGCAGTTTACTTTCAACTCAGGGACAAGTGTTGGCCCAAAGTTTAGGATCTGCCTGCCTGGCTGCTCTGCTATCCACAGCTCACATCTTATATTACCATTTTTTGCAAGGTTAAAAGCTTTTGTGCTCCTTCGACCAAAGCGTCATGCAGTGATAGACTGACGAACAGATCGGTTCAGCGTTGCTAGAAATACCCTGAATCTTTTGATTAAGTATTTGAAGAGACACTGAGCACAGGAAAGTGCCACTACATTGTTCCTATTGAGAATAAAGTAACACACTTTGTTTCTTAGCCATGAGGAATTACACCTAATAAGCATAATTGATTAAAAGATTGTTCACGTTTTTATCACACGTTCAATTCATAATTTATTTTTCTACATTCTGGCATTGCAATTTCTAAAGAGATGTCTGACCATTGTTACAACTCAGAAAGGATGTTGAGCCTAAAATAAGGTTTGACGAACAGACGTCTGGACACATGTTCATTCATTTTCCCTCACAACAAATATCTCAGAATATAACATTTAAAACCACCTGGAAAATGAAATGACGAATAAAAGAAACACTGAAATGTCTAACACTCTAAGAGATGCATTCATGTTGAAAGGGAACATCTACAATGACACTGCTCACCAGGCAGTAAAACAGAAAGGAGTTTAGAGAAGCTCCTCAGTTTAGGATGTAGAAGACACAATAATATAGCACTTAAATTAATACAATAAAAACATACAGTAGTGTTACACATGAAATAAACATTAGGTTGTAAAATAGGGCTTATTTATACAGCCTCAGTAGCTATTGAGCCAGGATATTACCTGCAGATACACTTGAATGAGTCCCTCAGTAAACATGAAGCACATTTCAATTACTCGATTTCCTCATGTTTACTTTGAAATGTATTCTGTCAAATAATGCTTCGAGTCACTCAGAGTGGTATACACCGTGCCTTGACTGTGTAACATCATGGCAATAGCCAAAGGGAAGAGCTTTAAAAATGTATTCAATATCAGATCATTTATTTCAGATTCTTGCCCACTCTCCAGTGTGTAGAGTTAAATTAGAGCTTAGAAAGCGGGTCCTCTTATTTCATTTAATGCTATACCTTTTAAAATAATGATCAAGTATCTGATGACCGAATAATATTTTCAGGAATTATTCAAACAAGACAAAGTTCAATTCAAAATATTCCACAATTCAAGCCTGTCTAATGAGAGTCTTTTCTGACAATTCATTCACAATTCAACATTATATTTGGCTTCGTGAATTGTCTGACGTGTCATAGATGAATTGATTATCGATACATTGATTAACTGATCAGCAGTCTAATCGATAAGGACAATTATTGCTGGTTGCAGCCCTTCTAATTATAGCATGTCAAAGTGTCAGATTTACTTATAAAATGGAGGAAATAATGGCTTCAAAACCAAAATAATACATAAACTTCAGGTGTAATGAGACATTCGGGAAAAATACCTCATATTAGCTTTCCCTGGTAGGTGGTTCTTATTCCTCCGCGAGTATCAACCTCATTAAATGTAGTTGTTTCTATCAATCTAGCAGCTGAGTAATAACTAATCTTGTGAATGAACAAAACCATAAAACAAACACACATTTCTACAGCAGGCAATATCACCTGAACACCTTCCTCTCACTTCACTCTGATTTCTGCCCTCATAACTGTCTCCTCACCACATGGTGGCAATTTTGAACCACTTGTGCACTCACTATGGACTTAAGTATGATGTGTAACTGGGTTTGTCAGTGAGTCAAATATATCACTTAACTCTTATAATTCAATGTTTTCTACCCTGGCAAAAAACACCTGTTGTCTACTTTTTCACTAAAAGATCCAATGGAGCATTTGTTGAAATTCTTCCTTCCATTTACAACAGCAATGAGGATTTAGTGTGCGTGGGCCCATATCAGATTTTGAGGAAGTATTGTGGCCACAGGCCTGGTGGCTAGGTGCCATGGCAAAAACAGTTTAAGATAAGATATCAATTCTATAAAGTTTGCAGATGTATTTGTTCCAGTTTTCAAAAAGATGGACTCGGTGACAGCAACAACGATGATATCTTTCACCCTACTTTAAGAGCTCTGACAGTCCGTTTAACTCTTAAATTAAACATGTGGAAATGTCTAAAGACGTCCAGACTTAGATTAGTATAATTACAAACTGTATCAAGTTATCGGGTTATCTGAACCAAGATAGCGTTCTGTTTCATTTGGTCACCTATAACGCTGAAATGTCCCCTTTATGCATGCTTCATAACTATGGTTGTGTGCAGTAAGTTGTCATACATGTATCCAGTTTTAAGCCACATTTAACAATTTTAGTTCTTAGTTCTTTTTGACTCTAAACGGAACAATAATGTAATTAACTGACATCTGGAACTTGCGTTATGAGAAAAACAAGATGAACAAATGTTTGCTGCTGCTGAATTCAGGGGAAAGACACATTTTTAACATGAGACTTCCACGTTAAGTGTTTTTACTGGTTTTAATTTTGTTTCGGAGAGAAAGAGACCTCTACTGATTATTTGGCTCCCAGTCTAATAAAACCGACGAAAGATGAAGCGGCAGGAGAAACCGGCGGCAATAACAGCAGTCGTTGGTTAGACAACAACTCATCTCACTCTCCTTTAAACGTCACTAATCTCGTCTTTTGTTATTGTTTTGATTGAGAGACCTCTATTGGCCGAACATTACATATTTAGAGTTAAAAACTTGGGTCATTTAGCTCCCTTGCTGAGAAATAGATGAACTGATTGATACCACTCTCATGTTTGTTTATACATTAGGAAGCTACTACCAGCAGCTGCCTAGCTTGGCATAAAGACCCAAAATGGTGAATTCAGCCTAACTATCCAAAAATAATAAGTCTACCCACTCACTAAATAACATGTTATATCTCATTTGTTTATCTTTACAGAACATCTGTACAGGTTATCAGTCCAACTTGTTCTTGGCAGGGAGCCGTCACATTTATTTCAGTTCAGCAACTTTAACAAAGTGCCTTTAGAAGCATACACTTTAATAATAGCCTTTCAGGTGATAGACAGGTGTAAATGGTAAGCCCATTTCATGCTGTCTCATTATTATTCTCTAACTTGCAGCCAGACTTCATGGTTCTTTCTTTTGTTGAAGCACTTTACCCTGCAGTTAATTTTACATATTTTAACAAAAAACTAAGGACTATTTACATCTGCAATGTAATGTTAGAAGGCATGATAGCACATCAGTAACTCTCAGCAAGACATTTCTTGTTTTATGCAGGAAACTAACAAATGGAAATAGTCATGTTTGCATGTATTGTTAGCATACTGTCTCACATACTGTTCCATTTGAGGGTCAAGCATTTCTCTGAGAAAGCAGCCCTGTCTGGAGAGATAAGGTGTAATTGTTTTTGATGAATTCTGCTTCGCTTAGCATCAAACATACACACTCTGTAGGAAATAAGCAATGCTTCAGTTGAAATTGTCTGGATGCTGAAATGCATTGCTTACTAGACTGTGTTCGCCACAAAGACAACTCCTTGATTGAATACCCTGACTATCACAAATTGGTGCCACGAAAATGGTGTTAGACCATTCATGGCTGGATTCTTTCCTTTAAAAGACAAATTGCTCGACCGTTATTCAGATGAAGGCTGACGTAACACAAGATGAGAGGTATTTGTTTGCGTCGGGGGATTCTTACAGTTACCTCTGCTTGTTTATGAAATCTGACAGGCATTTTTAAGTCTTCTCTTTTGGATTTATGTGTTGTTGAAAAGTGCCTTCTCTGCCTCTCAGTGATATCCATTCTCTTGACTTTGTTTGTTTGACCCTGTGGTCTAAAGCAATGGAACACTAAGGGAGTATCATTGCCGATCACAATTTACATCCTCAGTTCAGAGAGGCACTTATCGTAAATTCACCTTTCCTCCATCAGTCTCTGTCCGACTGCGTCTCCCTTGTTGTCTCTAAAGTTATTTCTCTTCCACACTCATGATATCTTTCCCCCACATCCCTGCTTGTGTATCTGCTGAAACCACAATAAGAGACACAGGAACTGCAGTCATGATACATCGGTCTTTATTAAAACAAGAATTGGGAAAATAAAATATGTAGACGTTTAACAAGGGTTCTTTGCAGCTTTTAGTTTGCATGTAGAAAATGCATTAGCCATGAACATGGTGTCAAAAAGTGTTTGATGTAAAAATCTGGGGATCCACAAATAATTGATGCTCCTTTATAGATGTAGGGTTTAAAGGGAATATGTGTTCAAATGAATTCAAACAATGAAATAACAAAAGATAACAGAACGCTGATACAGCAGAGTATTTATAGAATGGTTTGTGATTTATGTATTTTTTGTTCATAAACTATCACTCTGAGCACTGTGTAAATTCAGCCGTAAACCCATCGGTTAACTCTGGAAATGTGATCGCCAAAGGTGATTAATCAATCAATCAATAAATCTGCACAATAATCAATAACAAAGACCAGATTAAATCAAATAATGCACTGCTGAGAGTTGCTTCCTTTTTACCAGGCTAGTTGAAATACTAAATGCTCAATTTAAGTTTTGAAATCAAGACATAGTGGATGTTATACTTTTATCTGATGGACTTGCTGCGATACGGTCTGTGTTCTTTTTTCAGTAAAACCGGAAAATAAAAATATAGTTACCAAAAAAGAAATGCTGTATGTTATGTAGTGAAAACAATTGATTTTGGATCATATCCCAGAAGCAAAGATATACTGTATGAAAAAAAGTCCTCTTTTCTTTTCACACATTAGTAGCTGAAGCTGATGGAGCTTGCCACAAAGATTTGTGAAGTTTCAAACACTGAGTCAGCTCTCTAGTTCACTCCCATGGTGAATTAAATGAACTCCATTCCAACAAAAAGGATGGGTAATCAAATGTACTCTAGCACAAATCTGCACCTCAAGATACACATTGAGTGTCAATTTACTTATACTGAAGAATAATAAGGTGTGTAGGCCCACTTAGCTCGATAACAAAAAATCCTTTTTATTGATCACAGGGTCACATAGTGAGCGTTTAGAGCACAATTGGGCCATTCATACATGTGGCAGTGAATAACACCAAGCTAATTGAAGTGAATTAACTCAAATAACCACAAAAACCCCTGAAAGAGCCAGCTTTTATTATCAGAGTAAGTCATTGTCGTATCATGTTAGATACTCATGACTGTCCAAATGAAAAACCCCATTCTATCCTCAAATGAACTGTTACTGTACAAAACACGACATTCTGGACGTTTGTTCTTGCTATTATTTGTATCCTTTGAAAACGATGTATTCACGTGCATGTCACAAGGCATCAATCTGAGACATTATGAATAATAGCTTGGTTGATCTAATGAAAAAGAAAAAAACTGAAACAAAAAGCAAGTTATATTCATTAGTCCTTGGAGCACACTGTAATTGCTTTAGAGATACATTAGGGGCAGCATTTTAGGTCTTGGTGATGAAGTCCCGAGCAGCATGAGACATAATTGAGTAGCTGAAATAGTGTAATTATGTCTGTGTCTCTAAAATAACTTCATTTTCAACAATATATCCATTTCCATGATGTCAGACCCCATTTCAATCAGTACAAATGTAAACGTGACCTCATCCATAATTCTTGAAGGCTACTTGCTGGAGCAAGCATGACATGCTTACAAGGAAAGGGTGAGTTATGGTCTGATTGAGGCCTGAATTTATCTAATTTCTAAAAAAACATGCATACTTGTGTGTGTGTGTGTGTGTGTGTGTGTGTGTTTGTGTGTGTGTGTGTGTGTTTGATTCAGTTACTAAACTGGCCATAGGAATCTTTCATTGAGCATCCTCTACTGTAATCTTTAGATGTAATATAAAATACTTATAACAAGCTGAATTGAGACTGTCCTCCCTTGTGTACAGAAACAAACTAAAATCTATAAGAAACTGGCAGCATCTCAGCCAAGAGTGCTAGAAGTCTATTAAATGCAAAGCTCTATTAAGTAGGGCCATGAACCCTGATATAGACCCACTCTGTGTGCAGTCCGCAGCAATAATTGGAGGCGTGAATCATCCCACATACTGTAAATACAGTGAATATCTCAAACACTGCACTTACGACACATTCACAAACATTATCCAACTCAGTAAAGACAACCTAACCAGGAGACATAAAGTAAAACACTCAATGCTTAGACAGCTTAGAAGATGTGTCAAAACCGTGAACCGACAGGATCACAGACAGATTTATTATAATTGCTTGTTTTTTTGTACTTGTCTGAATAGCAACATATGTGGCAATACGGGACAAATGTTACTCTGCATTTCAGAAATGTAATAAATTAGTCCTCTCCATGTCATGCAACCACTTGTAATACTCTGAAGAGAGAATAGTGTGCGGCTTGATAGCTTGCTTCCTAAGCTTCAAGGTATAAATGTTTGTTTTCTTACTGTCTCGTTTTTGTGATTGTGTCAGTAGAGAACAGGTACGTGCCACTGATTATTTTCAATTGGTACTTCAGAGGATTCTTGTCTGCATTTCTTGTTCCTTGTAATTCCCACATAAATATTAAACATAATGTAGTTGATTTGGATGGAGTGCTTATACACTGCAGGCTCTCTTTCATTAATACGAGTAAACTGTGATTCAGTTGCACTGAAATGAAGGAAATGTCCTGATGTCCTTGCAATCGAGACCACATAATACAACTTTTAAAGGTTTGCAATATCACCTTTAAATTAGTTCTTACTACCAAAGTCTGTTATAGTAACCATTTGTTGTACAGGACAGTTTTAACTATTTGTAAAATGTAGTTATATGAAGGTGGGGTAATCAGGTAAAATCCGTTGTAATAATCTTTCACATTAATGGATATGTAAATATATTTGACCTGTTATGTGTTTACAACTGACAAATAATACATTCAGTCCATTCATTCATGTTTTTATATACAGTATCTGTACTACCTCCTTATTCAATTAGGTCATTTCTGTCTATCAAACAATTGGGAGAAGGCGTACCCTGAACTGTTTGGACCCAGGCCTAAGTAAGGTTTGATAATGCCCTAAAAGAAAAAGAAAACTAACACAGCAATTCATTTTTTAAAGATTCACCCCAAAAACCCAAGTGAAACCTCATCACCAGGCACCCGTGTGGCCTAAAGGGTTAAATGTGCAGACCTTAAATGCACCTTGGGTCATAGAAGGGACCTTTGCATTTCATTCTCCATCCCTACCCCTCCTGTCCTCTCTTCAGCTCTCTGATAAAGACTTTTAATCTTCCAAAAAATACTTATTTTTAAAACCCTCATACTGATTCATAAAGTGTCATGGTTATAGAGAGTCCAATTTAAAAGTGCATAAAAAAATGATTGTACTTGATGGTTTAAGACAACTTTGATAAACATGAACATATGAAGCCAATATGATGTGTTTGCCCAGCTATCAGCCCTTTAGATGAGACTGTGGGGTCGTTAGGATATCTTGGCTGGAGGACCGAAAGGGCCAAATGGTACTATAGGGTGTAGGTAGAGCTGTATTGTTAAGAGATGCAGGACCACAAAGGGCACTAAAACCAAATAATAAAACTTCAAAATTAATTCAATATTTAAAAGGGAGCCATTGCAAGGGCAAGGATTGTGATTTTATGCCCTGTTTTTATGGCTAGACAATAATCTACCAGCAGCACATATTGGAGGCTGAGCATATCCGTTGGGCAAATTCAGAATAATGAAATGAACGTCTTAGTCTGGAGGATATTGGTGCATGAACCATGGCTGCAGATCAAATGGGGCAAGGATGTGTTGAATTTTAAATATAATTCTACAATAAAACATAATATAACTTTAAAGGTTTGAGCACTATCTGTTATCATTAACAGGTTCCTAGCATATGGGCTGATGCATGAAGACATACTGGACTATTATAACCTCTGTTGATACAACTTGTATAGTTACCATTTATCTACAGACAAATGTTTTCGCCAAATCTGAATTTTTGGGAGTGAATTTGTAGCATTTATAGATTTGTAGCACAAACACCATGTTACCTTGTGATCAATTGTAAAGGAAACACATTGTATAACGGCACTAACTTGGGTGTCAATTGCAGGGTGAAAACTGATTCTGGTATTGCCAATAATATTTCTGGGTTCTTCATATCTGTAACGCACTAAACATTTAACACGGGCCACTGAGACAGGTTATCAGTTACCTACAGAGATTGTGAAACCTTTTTGGGAGATGCCAGAAGAAACTGTGAAATTGTCTAGAAGCAATATTCAACATTTGTGCAGTGAGGTCAAAGAAAAAGAGCAACTTAGGATCACCATCATCTGCTGCAAGGAGACGGATGACCGTTTGATTGTAGCTATAATTTGTTGTATTCATTTCCAAATATGATTTACTATTTCTATTAAACGTTTCTATTTTCTGACACAAAAAAATGAATATCACAGCTAGAAAAAACATGTGGATTGTGTGGTTGAGTCTGGGCTTCCTAAGAACAAATAAGGCTTGAAACAACACAGCTATCATGAACTCTAATGAATCCCAACATGTTTGAACTCATTGTTATTGGGTTGAGGATCAAAAACGTTATCTTTTAAACATTAGAATTTAAAAATACCAAGTTCACATATTCAGTTAATTGTGGAAGTGAGCAAGAGCCCTGTATGCTCTCCCTGCTGATAATGAGCACATTTGTACATGTAAAGTGCATGACATGCAGCGCTCCCCATAGCTTTACATTAAGCTTGAACGAGAGGAAAGAGGGCAGAGAAAGGAAAGATAAGTAACGCTGTTATGTAGCATGCTGGGCTTTTGTGCATTACATGAATAGGCCTCTTATTCCTCTTTCTTTCGGCGTGGGTGGGCTGTTTTTTTCCAAGTAAGCCATATATGGTTGTTAGTCTTCGGGGAAGTGGAGGCACTAATAGGACCCCTGACCTGCATGGATTTCTTTCTCTTAATGAAATATATTGTGCACACAGTAGGGGATGCTCTCAAGAGTGAAGTGGAACTTTCAGAATAAAGTGCACCCTTTGGCCAAATCTAAACTTTTTTTTTTCCATTTAGAGAACAGTCATTCACCAGTGGCAATTCAAAAATATTATTATTATTTTAGTTTGGATGTTCTGAAACTTGTGAAGAGGGACCTTTTCTACCTATTAGTAGTGACAGGATGATGAAAAAGTATTCGGTTAGTATATGGGCCACGTTATTATCTGCTGCTATCTGTAAGTCCTACAAATAGGGTTTAAATTGTTTTCCTGTTGCTCTGTTCACTTATTAAATAATTAGAAAAAATGACCTTAAAAGACTGATGGCTATTCTTTCTCTGTAATGTGGTTGATCTACAGTTATGTAGTTGCATGTTGAAAACTGTTGAAAAACTGGTCTTTAAGCAGCCTTTTCTTTAGAAACCAGACTTTGAGCTACTCCGTTCATTCTCTTCGTCTCATTTCTCTATCCTCCTCTCTCTCACTTGTAATCTGTATTATACTTCTTCTACGAACACCTCAATACCACCCACTGCTTGCTTTTATTAGCCAGAATATAAGCAAACATAAGAAATCATGTAGATAATGTTTATTATGTCTTTTTGATTAATGTTCTAGCTTTATTTGATTATAATATAACTTGTATCAATAAGAATTTGAAAAATGTGCTTGACAATTTGTATGTTAAGACCCATGACTACTCAGACTAATGCATGCAATGTACAATGAGAATGAATACATTCCAAAAATACAATTACATTTTAAATAGATGTATGTCAATTATATTCTATTTATTCTATCAATTCTATATGTCAAAAACACACAAAAGAAAACCTCTGATGGATGCACAATCGTTTTCTACACTTATAAGAACAGTCTCTTATTATATATTGGAGTTACCAAATGAAAACAAAATCAGAGTGTCCTCTGAATAGTCAGTATAATTTGTGTGGGCGCAGTGAAACCTGAGTCCTCCGCTGTCACACTGAGTGGTCCCGGACTTCCCACCTATCGTCTCTCATCATATCCCACTACATGGGAAAAAACACAGATGATTATCCCAGATAGTCCTTTTTGTTCCCGACATCCAACGTCCGTTAGATAAATGCACTGATATTATGTAGGCTGGAGGGCACACCAGTGAAACAGGAAGGTCACCTTGATGGTTGAACAAAAAATAAATAAATAAAAATGTGTACTCCATGCGTTGTAAAATAATGAACTGCTACTGGGCTGATTTCATCCTGAAAATGCCCAGTGCTATGGAACGGCATGCTACTCAGTCATTTAGTTTGAAATTGTCACGATCTGTCTGTGTTGTGTTTTGTCTTGTCTTTTTCTGTCTTTGGTTTCATGTTTTATTTTGAAAAGTCTTCACCCCCTGTCTTGCCTGTTGCTTTCTGTCTGTTTTCCCTCCTACCTGATTACCCGATTGTGTTCACCTGGTGCCCCTGGGTTTTCTCCTCCCTCCTCACCTGTGTCTTGTTTATGTGATTAGTCTTGTGTGTATTTAAGTTCTGTTTTTTCTGTCTGTCATTGTTGGTTCATTGTTTGTCTTTGACTGTGTCACGGGGTATGGTTCTGTTTCTTATGCTTTGGCCTTGGCCTTGGCCTTGAAAGAAAGGTATTTTTTCGTTCCTTGGAATAAAGGTTTTTCATTGAAATCTGCATTTGGGTCCTGCCTGCTTAACTCAACCCTGACAGAAATCATGGTACGTGAATATTACAATTTACATTTCATTTTACGTAGACAATGAAATATGTAGTATATGCATGCCAATCTTAATGCCTTTTGATGTCCCTTTAGAGAGATAGATAGATAGATGTCTCATATGAGGTGGGTTGAAACTTGCAAGAATAAAGTACACATCTCTCACATAGCCTGCAAAGTAAAGAAGCTCCACAGAACCATAGCAATTATATGTCTTGGCCTTGGTAGTTTGACTAGGTATGCCCCTGTGAAATGGTGCTTTAAGATGTTGCAATAAATGTATTTTATTCTTCACACATGCCTACAGCCCCCAAGGTAGTTGCAGAAACACAAAAGGACAGCTGCTCTCTGTATATGCTGATCAATCATAATGAAATGTTGCAACAGTCCGTCTTACAATGCAAAATGCAAGCTAGTGCAAACAGGGCTTAGACAGAGTCTGCAGATTCTTCCAACATTTGAAAAATAAGTATTAGACAGCGAGATTTGAGACAAGAGTAGACATGTACCCGGGGTGTTCCTATGTATAGCTTCCAGGTCCCATTCGGGGCCCATTTCAATAGATTGGTGTTGCTGATAAAAAAACATTTCTCTTTGCTGTGCTTTTTGTTTTCTTCTTGTATGACGGCAGGGCTCTGAATTGAGTTCAGACACTGAGGTTGGCTAAATGAATGGATTTGCTAAGTTCCTACGCTAATCATGATTAGCATGGCCTCTTGTATCTTTTGAACGGCTGCTGCAGTTTCTATCAGATGTGGAGGAGGCTGTAAAACAATACCACCCTGAAGGCTACTCAGTGGAAAAATTGCAACTCAAATCATCAACAGCATTGTTCTCTGGCTGTAACATATTGGCTCACTGTCTCTTTACGTTGGTATTATATGTAATTGTCGCAATCTACAAAAAAGGATTGCATTGTGATTCGCTGCTAAGTATGTTATCAACATTTATCAGTCAATCATATTGTGAATGAAATGAATTCATTTAATCTCTCTATGGCATCTTGGCACAGATAGCCCAGACCATTTATAGGCAGTTGACAGTTTATAATGTGCAACTAGCTTACACCAATGCAGTTGGATGATTGATACCGACAAATGTTTTTAATATGTTGTTCACCCTCACTGACATGTTTGCGCTTCTAATAATCTTCAAATATACAGCAAACAGAATAGGAGCAGAATATTAAACAACACTCATATTTCACAATGCATGTATCAAATACATTACTTACACACTACTACCATCTTTTGTACACAGATGCACAACATGCTGCTTATCAAATTTCTAATGAAAACTAATTACTCTATGCCCTTGTGCTATTTGTCCCTGCAAAGCGCCAAGTCACTTAGCTGTACAAATATTCTATACAAATAAAATGTTTTTTCTTTATCAGCGTTTCTAAACACATACGTACTCAAATAAAGGAGAATTCAATAAACTACCAATGGTCCTCTCAGGCTGCAAACCATCGCCATTCCACAGTCATTTGTTTACAATAGGCTAAATGTGAAATGTGGGCATTTAAACTTGCTTCAAAGCATGGCAGGCCCTGTCCATGGTGCTGAGTACCACACACTAACAAACCACAGTAGCTTTAAGATACAACTCAATGCGGAAAAAGAGGGTGCATAACTTTACCCAGTAAAAGCAAAATAACCACTTCAACACCGGTAAGGAAATGCAACGTGAATACATTCATAGCAGGCCATGTAGCTAACAGTAAAGCCACAGATCAGCGGACAGGGAAGAGAGGGCTTCAAGTGTTCAAAAGACATATCATATCATTTCCCGCTGGACTTGAGGTATTCCACAGAGGAGTTTTCTGATATACTCATGATATCCCCACTGCTCATGTGTCCTCTACCGTCTGCAGGTAAAGTTCTCATTCATAACACTCCGTTCGATGTCTCACTATGGGATGCGCCTCATCGCGGAGCAAACCGAAGCATCAATCTCATTACGCCAATCCTGATTGGCTGGAGATCTTGACGTCAGCGTCAGGGAATCCACCCCCTATAAGTAGCTTGCGCCACGTCGCAGCGTCATTCAAACACCTCTTCTCGCTTCAGAGCACATCTCGACATATCAGTAGCCGGGCTAGCTTAACAGTCCACAGACTGAACCCAAAGCTAACTTTCGGTCGACGGGCGCTCGACGGCTACTTTTCTGCTTCGCAAGAAGACTGTTAATACTAATACACCAGTTAGTATTGCAATCTACCTCGCCGTTTCTTTCTTCGGAAATAAAGGTAAGGTTTTGATTTTTCAAGCTAGTGACACACCTGTTGCTAGCTTGCCTTCCCTCACTACCGACACCACGGTAGCGAGGACGTTTTTTATTTTTCTCTCTCACACCAGAGGAGGAGAAGATAAAAAGGTATTAACACACCAGTTAATATTCTTTGAGAATAAAATTCTACACCGTCGCTGTTTCTACGGATTAACGACAGGTGGGGAAAGAATTTTTTTCTCGGCAACGTACCTGTTACGAGCGGGTCCTCTCCACGCCGTCACCACGGCGAACGAGATTGACGCTTCTCTCCCTCACACCGAGAGGGGACTCGGAGGCTCGGCTCTGCGACTGCGGGTTGAAGATATCAGGCACAGACTCACACCAGGTCTGCTCGTCCTGCCTCGGGCTGGAACACGCC
Source organism: Notothenia coriiceps (assembly GCF_000735185.1). Taxonomy (NCBI): domain Eukaryota; kingdom Metazoa; phylum Chordata; class Actinopteri; order Perciformes; family Nototheniidae; genus Notothenia; species Notothenia coriiceps. Next base: position 24,098,854 of record NW_011369947.1, on the reverse strand, counting down.
CAGGAGGCTATCGACAACCCCGGCTCGTGCAGGCAATAGTGCCCGCTTCACCATCGAGAGCTCCCGCCGACGGCTAGCACGGGCCAGCGTAGCTTGTCGGACAGGACCCCCTCCCATG
>NW_011369947.1:24083569-24098691 GCF_000735185.1 Notothenia coriiceps | reverse complement strand
ATTTGCCAATTATGAATGATGATGGACATGATTCATTGTACCTACTCTCTGCACTGTCGCCTTAAAAATGCACGTCTTCCCTCATCTTGTAGTGTCGAGTCATTGTTGTTTATGTCTGCATGCATTTTTTGTCTGTTTTACTAGGGTGCCGCCTCTCATGATGTTATGGCTTTCATTTCTTGGGTGTCTTTAATACATTCGTTTAAATCAAATCAATCTTAATGTAGAGCTTGAAGATGCAGTTCACAGTAGGGACAGGGCTTTATTTTGCTCCAAACTATTCACAGATATGAACTACAAAAACACAGTATTGAAATTTCAATCTAAATCTCCTGGCACTGACGTAAATGGCAAGTGACACTGAAACAAAATCTTGATTTGATCTGTGCGTGTGGTTGGGTTGACACAGGACTTGAACTCCAAAACATAACTTAAAACCACAGACGTTGCTGTAGGGTGGTGCGCTTAGCAGAACGCCCACTTGTCTTATTGGTCTTCTTTACTGTAATGTTCAGCTTTGCTTCTATGCCGACCTCTTTTCTCTTAAAGAATAAGAACGTCCAGATGTTGGTCTGTTTGTATGGCACTGCTGGCAATATCTGAAAGTTTAAAATAATCAGGACGGTTTGTCGCTTTTTTTATGATCTGGCCAATCAGACTTTCTTCTGTGAGAGGAATACTGCTAAACAAGGTGTTACACTGATGAATTATCTACTGCATGAAATGACAGCAATACATTAATGTGAACACTTTACTGTGTGATAACCTCATTGTCTTGTCTTCAGTAATGGTTTTTTAAAATGTACTCAAAAAAGAAGCACCTAAAAAAGAATAAGAGAGAGAGAGAAATGGAGCCATATTGCAATTCAGTCAAATGGGGATCTTTGTCCAAAGGGCAACCTTCCTCTCCTTTGTTGATACGACTTCCTACATTCACCAAATCTTTAGCTTTTTTTCCACACTCTTAATCTGTTATGTACGAACTGTTGTTACATTTTAAGACTATGGTAATGTTGGATATACTGAAGGTTTAATACTTACTATTCCAAGGCTAAATTTAAACTCAAACACACCTCCTTCTGTCCTCGCTGCTTGAACGGTCCAAGCCATGGTGACTCTGTAGGAATTATCATTAGCCAAGCTAGACTGGATAATATTGTTATCCTAGTCTCATATTTATTTTGGGCCAAGCGGTGGCGTGAAGCTTAAACTACCCATCCTATGACTATCGGGCTGTAGTGGTACGTGATTATGGCACCTGGCCCCCCTTAACCAGGAGCGGAGAGCGTTCAGTGAGACACGAGGGCCCCTCCTCCCATCCGTTGTCATTTGTCTCCGCTCTCTCAGGCGGCTCACAGCTTAGTGCTCGCTTGCATACATGACCGACCACACCACACACACACAGCCACACACACACACACACACACACACACACACACCACACACACACACACACACAACACACACCACACACACACACACCACACACACACCACACACCACACAGACAACACACCACCAGCGCACACACAACACACACCACCACCAACACAGCAGGGTGGACGAGTCGGATTTTTTTAATCGGCGAGTGCCCCTCTCTCCGCCCCCCCAACCAAACCCGAAAGTCACTCGCCCCTCCCTTCCAGTGGTACGCGTTTCCCCACACGACAGCACTTCGATATTTATATTACCCTGTATTACCTATCCCCTGTGTGCCTTGGCACACAGCTAACCCTTCTGTATCCTATGTGTTTAGAGTGTGTATTTTTTGCATATGTAGCCAACAAAAGTAAAACATTTCCAGCTCCTTGCTTAAAGTTTTATTCTGAAAGATCCTTTTCGTGAGACGGGTGGTTTTGGCATGACAGGAAACCATGATTTTGCAGGTTATCTCTTCATCTAAACTGCGGCTGACTGCATTTACCCAAAATTGCCAGTTAGTGACATCAGTGCACTTCCCCTGACCTCAAACTGCAGAATGTGAAGCCTGCATGTGGAGATAAAAGTTTCTTGGCGAGATTTTGGAGGCTAGTCTGAGTTTTGGGATGGTGTAGCTGTGGCATGATCTGTTTTATCTACTGTACAGGCTTATGAAAGAGTCTGTATCATCTGCTTTAAACCCTCCTACTATTCCTAATGTTTCTACTTTACTCAGTATTTGTCTGTCCTCTCCCTTACAGCTGCCTTTTGTGATTATTTCTCCTCCTCTTCTGCCCCTTCTCCTCTTGCTCTGACGTCCTCTCATTGCCCTGTTTCTGTATTTTTCTGTCATCTCCCACTCTTTTCTCTCCTTCTCTGAAAGGTCCTTTCTAAGTCAACTCTCTGCACAAAAGCTGTATGGTGGCTGTAGCTGGCTGCGGGCCAAAACTCTGTGCTCTGGCTCTTTCTCCCTCTCTGTGTTGGTGAGCAGCAATCACTCAATCTGCCTCTCCTATCCACCCCACTCTCCTCTTTCCAGCTCTCTTTTTGTTTTTCCTCCTCCACTTTCTTTTCTCTGAGGAGGCAGAGTGGGTAGAAAGTGTGAGATCTCGAATGCTCAAATGTGCGCTTTCACACACACACTCATGCACACTGTGACTTGTCAGAGGAGCTGTGGGGCTCAGTGCTTCTGAAAGGGGTGTGTCTGGTAATCCTTTGGAGCTTGTGTGCGAAGGCCTTGTAAACCGGAGAGGGGAGAGAGAAAAAAGTGGAAGAAGAAAGGAAAAGTAGAGGGGGAAAAAAACAAGAGAGAAGGAGCTGACAGGCTTTTCAGCAGAGCGGGTCTCTTTCAGACAGTAGGCTCAGCACCACAGCTTCCACATGCTAATAAAAAAAGCACACATACTAGCACAACACACTGACCTTAGAGTGTGTGAACCTTTCATGCAGAACTCTTCAGAAAAACCTCACCTCCAAGTTGATTGACAGCGCTGTGACCCAAACATACACATGCTGACAGTAATTAAAGCCTTGCCCATGAATGCTAGTCACGCAACAAGTTCACATCGCTTCAGACTACGGGTCTACAAGTAGGCCAAAATAAGAAAGCGAGTGATAAAAGATGATAAGGCGGTAATCAAGGAATATATCAAATGCAATACAGTACGTACTGCAGCCTGCACAAGAGACAGGGTTTCATGTGAGGCAACAAATCTAACTTGTGACTTTTACCCATCTGAACTCACATGCTGACCCTGCCCCAGTCCCTATGGTGTGGCACGAGCAGTCAGCAGCCGCTGGCCTCAAACTGACTGAAATAACCAGAGGAAAAGGGAAGTGGTCGGTCGGTCTGATGCTTAGCTTCCCTGGTCACGAGATCGAGGTGAAAGAAAGTGCTGAACTGGCTGTAGCTCTGTGTTGTGACATAAAAAGACGAAGGATGTCTGCGTGTCTTGCTATCTATTTAAAATGTGCTAATGCATGTGGTATAGCTGTGTGCTGCACCATCCTCACTGTTTTGCATTATGATTAGAGTGTGTGTTTAAGTTTCAAGGTGTGGTCAAATCTTTATATATGACATGCATTGTAGGGTGTGTGTGTGTGTGTGTGTGTGTGTGTGTGCTTCTTTAAATGTTGCTATGTACTGAACTATGTACTGAACAACAAAGAAGTAGTTACAAATTAAATGACAAGTTTGACAAAAAATAATTTCATGACAAGATTGATACCACTCTCCATGTGAAGATGATTAGCTTAGCATATAGACTGGAGAAAGCTAGCCTGCTATGTACAAAGATGACCCAATATGTCAACCAGCACCTTAAAAGCTCAAAAATGTACTTTCAGATCTTATTTGTTCATCCAAACAAAAACTAAATGACATTATGAGCCACCGTTTTTGACTCTGCGAGAAAACCCATGAGTGTATTTCCCAAGATGTGGAGCTATTCTTTGAAAGAAAGCCCTACTAATAGCAAGTCCTCACAAATATAGCATATTTATATCTCCAGATATGCCGATTTGATGACAACATCGGCCCAACCTTTATGGCTCTACTTGACTTTGCGCCCCATTGTCTGCATGATCACACTGAGTAAGCGTGTTGCTCGTATCTGCGGGTGCATGTGAGTGTGTGAGTTTTTAGCTGCTTTTTTCCAGTGTGCCCTGGAGTAAAAGCCTTCCGTCTGTCTGGTGCTCCACTCCTCACAAAGTGGGTCAGTGGCTGGCTGAGTAAGAGGGTAAAGTCAGGCTAAAGTCAACCAGTGTGTGCGTGCGTGCGTGCGTGTGTGTGTGTATAATTGTGAGTGGGTGGGGAAGAGTCGCCTACATCCACCATAACAAGTTCAAAGCTGGGGCAGAGTGAGAAGACGACTGAGAGACGAGATTTTAAAAAGGAAATCGAGAAAGCCAGACAGGTAGGAATGTATACTTTAGATCATGTGGGCAGAGCTACATCCAAAATGCAATGAGCACTACTGTACGAAATGACTGGTTCCTAATAAAGAAAATACATGCAGGTGTAAATGTGTGAGATGTCTAGATGGAAAGACAGACAGACGTGTAAAGGGAGGGCTGCGGAGAACACAAACTGTTTGCTGTGCTTTTAATGTGAAGTATGCAGACAGACATGGCTGCAGAGGGAGTAGTAAAGTGAAGTGTACAAGACTTTATTTTGTCTGCTTTTTACAGTCTGCTTGTCTGGGTTAGACTACTATGGGCAACGCCTAGGGAGCACCACTTACAGGGGGTGCTCGAGAATGCGTGGGTTTCTGTGTTAGAGCACTTAGGGGTAGAGTAAGCACTGTAAAAGAATTTGGGTTAGCGTGAATTATTCACTGATTTAGCTGAGCACAGCATTGCAGAGCTAGCTTGTCCTCAGGCGGCGCACACTCGTTTTAAAAAGCAGGAATAAGGACTCGCACGGTAGCTGTGGCATGGTTTCTGTGTGTATCAGTGGGTTTATATGGTCCGCAATCCAGCAGATTAGATAAACAATCCTTTTTCTAAGTCATTTGTGGTCAACGAGTCTGTGATGAAGCCCTGTGATCAGTGTCAGGGTGAGGAGACAACCACAGGGAAACTCACAGGGTAGCATAAAGGTTTAAAAAGGTAGAAAATCAACCAGCTTCACAATCTGTTTGCCCCCTTTCATGCCACCATTTATTCATTATACTCCATCCTGTTCTACCCTCATCTCACATTCAAACAGAGAGAATATAAATACCCTGCTCTGCTATATTCGCCACGAGTTGTCTGTTGGATGGTTTGTGTGTGTGTGTGTGTGTGTGTGTGTGTGTGTGTGCCTGACTAACACACTGTACTATTGCACTCTTGAGTGCAACAGGGCACCCCATGTTAAATCATTCCCATCCCCCACCTCCGCTCCTCTGTCCTCTTCCTTCTCCTCCCCCTCGCCTCTTCAACTTCCCTTCCTCTTTTAACATCCCCGCTTTATTCCCCCTTTCCTGAAGTCTCTCTGGGTTTGAAAGTTGGAACGTAGCCAATTAACACAACAGCCGGTTGAGGTGGTGGAGGAGGGGAACAGAGAGAGAGAAGGCTCACATCGCTACACACTGACCTACATACACTTCCACCCAGCTGATTGAATCTTACGTTGAGGCCTGCGGCCAATCACGAGTGGGGGTGGAGTGCCAGCGAGCCAATGGCGTCAGCCGCTCTACGCGGAGCTCTTGCACTGTCTCCATACAGTTTTCAGTAATCATACAGGGGCAGAGAGAATGAGAGGGACAGAGAGAGAATGGGTGTGTTTGACAGATGAGAGTCACAGAAAACGAGAGAAAGAAAGAAAGAAGGAGACAGAATAGAGTGAGGCAGAGAGGCAAAAAATAGAAAAGCATGGAATCAAAATATGGCTCAGACGAAGGAAAATAAAAAACGTTGTTCCTTCCTCGTTTGCTCTGTGCCTCAAAGTCTTATGGTGCTACAACTGCAGACAGATAAAGGCTAATACTGGCTAATTTTAAAGAGTGGATTAGTGCCCCGTATTTGCCCTTGCTCCTTTCCCAGCTCGAGGCCAAGGCAAGCCTTTTACTGAGCTTGAGAAGTCTATGCTCCTCCTCCTCGCTCTCCAAAACAGTCTCTTAACACATCATTCAGACCCACTCAAAAATATCAAAAGTGACAGAATGTATTGCTGCCCTTTCCAAAGCAACTCATGACTCAACGTTTTGGTCATTATCATGCTTTTACTTGAGCTTGAACTTGGTTTCCCCTGAGTTGTATGAAAGTCAATCAAAAACTGTGTAAAACTTTAAAAACCACTCAGTCAACTTTTTGAAGCTGTGTGTCACTCACTATTGAAACGACTTGCTGTGTTGTCAGTTATCCACCTTGGGATTACTTGTACAGGTGTTATATCACATAATCGCACGATTAAGATGGGAGCTGTTATTGCATTCAAATCTATTTTATTATCTTTATTTGTTATTCTTGTGAAGGTACGACATAATCACACATGAAGGTGGACAAAGAATAATAAGATTTACTGTAGATGTCTAAGACTGACAAGAGAAACTCTGAGCTCCTCTACACACAGCCTGAGGACAGAGATACCAAGATAACTGTCGCCCACAGGTACTTTAGGTTCACAGACACACACCTTTGATAACACTGTGCCACCACAGAGAGGCTGAGGGCATCCCTGGCACCGCACGAAATGGAAAGTTCAACCTGCAACCAACTTACTGCAGGCTCTAAAAGAAAACCTTACATAAGCGTTTGAGCCCAACAGAGATAATGCATTTCTGTTCTATTCTTTTCTGTTCTATCTGCCTTCGTTTTGCTGTGGTGGCAAAAAACGGGAAGGAAGGAAAGGGAGTCTCAAAAGCGACACAATAAAAAAGCCAAGAAAGGCAAACTGAAAGGAAAAAGAGGGGGCAGCGTGAGGCACACTAACCCATATTTACAGAGATGGAGGCTTATACAGCTCTCACAACAGAGACAACACTCTGGAAATTATGGATTATGGGAAGTAGAGGGAAGACAAAAAGCTATCATATGGTACCTAGGGAGAAGATTGGATTTTTGTGTTGATATTTGATCATTTTTACCTTGAGAGCACGGCAATTTTTGATTAAATATTGAAAAACATTGAGGGTCTGAGAAAGCATGCATATGTGTGTTTAACTATGTTAGCCCTCTTGGCCAGACTATTCATGTGTTGGTAGAAAAGTTAGCAGTCATTATCAGTATACTGTGACTTGACTTGTTTTCTTATTCAACTGACGAGACGGGTGATAGCAAGACATCCTAAAGTGTCTTGAAGGTCCAAAGCATCATCAAATGTTCTTATTCCAAAAATACGTAATTAGTGTTCAAATTACTACTGCATTTCTTTGGACTCATGCTTCTCTGACGCTCACGCCAAAGGCCTCTCCATCTCAAAGTCTCAAGCTGAATTGTATTTTCAGTACACTTCTGCTTACATATATTGATATTCAAAAACACTCTCAAACACCAGATATGTATCTGGTTCTCACACACACACACACACACACACACACACACACACACACACACACACACACACACACACACACACACACACACACACACACACACACACACACACACACACACACACACACACACACACACACACACACACACACACACACACACACACACACACACACACACATTAATCAGACTAAAAGCCTTTCAACCACACGGTGATGTCACTGCACGGCAATAATCCATCCCCGAGGAAACGGTGGTCAGCACTGGTTTAGCTCACACTCTTGGTCCATAGATGACCCCCCCCCTGCGCCTGCCTCTTTTTCACCAGACAGCTGAGCCTATCAGGAGTGATGGGTCTTCATGAATAATGCACTCATTGACTCAAGTGCTCGTATGAAAATGGATTCCTGACCAATATTGACCGTCTATTTGAAACAGAAAAACGAGCAGCACTCAACCTGCTAAGGTCTCTCCAGAGTGAGGTGTCCTGGGTAATTAGCCCGTATCGTGAAAGTGAGAGGGGTGGAGGGCTGGTGTGACCCTCCCGTCTGAACGCTGACCCATTATAGAGCGCTCTCATACTGGGGCATGTTACTGTGTTCATGTCATACTGTTCTCTGTGTGGCGACCTTTTCGCCCTGCGTTCACGTGGCACCATTTACAACCGCTATAAACACTTGGTTGGACAACACTTGATACAAACTAGTTTCAAGCATATCCAGACCCTAACAGATGATGCTAAGACTTGATTGAAAGCAAAGAATAATGCACCCTGCATCAGTGGCAGCTGCTGACAATGCACTCCAATAAACCAACCAAGATAATGGTTAATAACAGCTTTTGCCGATATTTCTACTTATGTTTGAGTCAGTTATTTCCTTGCATTTGGACAATCAAAAACAGAGTTTGTCCGAACTTGTCTCTTGAATCTGTAGCTGTAGATAGCACCTTATTATTGATTGTGATAAAGCAAAAAGAGTTGGGGAAGGTGACCTTTGCTCAAAATGCAAGATTTCTTCTGACGAAGCCTTAATGATTTTATCTAACCGCTAAAAGACAAAATGCTCAGAGATTTAAGGTACATATTCAACAGTTGTTTTTAAAAACGTTGTTGACTTTTCTAAGGGATGTATTATTTTATCCCTTTAATTATTCTGTGTCACAGTCCCCTGTAGTGTATAGTCTCTTTCATAGATGGTAACAGTGTAACAGGGTGGGACTGCACATGCTTGCTTGACTCTCTAGCCAGATCACATGAGCTCTAACACTGAGCACTGTATGTACCCATCCCCCACCACCAATATGCTGAGGGAATGAAAGAAGAAATGGAGGGAGATAGGGGAACAGGAGGAGAAGGCGTGAGGCCCACTCTTTTCTTTTTTCTAAACTCTGTTGCTTTAAGTCCTCAAACGCCACGCTGAACTGAACGCTTCCCGCAGAAAGGAAAGCAGGAGCGAAAGTTGGCTGTGCCGGGAAAGTGAGGATCTCTCTGGAGGAAAATGTACAACAACAGCTGGGGCCAGGGCTTTCCCATGCATTAGCCCAGCCCCCTCTGTGTATAGTACTACTACACACACGTGCCTATATATTCATAATGAACACAAAGCCTCCTCTACATCAGGGCCCCTCCATATTCAAATGCCTAGAGCAGAGAATGGAAATAAGAAACTTGCACTAGAGTATGTCTCCCTGGCTGGGTGCTTGAGTGTGTTTTACCCCAGTTTTATTACATATTTATACTGTTGGATGCTTGTGTGTTTATGTGTGTATTCGGTGTTGTGTCCTTGCCGTGAAGCCATTTTGAGACCCTCCAGGTCTTAAGGTCATTGTTTCTGGGTATCGGTTACTCTCCTCAGCAGCACAGAGGGACTAAGTGATTGATGGACAGATGGTTCCTTGATTGGTTGGGATGAAGGTCGCCGTGGGAACAGAGGGATGAGCTACAAGTTGAGAGGAATAACACATGCATGCACCAATAATGCCTACAAACACACCACCACACAGGGTGAAGGTGAAGGAAGGGCTGAAGGAGAGTGTGTAACGCAGAAAGGAAGGCTATATGTCTGGGTAGAGTGGTGCCCAATGTGCCTTGGGGATTTGGATCTATTTCATGCTCCCATAAGCAATGAAACGCACAGACCCAGACACACACACACAAACTCAAATGCTGGGCATTCTCTCTGCCCAGCTACCCGCATCAGATGAAAAAAGCATGGCACGTGGTGAGAGACGGAGGGACAGAAGAACAAAGATAAGCAAGAGAGAAATCTGCTACAATATGCCTTCCCTGACGGTTGCAGGAGAGTGCTCCAACTCATCATAAAAAACTTCCTTTTAATGTTTCTGGCTAAAGAAAGGCTTTCTGCGTCAACATTGAAAGTCTTCAGTAAATTTTCCTGAGAAAGTAGGTTGTGGCTTTTCAACCTTCACAGAGAAAAGCATGCATGAGTCCTCTAATAACACTGTGCAACATTTGAAAGGCAAAATAGCACTTTTCTTTCCAAAAGCTATTGTTCACACTGGGGGTTGAGTTTAGTGAAGTCAAGTTAATCTGTGCAGAGTAAAATCACAAACAGTTTTACGGAACAAGTATAGTGTAAATACGGCCAAGTGCTTAAGGGTTTTGTTTATAATTGGATATATAAATACAATTTGGAAAATGTACGTCAATGCACTCTCACGAGGGGTGTGGAATGTATATATTTTTTTAATAATAGTGGTTTCTGGCCTAACGGAGCTCTCAAAGGACATACAGACAAAACATATATGTTTATGCTCAAGGATATTTCCTTTCTAGCAGTTGAGTTTTCAATTTCTTTCAGATATGCCCAGCTGGTCCATGAATTTGACCCCGTAGACCTTTTTCGTATATTCTTTGTGTCCTATCTATGTTTTAGACCTGGACATCAAATGCAACACTCACATGTTGAATTCCAACAGGGCAGAATATGTGGGAGAAGGTAGAAGAGGTGTGTTGCTTTCAGTTCAACAGCTGACTCAAGTAAATCTGGGACTGTAGGGTTGTGGGTGAGAGTCTTACAGAAAGCTTTCTCTCTGGGTTAATGAACTAGCATCCAAATTCTGACCTTTTCCTTTTTTCTCAGCTTAAAGTGGACCTATCATGCTATATTTGAAAAATATATTGTAAGGCCATACCTATACAAAACATGTTTGAAGTTTTTTTTTCAAAATACCAAACAGATCACCCATTGTAGCCATGGCTCTTACTGCTCAAAGCCCTTTTTTGCAGCCCTGTTAGAGAAAGGCAGATTTTGGGTCCTTAGCTTGAAAAAAAAAAGAAAGTAGAGGAAGTGGAGCTAATGCCTGATCAGAATTCTACCGGAGGATAAAGTTAAATTCTGCTGTGATAAAACGCCATCCTGTTTAAACCACGTCAAGGATTATTTCTGAAACAGTATGGAGCTCAAATGCTTTTTCTCTTGCAGGTTTATCACAAGGCGAGTTCTTTTTTATTTCCTGCTTTTTAAAAACACATGTGCTCTACAGTACAGTTTACTTCTGAGTGTTAGCAAGGCTTGCTAATGTAAACAAAGACGAGATTATGTCCAAAACACGTCAGGCATTGTTTCTGATAGCAACTTTCTGTGGGTGGACACGTCAGTTCGGATGGAAATCTGTATCCGCTCGTTGTACGCTCGTTTTTACAGTTCCCCGACGCACCGGGGACACATATTTATGTATAAAAGACATCACAAAGTGCATTTTGCATGATAGGTCCCCTTTAAAAAGGTAGATATACTCCTGCCTACACCCTGCAGTCAGATTTAACTAATTCAGCAGACTCAACCTAAGATCGGCTCTTTAGCTCTCAAGGTTTTTCTTGAATAAAACAAACTTTTTCAAAACAAATTTGGCTTAAGGTCAAGTCAGTTTGCACACCGTCAGGAAACACATAGGGACATGCTTATTAGATTGACCCTTATTTGCTGCTGCTGCTGTGCTCTACAGGCATATCTGCTGAACCTTATCAACCCCCCAACTCTCTCTCTTATAAAATCCAGGTGTGCAAACACAAAGGTTTACCTAGGCCTCATAAACCATAACAGATAAGACAAGAGGAGGGTAGAAATTAAGAGGAAGGAGGCCCAGCTCGGATCCACAGTAACCTCATCTGGGCTGTGACTTGGCCTCATTTTTTCATCCCAAGATGACACGAGACCGAAAAAGTGGATGTTCTGGTACAGATATAAGGCAATTTACTGCCTCATCCACTCAAAAGCTAAGAATCAAATCGGTTAAAAGAAGAGACTGCCAGCTGTTATCTACTTCGTAATCATAAGGTCACAAGTTGGAAAACTGATATGATCAGCTAGTTCTCAACAAGACTTTTGGGCATCCGTGCTAGCGGTTATGTGAGGTCTTTCTAGTGGAAAGCAGTATCACGTTAATAATTCATCCTTTGGGACACATGAATGTGTTCACCAGATTTCATGCAATCCGTCCAATAGCTGTTGAGAAGTTTCACTTAAAACCACTATGTCAAAGTGAGAGTGTGACTTAAATCACGAGCATGCATCGTCTGAGAACCACGGATGTCAACATGTGAAATAGTTCCAATCTATCAAGTCAATGATGAGATATTGTTCAGGATATGTGAAAGTACAGGTATTAAAGGTATATTGCATGGCTGAGAGATGATGAGTGGATGGGATAGATCTCAGATATGTTCTTAACTCGCAGTGCCCCAGAGCAGATGGTTTCCAGCATTTAAAGAGTGACGCGAGAAAAATGGTCAAGTTGAAATTCTATCCATCGCATGTTTTCTCTGTACCTCCTTTGCAGTTATAACCTCTCGTGCAAGCGTTTCATATTTGATACATGTGGAAAACAAAAATTACACAAACAATGTGACCATATTTTTTTCTGCTGCTGCCATCAGTCTTTCTGTTTCTGTGTTCAGCGGTTAAATCAGGATCAACAATGGCTTGCCTTCATCCCACAGTAACCCGCCTCCACTCACACATCTCAGAAGTCCAGGGACATAGTGGTGACTTCATGAAGAGTGGGATTAATGCTAAGAGGCTGCCGTGTATGGGACCTTCAGGCAGAATAACACAATGGACTGAAAAACGCCAGCTATGTGCAAACATCTGAGTAGGCCTTGAAATACAAACACACACACAAAGAAAGTACTTTGTGCTGAACAATTGCCAAAGGAAAATTATGGGAACTATTATCAGATACCCAGAAAAGAACAGAAAGCGTCATTCCCTTGTTTTAATGATGCATGGAGGACGTGGAACATTGGAGCCCAGCATGTGTACAGCAACACATCTCGAGCTGTGTAATTCATACCAGAAACTGACACGCTTTGCATGTGTGACTCTGACCTATAGGATTTCACAGAGACAAGAGAATCCTGTGTGTCCAGAAAGAAAGCCTGTGTGTTGAACAGGTGGCTGGCAGGCTGGATGCTTGATGGCACAATCTTTGCTTATCAAATCTGGGAGTGCCGTGTCTGTGGTTGGAAAGCTTCCACCAGTAACTCTGTAGTCTATAGAGTATGTAAAACGGTGTACTGGCTACACAAAATGTGGGAACACAACAGACTGCACTCTGGGAGTCAGATTAAAAACAATAAACTAGGGCTCTGTGTTGGCAATGATCTTGCAATATAATACGTATCATGATAAAGGGATTACAATTAAATGTATTGAAATATTTAAGCAAGGCGAGGAAAACTGTCAGTGCTCGTGTGTGTGGTGGATTATTTACACAATACTATAATTTCTTTTCAGCATTTTATCAATATTTCATTCGTTAAATGTCCCGGTTATTGTTAATATATCAGTAAATCAAGACACCCATATATCCAATATATGCCATAACAATTTGGGTTACAGAAAGACTTCACATCTCTTTCCCCCCCATTCGTCACCTCTCCTCTTCTTCTGCCTCCCCCCTCTGACACAGAAAGCTTTATTGTAGTCAATTAAATGTTAATCAGGAACAGTAGCTCAGCCCGTCCTCTGCAGTCTCAGTGATGCCAGATAGGTGGAGTGGCGTAATCGAAAGAGACAGGCTCAGAAGACAACAAATTAAAGTTTAAAAGCCAAGAGTCGCATCTGTGAGCCAAATGCCGAGTTGAGCACTTCAAATCAGACGCTACCTGATGACTGTTGACAGAGCTTGGATAATGACGCAGGACAGGGAAGGAGACGCTCAGATCTTCACCTACATCCCCCAAAATACACAACGTCTCAATTTAATAACTCAATACTATTAATGGCTTATCTAAACATGTCTGAACAACACACACAAGAGGGTGTGTGTATGGCATGATGGTGTGTGGTGGTGGAGGGAGTCGATTACAGAGGAGGAGGTGACCGAGAGGCAAGGGGCCCACTTCAGCAATGTGGTTATCGGAGAAATTGAGAAGCAAGGCCAGAATGGGAGGTATGTGCAGTCGACTGTATGTGTGTGTGTGTGTGTGTGTGTGTGTGTGTGTGGGATGTGCTTAAGTACATGTTTTTTTATAATTCTTTGTAACTTTGATAAGATCAAATGAAGACACGTCATCAGTTGCATAATCAGCAGAAGCTACGGAAAGAGTTTGTTTTCAACAAGGGTGTAACTTTGGTTTGAAAAGTGGGGGGGGGGCACAAAACAGGGGTCCTCCGCAATGAGACATTTTTATATTAATTCTAACGCCCGTTGTCACAAGCTAACAACTCACTTCCCTGTCGCACTCTCTGCCGAGAGTGCCCGCTGTCGCTCTCACATCTTCGAGTCGTTGTAACTTATTCAAGTTTACCACGGATTGTCATATGTGAACGTCTTTTTGATCTTTCTTCCCTCGTTTTCGATCGTGCTGAACAAACATAAAAAAACTTTCGGATCGAGAGTAGGCTTTTTTCCAACATCCGCCGGCGACACATCATCTTGCCCTAGTAAACTTGTTAACAGCGCATTCGAACGCGGACTGGAACTACACCTGTCGGGCTACGTCGCTTGTCACCGAACTTTTCGCGGGGTGTACAAGTTTCACGCCCCTTACTGTCTTTTTCGCAAACTCTTGGGTGACGAGATTCGAACAAGCAGTTGTCCTTCCTCTCCCTCTCGAGAGAGGACGCCCCGTGACCTCTCTAGTCGGAGAGTGACTCGGATTTCGCGCTGAGAGACGTCCGCTAAAATCGTTTGAAATCAGATTCAATAGAGTCACCGAAGTTTGCGGAAACGAGTAGACACATCTTGATTATGGAGGTAGATCAAACTTATATCGCTCAACGATTGTTATGTTCAATTAATTAGTAAAGGTGACGTACACGATCTCAGTCATTTCTTTATTTCTGTGTCAAACTTTCAACTCCTACCAATCATTGTATACATACGTAGTATGTTTTCTTCCCTACGTCTCGATCCATCCTATGTCTCTCCTCTCTCTCCACTAGTATACACATAACGGACACACTCTCGTATACAGATTACGCAAAAGACTACTACTTTAATATGTCAACACAAGTATACTCACAACTCTCGACTATAGGTATGTAGAGAAGTACACCCGGATTTCCACGTGGTCTAACTAACGAAATTGCAAGTTTACATTTCTCCTTCGTGTAGTCAAAGTGTCTACCTCTCCTGTGACCCTAGGTAGACGTGCACCAGTACTACTGGCTGGTTGATGTGCTGAAGCAGAACGGAACAACTCTCGCTGCGCTGCTCAGGATCTACATGACAATCTTTCGTCCTTTAACTTCAAT
>NW_011369947.1:24045883-24083526 GCF_000735185.1 Notothenia coriiceps | reverse complement strand
TGTGTGTGTGTGTGTGTGTGTGTGTGTGTGTGTGTGTGTGTGTGTG
This sequence comes from Notothenia coriiceps, assembly GCF_000735185.1. NCBI lineage: Eukaryota > Metazoa > Chordata > Actinopteri > Perciformes > Nototheniidae > Notothenia > Notothenia coriiceps. The sequence goes on along the minus strand of NW_011369947.1, from coordinate 24,083,480 downwards.
TGTGTGTGTGTGTGTGTGTGTGTGTGTGTGTGTGTGTGTGTGTGTGTGTGAGCACAGGGGGAGGGGAGATGCTCTCAGTGGGTCACTCTGTTATCTGCTGTCACCCACACAGAGAATCGCCCTCCCACCTGCTTGACAAGTTATCAATTACTATGGAGACAAACAAGTAACAACCCCCCTCCCTTCCATGTCGAGACAAGTATGCATGCCTTTGTGCATGTGGCCTTATGAATATACACACACAACTACAACATTTGCGTTGATGAAAAGGCCATCATTCACTTTATTTTAGACTCTTTTCTGCCCAGTGAAACTTCCTGTGCTCCACTGCTCATTTACTGTTTGATATATTTAAAATATATTTTCTTAATTGTATTAAAGCCCACTCTTTTGTTGCTGTTACACCACGTGGCTAAGATGACAAGAGGTGGCGAACAATTGTTTTGAATGTTGTCAGCCCATTAAATGACAGTTTACAGTTGTTATCGCTACCATAATAATGCATCAGATCGGACAAACTGCACATTGAAAAACATTTCCGCAGTTAAAATAAGTAAAAACTTTTATTACATATGTAAGTTAATTACATTACGTACGTTTTGATCGACCCATCCATCCACCTCCATATGCAGACTTTGTCGACTGACTTTCTTGAGATGAAGAAGAACGCTTAGGCGCTTTCTTGCTAACAGGCTGCTGACTACAGCCACATATTTACATCTGAAAGTAGTTTAATGCTTCAGTCCTTTGACTGTTAAAGCTGCTCGTAACTCTTACAATAACGTGCATACAGTAGTGCTGAGGCATGGAGGTCTTGCTCAGCAACTTAGTTTTAGCTTTAATATCCACGCAAGCATGTGTGGTTGTTGAATAAATACTGGCACTTTTTTTGATAAATACGTCAGACTAAAATACACTTTTGCAAACTTTTTGTGTCATTTATGTATTTTTTTCCTAGAAGTACTTTTGTTTGCAGAGATTAGACAGAGCAGACGTGGCTGAGGACGACGTGTAGTATAATTGCAGGTTTCCTAGAGGTTTTATTTATTTTTCCTGTGGCAGACAGACAGCATGATTTTCCAGTCGGACTGGTATTTCTGTATTCTCTCTGAAACCAGCAACACTGTACTGTCCCTTGTAATTTATCGACCCTGCTATTGAAAATTGCTTTTTACTTGACCTTGAGGGATCAAGGGGCGGGGTCATCTAAAGAACAGCTTGCATGGAGCTGGAAGAATTAGCCCTGTTGCTCCAGAAGTTAAACACTAGTTTCCAACCACAAACCACCGTTACTTTACTGAGCTTTAATGTTGTCTGTTTATTCTATGTAAAGAGAGATCTGTAATTTCGGTATATTCTTTTTGTTTTGTATTTCTAGGGAATTACATGCACAATTAATTTCTTCCCATTCTTTTTCCATTCACCAGCTCTTGATAGAATGCTTGCAACTTCAGCATTGCTGCGGTTATCTGGCTCAAAACACTGGTTTCATGCACCAACAGTTGGAAAAGATCAGTGTAATCTGATGTTGTATAAACTACTGAGCAACTGTTTTGCAGTGTGAGGGTGCTTTGATAGCCGGATCAGAACTGTTTGTAATTCAATAGGCTCTGGAAATATACTGAAACATGCAATTTCCACTCTAGTTCTACGATATTATGCAGGCTATGGAACTTAATACCATCTTTATAACTAAGCTCACCACCAATAACAAAATTAATATATATACAGCATATGTAATATCCTTCCTGCAGGATTTTTTGCTTACTAACATATCCTTCTGTTGCCTTAAAATATGTAAATACAACCAGCGGCCAATTAGCTTAGCTTAGCATGAAGAATAGAAACAGAGGGAAACAGCTAGCTTGATTTTTCCAAACACATAAAACGACTCATTATAGTTTTATGAGGCCACCTACCTCTAAACAGACCTGTTTCCTGTCTTGTGCTAAGCTAAACGTCTCCTGTTTGTATCTTCATTTTGACCAAACAGACATGAGAGGTATCAATCTCAACTATTCCTTTGAGTTACTGAATGTCCTTAAAATCCGGTTTAAATCCAGCCCCTATGTAGCATGTTATCATTTTGTGAGACACAAGTGTTTGCATTTGAGATGCTATCAAGGACTAGCCAGCGCCATATAGATACCTATATGATATCTATCTATATGGCGCTGGGACTAGCCATGTGCAGGCAGCTGGTTTCTCTTTTGCTGTGTGCGTGCGTCTGTTCAACACACCCAAGCGCACACAACACATAAATCCTTTGACCCGCCTGCTCGTAACAATCATCATCATGTAAACTCATTTCTAAAATCTACTTCAAACTCTGGGACTTCTGCAAACAGTTAAGCCCTGCTGGGCCACATTGAGGTTTTAAGACTATTCATTTATTTTACAATCTGCACATTTTCACAGCGACAAAAAACAACAGCGTGGCCATAATGTCTCAAGTGTCTCAATCGTGCAGTGTTGCCATGATGGCGACAAAAAGACAAGAAGGAGTCAAGGGAGTATGGAGTGTAACAAGAGCAGAGGCCCAAGATTTATCTTCTTTCATTAGTGCCCACAACAGATTTCAAGAATTGCGCCTCAGAGGAGCAGGGGAAAGTTACAGGGGGTGGCTTGTTTTTGCTCGCCACAGTGTTTTAAATGCAGACAAATGAGGGAGCTGGCAGGAAAATAATGAGGGATGGTGTTGGTGAGAGAGAGAGAGAGTGTGAAAAAAAGTAGTTAAAGCGATGAAAGAAAGACAGAAACCGTAAAAGGGGTTAGCCTTCAGCCAAGAACAGGCTCTTAAAAATTAATACAGTGATCTAAATTCATCCCGAGTGCATTGAATAATTGAGAACTATCTTTGAGGAGAACAGATCATGCTGTGTGTGACATGGTTGGGGATGGTAGGAACGCAGAAAATGCTGAGAAAACCAAGAGAGACCAAAAATCTGCATCTTCCTTTTCTTTCTTGCAGATACAAATACATACACAAAAACACAGGAGACGTTCAATAGAGGGTCGAACAGACTTGTGTTTGTCTGAAAGCTTCAACGCCTGGACTGATTATGACAGAAATTTGACAAATTACGTGTCCACTGTCAGATGCAAACAGACGGAGTATAATAGTATAATATAAAGATTTGTTTTACTTCTATTATTGTGCAGATTTAACAAACAATATATGGTGTGTTTATTAGTGAAATGTAGAGGCGTTTGTTGTCAGTTGTTTCTTACCTTTGGACAGAGCCAGGATAACGTTTCCTTCCGTTTCATGTCTTTGTGCTAAGCTAAGCTAACTAGCAGCTTGACAGCGCTTCAAAGTAACTGTACAACATGAAAGTGGTATTGATCCAACGCTATATGCTCTAGTGACTGAATGGGAGCAAATCTCTACAGCTAAGTTTTCCAAATCTAGTTGAAAACTTTCCAAAAAGTGTAGTTTAATAGCTGTTATAAGGGATAGCATAAGGGGTTTTGGAATAAAATGCTCAACAATCACATTGGTGCATTGCTCAGGTGTCTGCACACTTTCGGCCGTGTTCATTTTCAGATTAAAATCTGGAAGCAAAACTCCTCAGGCATCTGAAGAAAATATGTTTTAAATGATTGGAAATGGAACTAGAACAGAGCCTTGGGGTTTCCCTCCAAACAGAGGTTGACTGCACAGGGTGACACTATTCATTGGAGGGGTTTCTGGAGCTGGTGTGTTCCCATAACCCATCGCCCCTTTACCCCCACACCCAGGAGCCCTTCCATTGGGAATCACAGCCAGAGGGCAGTTGTAATACACCAATTTAGAGCAAAGCTTGTTAATTTACTCCCTCAGTTCCCCCTCCTTTCTCCTCCTTCTACTGTCTTCACCCCCCCCCCACACTCCCCTTTTTATTGCCTTTTTGCTTCAGTATGTTCAGTTGGCGATGTGCCAGATCCATCTGAGGGGCCTCCTGATCGCGTTCAGAGTACCTGAGTGCACACACACACAAATTCCCACAAACAGACAATTTTTTTGCAGCTTGTGTTTTTATTTCAATTAAGTAGTCTCAGTATTACAACTATTTATTTCTGATGTAGACTGCAGATAATACTCACGATCTTAATTTCCAGTCACTAGCAGTCATGTCTTGCAATAATATTCATTGCTGTCACTGGGATCTTATCAGACATAAAGCCCACCCTACTCTGCATTGATGGACTGCCAATGAAAGGACAAATGTTTTATTTTCCTTTATGGCAGCCCCATCTCTTTTGTCAGCCCTGTTCTGCTCTGAAAGGAACAATACATAATTTCAGCCCCAAAGAATCAACACTTTCAGCGTGCAAGGCCATTAAAATGATAATCAACATGCCCTGGGGGCCTGTTTTCCATACGCCTCCAGACAAAGTCAAATTTAGGAATGTGCAGAAAGTAGCCTCTGCGTATGTATCTGTGTGATGGTTGTGCCATAGATGAATCTCTGCTTTTTGTAAAGTGAGAGATCAAATGAGGTGTCTTTAACACTTGTGGTTGTTACTCACTGGTTTGTGGGTTGAGCTGCACATGAAATACCTGCAAATAGCATCAATTAAACCATAACATAATGAACAATGTACATGTTGAAAAGCACCTGATTTTGACTTTAGGGGTCTTATAATCTAATGAATACATTTTTGACCCCTGTATAAATGAAGACCTGCGGAAGAGGCTCACCGTCATGAACCCTGGTGATAAGCCTGAACATGACCGGGTGACAGCTCGTTATATGTCTGAGCATGTCTGTCTGTGAGAGAATGTATGGCAGGTTTAGAAAGTTTAACGGTCACTTCATCCGAGGTAGAAAGAACTGTATGTACTGTGAACGAGAGTGAGTGAGGTCGTTAAAACCTCATAATCCTTAAAGGAGAATATCAGACGTGTGTGTATATGCGTGTGCTCACGCAAGTATTTCTGGCTGCTGTGAACCTTGTGCTCTAGTGTTACTTAACCCTGTTGTAACAGGCTCCCTGTTCCTAGCAGCTGCCCAATGCAGGCCAAGACCTGGTTATGTCACAATGACAGTCTGCACACACACACACACACACACACACACACACACACACACACACACACACACACACGATTATGCAAAGGATAGATACACAGATGAAAGACACTCAGAGTGTTACAGGCGTGTTTACAGGTGCTATTTTGAGATGCTGCCCGATACTCCCCCTCCATACCAAAGCTTCTCTTAGCACACATTTCTGCAGCTCTGAACCAGACCTGCCCAAACTCTTGCTGGAAATATCTACCACAGGGCCAGGCTGTTCTGGGACAATGTGTGATACTAAAAAAGCCAGCCAACATTGTTACTTAAGCTAACAAACTCTTAACAGCACGCAATGATTTGATTATTACGACTAATATAGTTCAGAATGTTTGACTATGTATGGCTATCATATGAAAGTTTTTTTTACAAATCTGCCCTGATTATGGATCAGAGCCGACAATGGATGCCTGTTGACAGCACTGAGGTTTGATACTTGGGCTGAAGTCGAATAGTCCATTTAGCTTAGGAACCTTCCTAACGGAGTGAAATGACCCGGAAGCCATGATAAGTGCTGTTTGAATTCTCTAGATGATAGGAAAGAAGGTTTCAAACTTCCTTTATAACCTCCTTTAGCTTAGGAACCACTGGACCTCCCTGTGTGCCTTGGCAGTCTCAAATGCTGCCCCACAATGCCTTGCAGCCGCAGCATTTGCCATCACACAACAGTCGGCCGTTCATGGAAACAACCGATTATGACCGAGAAATGATATCATGAAAGTTACGGTGCTTAAGCATTTTTAAAAACGTATGTGGTAACTTGCCAAAGTGCTTTGTTTTGAATGTTCATCAGTATTATAATAAAAAAGAGATATATGAACGTTAGCTTTTACTGAAATGATCAAATAAAGTCAACATTTCACAGTCTTTACTGAGCTGTGTGGGGTTTGTTCAACTTTTAAAAGATGTTGTGTTAATGGTGATAGATGTTAAGGACTAACGTTTATAATAAATACATTTGTAGGGCCAATTGATTTTAAGATCTTTTCATAGTTCATACAATCTTTGGGATCATTTGTATTAATGTGGACCGGAGGGAGAGGGTGACGAACATAAGTTTCATTTTTTATTTCAATTCCAACTTTGGTCATGAAGAATATGTTTCTCTGTTGTCCACGTTCATAAAGCATAAAGCAACAGCATCAGAGCACNCACACACACACACACACACACACACACACACACACACACACACACACACACACACACACACACACACACACACACACACACATGTGGTATTGTTAACCTCCAACAGGATTCATTCTGCAGGCAGTTTTATTTTGGAAGGAAAAGGGGCTTTGGTGTTATGTTCCTGAAGGGGCTCTGGGACAAGAGGAGGTCTAGGATTTCTTCCAGTGTCACTTTGTCCTTGTGGAGTTTCTATCCTTAGTTTTCTTTTTCTTTCTCTCCTCTCTCTTTTGCATGTCTCAGTCACCAACCAACAGGAATGGCAATTACTTCTGTGGACTGCTAGATTTTTAGATGAGTTTGTGCTGTGTTAGTGTCCACTGTGTACTTTACGAAAAGGCCACTAGGGGGAGAGGGAGAGCCGATGCACATATGAGACAAAGTTAAAAAAGGGAAGTGTGAGCACCTGAAAGCGAGGGGAGACAGCTTAACTGAGAACATGTCTGAGGAGGAGACAGACGGTAAGACTTGATAGGAGCTATGGATTGAGGAAGAGAAATATGAGAATTGTTGTGGAAAATCTAGAAAGATAAAGACGGTAGCAAGGAGAGACAGAGTGAGACAGATTGTTTGTGTGTCTGTGTCTGAGACAGTAACCGGTGTTCCCTCCCAGCCACCCCACTCAGCACGGGTGTTTCCATTCATGGGGCATGGAGAGCAGTGACCTAAGGGAGACCCTGTAATCATCCTATGTGTCTGTGACAGGCCCGGATAATCAGTCTCACTGGGAATACTGGAAGAGATCTGTGGACCAGTGATTCTGCGAGACCTAATCCTCAATGAAGCGCACTCATGGCTCTTACACTGCAGTGCTCTCACAAGACGCCTTTTTGACACACTCTCAGGTTACACTGTGTGTGTAATCCCTCTCTTCCTTGTCGGACTCTATGTTGTATTTCTCACCAACAGAGGATTTAATTCATTGTATTTTCTACGTTTCTTTAGCATAGTTTGAATGGAAATGTGTGAGCAATAGGGTAACAAAAATACTAAATTGTAATTAAAATATTAAACTATTTAATTAAAACTGTGCTGTTTCTGACACAGCAGTCAGACATCTAAGCCAATTAGCTTTTAGGTTTTTAGAAAATAAATGTTAACTGATATTGATGTAGCTACATAAGCCAAATGACATTCCCTTCCTGACAACATATACGCTATGTTCATATATTTTTTTAGGAGTCACTTCATAGGAGAATGTGTGATGTTAAGCCTACATAAAAGGCAGTTTTACAGCAGATATCGTGAACTAATAATAAGCTACAAGCCACATCATAGAGAGTGTCGGAGCTTCAGGTAGAAAGCAAAAAAGTAAAGGTTAACATGCACACTTACGCTTTGAAGTACGCAAACACACACCGCACAAACACACACACTCCCACATCAGGGTGTGTACACACAAACACAATGGTTCAACATCTCATAAATGTTTCAAAGAGGCTTCACAAAGAAGTCAGGGATTTGGCACAAGCCAACAGTACGCGCACTAGAGAAAACCCACACAGTAAAACACATTTCAGTATCAATTATTGTGACAAAAAGTATGCATGCACTCATTTTTATACATATATTGTTTATATCATATTATTCCCTTCTCCTATATTGAGCTCTCACTTTGCAACTGGTGAGGAAATTCTTTAAATTTTAAGCAGCAAAGTATTCTGGATCAAGGTTTATCAAGAAATAATGACATGAATGTATACACACGTTGACATTTCTGATGTCTGGTATACTTGTGCTTGTGTGCCATGCAGGGTGAGGGAAGCGGCATTCCCACAGGGGGCCTGGGAATCAATTACCACTCTCCCGAGGCAGTGGATTGGCTACCAGGGAATGACAACATGCCAGACAGCCACACGGTCAGGCTGTCATCGTTTGATTTACACATAATCAACTCCTAATTGTATCACATTGGGCTGCAGGTACATGTAATTTAAGATACAGTGTGAATTCACAGGGGTTTTGGCAGGCGGAGCTTTTGTGTCCCTGCGGTAATGAAGGTGAGGCGAGAGCTTTAATGTGCCTGGCCCCTGGTCGTCCTGTGCTGCTAACTGCAGACTCGCGGAGGCTTAGGGAGCAGACTTTTGTGCTCTGACAGTTTGATTGACAGCTGACATGACTGGCTCTGGAGTTGCCAGTCAATCCATAGCTGAAAGTAGCCCCAGTGCAAGAGGGTCTTACCATGGTGAAACTTCAAAGGGATTCTCTTCCTGTGTATTTGTGTTGTCTTCTCTGTCTCTGTGAGTAATCAGATCCATGTTGCCACAGTATCCTCTGGACTCTGGAAAGTTTGGAGTGTGGAGCTGCTCTTTGCAAAGTTTAGAGACGGAGGCCCAGGATTCTGCTTTGCTACAATGCTGCTAGGTTATTGAGCCATTTAAAATATTGATTTAATTATGTGACGGCTTGAGTGCTCTTACATCAGGTGATTTGCAATAAATGTACGAGGTATCAGACGGTATAATACGACGTCTTTCTTTTGCATTGTCTAACTTACTCTACTGCATCCATGACATCAGAGAGAAGGCAGCAGACTCCCCTGAGCATCAAAACGCAGACAGACTGAGAGAATAATCACAAGGCTGCTCTATTAATCTACTGTATTATGGTCCCTGGTCAATATATTTTGCTCGTGTTCAACAATAACCATTTATCAAGTCAACCTGGCTCTGCGAAGGATAACCTTTTAAGATGTCAAGAGGAAAAAGGAATTCTGTTTATATGCAGCTTTAAAACAGTAAAGCCATCATATGTACATAATGACAGTTCTCCTTTATTAAGTGTTTAACAAGCTAGATGCATTTGAAATGTATTTTCTTCTTTTGTCCAAAGCTGAATATTTGAACAGGCAAGGCAATTTAATGTCTTTTTTTAAAGGAGTATATTTGTCAGGAGTCATCTACCAAACAGCATTACATTTCATTCTTCAACTGAAATTTGACATTAAAAAAAGTTGATCCCAGAATAATTAATGCTGAGAAAATCATGACCGGAGCAAGCACTTGGATTGCATTTTTGACTTTTGACAAAGTCTGTTTAAATTCATGAAGGTGTGTTACCTGAATAATCTTGTCACCTGTCAGGTACAAGCTACAATGCAATTAGACAAGGCCAAATATTAAATTCAACTCTGAGGCTCTGAGGCTTTGAATGAAGAGAGGGTTTTTTTACATTTTCTGCTTCAACATGTTTCAGATATATAAAAAAAGAATCATTCATTTTTGTTGTTTTATAAAATAAAGGTATACTGAAAGAGATACTAAATGAGATGCAAGCAAACTTTCTAAAACATGTTTTCTGAACACCAGAAAACTTTAGTTGTATCTTTTTAAATTGTGACTTTGTTATTTGAATCCTTCTGCAGGAGGCATTATTGTTAATTATTGTTCATGGAAATATTGTTTTTTTCTCATGGCTGAATATTTGGACTTGGTTCAGTCTCACATGTCTTGCCCATGTTTGTCTTAAAAATACTATCAGTACCAAGAGCCTATGTAATTCATAGAGCTCTAAATCAGCAATCATTTCATAGGAAAATAATATCCATAAAGTGTCTAACTTCCTAGCACTCAGGCTATGGCGTGCAGTTTATAAATCCATTACCCTCTATTCAGTGTTTTACAGCACCCTGTAGGTAGTCACGCAGTCTGTTTCTCACATATATGACAGCATTTCACACATTTGCGGTCTTTTAGGATCTCTTTGGAAATAGCATACAATAGTTAATATACCATTTTTGAAAATTCAATTATTTTGTTTCTTGGTAATAAAACATAGCACCTCCAGAGGATTTTAAGTTGTTTTGAATGAAGTTGAGGCATTATCAAGATTAATTATTTCCTTTTTGTTTGTATTCACCTTTATTTCATTTACCACTGACAGATACTATCAAAAGTATCCAAACAGAAGTGAACATTCATTGTCTTCATTGATTAATGGTAATTTGGTGTCATTACACTTGGGCATGTGAAACATATTCTAATCGGAAAATATAATGCATCCTGCCAAGTGTGTTAAACAGTTCAGCCCGCAGACTTTCTCTAACCACTTTGTACTTTACAACTTAAAACTGAGCCACAATATAGTGCAGACCATTGGCAAGCAGATTGGATAAAAATATGTATTATAGTGAATGAATACAAAAACATGTTCTCAAATTCAGGGGGTACACGATTACAGGGTCCCACGATTCAATAAAGTCAGACTGAAGTACTCCTTCTTGCATCAGTCAATCCTCACAGTAAACACAGAGCTAAATCCCAGATCAAATGCATGCTCAAGGTTCTTTGAGCATGTTTTCTCTCACTGATTGTGCTGTTATGTTAAATGTTTGTTGTTTGTGTTTCATGTATTGTGTCTGGATACTTGTCTGTTGATGTTGGACATGGAGCTGCTGTGACGCAAGTCAAATTTCAGACTTGATCTGAGAAATAAAGTATTATCGTATCGTATATAAAGGACATTTAAATACAATCAAAACGTTTTAACGAGAGAATAAAACGTTTAAAAAACCTAAAAGATAGTACCTGTTTCTCAACTAGTTAAGCATTCATTTGGTAAAAAAAAGGCTCTCTTCTCGTAAAAACACAAAAACAGATAACCCAGCTCTATTTTTTAAAATGTAGAGGAATTGTGTATGTTTTTAAACTTCATGAAATAACCATCTGTTAAAGCCTTTTCAACTTATTAGAGTGTCCCCTTCTTCCCCTTCGTTTTGTTCTATCACAGTCCTGCCCTCTAACACTTTTCGACGTGATTGATTTCCCTTTTCATTCCTCGGTGTTGACCCTTCCTCCTCCCTCTCTCAGGTCCGAAGCAGAAGTGTAAGTCCGGTCCGGTGGATCTGGTGTTTCTGATCGACAGCTCTCGAAGCGTCCGGCCTCACGAGTTCGAGACCATGAGGAAGTTCATGATCGACATCCTGAGCACGCTGGACATCGGACTCAACGCCACCAGAGTGGGGGTGGTGCAGTACTCCAGCCAGGTACTGTCGGCCATGTTGTATTTAGTTAATGTCCCCTGGCCCTTTCCCCCACTTCTGGTTCATGCAGATCCTTCTCGGTTTAGCAGCGTTTCAAACCATGCATTTTAATCAAGACCATTATTATGCTGCTGTGTTTATTGTATTTTTGTAACTCTGGCACAACAATTTCCTTCGGATAAATAAAGTCTTAACTTAAAGGTTGATAGGGCTAGCGAGGTAAGTAATGAAATAGCAATGACGTGTGTATGGACAATTTGATCCGCCATTAGTGTGATCTCCTTCCTTCAAGTAAGAATGCCGTGTCAAGTCTGTGTTGGGGACGAAATTGTCTCCGTGGCCTTTGATGAATTTGTGTTCTGCAAATCTTAGTGAGTTTTACGTAAAGTTATTTTTTGATTTGCGTTGTTCGTGTCGTTCCTTTATCGTCCATTGTTCTGCAAGAGTTGTGATTGTTATGGAGACACAAGAAGAGATCACACACACAGGAGTGGGACGCGTCCAGAAGAGGCAGGGAGGTTCGTCACGCGTACTGGAGGACTGTCGCCGTCACCTATCGGCAAGTCGTGTGAGTGTGTGAGTATCTAGTGTTGACACCAAGGTTGTGCTTGTCTTCCGAGCTTAGTGACTCCTCCTCCTTCTCCCTCCTCTCTCCTCCCTCCTCTCCTTCCCCCCCCCTGTCCCCCTCTCCCCTCCTCTCGTCGCCGCATTCGGTCGCTCGCCGTTTCCCCAGCGTAGTCGTCCAGAGAAACAGGAGGTCCGGTTAATCTGAAATCGTATTTGGTCTTCGATATCCTTCGAGTACTAACCCGGCTAGAACAAACCGTTATAAGTTTAAGTTCACCGTGGAACTAGTACGCTGCACAGTAACGCCACGTGCTACAGGCAGGAGACGAAAACAAGCCTCTCAACCAGGTTTGATAGGCTCGTATGATATAGCGCTTGTACTTACAGAGGAGAATGGTATTGAGAAGTGTTGTTATAGTGGGCCCTCGAATTGGTGGGCCGTCGAGATGACGTGAAAGTTTACACACGGAGAGCAGTTGTCTTTCGTCTTAGCATATATTGCTTGTGAGGATTTTTGCATGTCTACAAAAGTGGAAAATCGCCTTGGTCGCGAAAGCGGTGAAACTTAGACCGATGGTGATATAAGCGCAGCGAAATAACCAGGACAGGAACCTATCACCCAGTCGTTGGCCAGAACTTGGTGCAGGATGCTAGCAGGGGTCAAAGAGTCGAGAGATCACACCACGCGCGTTGTTTTTCAGAGAAGCGAAATTCTCACTCTTATTGCGAACAAAAAGGAATCAACATGTATAACATACCAAAAATTAATTCGCGAGAAGAACGGGACCACCTAATAGTAAAATTCTAACAAAGCTTATATTCCCAAATTCATAAATGACTCTGGTTGTCCCGCCTGTACTACGTTGGTGTAAAGTACTGAGTACATAAACCTTCGAGACTTAGTACAAAGTCCTACTACTTGTACTTAAGTTCGGTGTTTGAAGAGTTATATTGTTCGGTCGTCGACTGTGCGTCTAGCTGGTCGCTTACACACACACACACGACACACACACACACCACACACACACACACACACACACACACACACCACACACACACACACACACTGAGGTGACAGCGTCCTGAAGAACAGCAGCAGTCAAACATTAGACGCGACGTGCAGCGTCCACTTTCACGGGCCTCGTGCCGGCAACGTCTAGACGAGTGTCAGCACAAAAGGGGAGGTCGTGTGTCAGTTACCGACTTTTTGGTGTGTGTGTGTGTGTGTGTGTGTGTGTGTGTGTGTGTGTGTGTGGTGGTGTGTGTGTGTGTGTGTGTGTGTGTTGTGTGTGTGTGTGTTGTTGTGTGTGTGTGTGTGTGTGTGTGTGTGTGGATATTATGCACATTGATTTACAACCACAGAAATGGATTTTAACAATTCACCACAACAACAATTAATATAGCGAAAAATGACTTACAAATGAGGACATTATCACCAGAAGACTAAAAGTTCTTTTCGAAGATTTTATTTACGTAATAAAAATAGATAAGTAACTAATAATAATAATAATATTCTTTGACAGGTCATAGCGAGGAAGACATATGGAACGCCGTACAGAAGGGCAGGAGGCAAGTCCTCTCATAGGCCGCGTCTGTCTCCGTCACCTTTCTAGGGCCTTCTTGAGAGTGTCTAGACCGGTGTCGGCAGCGAAGCTGAGGTGGTGTGTCTAGGTGAGGCACTTCTCTCTCCGTGTGTGTGCCAAGTCTAGGTCAACCTCCCAGAAATCTTTGGTAGGCGAATCGAGATCTCGAAAGTATTTATTCTCCCTGCCCCAACACGTCGCTTATACCGAAAAGTAAAAACCCATTAAATTACCTAACGCTGACAAAGTAGCAAAATACCAAAACCACTATATTGAGAAAGACAATGAACAAACTTAATTACAAGGAATGAGAAATCAGAAAACACATAGAAACAGAACAAGAGATTTCGTGATAACCCCGGACCTTCCTTTCCACGAATATTTATTTCAATCGATAATAATAATCAAAGACGTTTCAACAACTTTCAAACAACTGAAGGTGTCTATTGGCATAAATAAACCACTCGCAAACATGAGCTAGATGACGTATATGATAACAACTTTACATACTAAATGTCAGTAGCTAAACCAAAATTTTGCCGCGACCCATTTATATAACTATACATTTAATCATGGATCACTTTACTTTGACACACGAAATTCGTCCGTAAGTCTAAAGAGTAGGTTCAGTATGAAGCGAAGACACGACACCAAAAACTAGGCCGCATCAGAACATACCGTCTGTTTTAATTGAAAATCCATTAGTGAAATAAAAGGATGACCGGCATTCAACCATCGATCCGTACCAAGGGAGATAGTTGAACTACCTACCGACAGTGCCGTTCGTTCGACCTAACACCACAGTCGAACGACCCTTACTTATCACAATACAATGTATGTAAGGGTCCTTTACTTAACTAACGGCGTAAATACTTTTTGCTATGAAAAGAAATTTAACACCCGAAAACGGGGGGTAATCGTGACCCGACGGAGTGATAATCCTACCCAATTGTACGTCTCCTCGTGATAAAGTGCACACACCGTACGTACACACTGGGTAATTTGCTCCAAAGTAGGAAGTTTAAGAAGAAGAAGATAATCTACGTGATAAAGGAGACGAACTTAAAATATTTTTCGGTACTAATTGGTACTTGTATAAACGTGTTCGTCGATGACTTGTAGTTCACTCGTCGACAAAATGGCTCTGCAAATGGTAATCTCTGTGTCTGATATAGAAAATGGGGCGTCTCAAACGAGGGACCTATGGCGTCAGGCTTGACTACTAGTCTACGTTTTCTGAGCTTGGCGTCGCTTCTGCACCAGGTGCCCACGGGCCCCGGAGCTTGCCTCCCTGCGGTGGAGCCGGGACTCCCTGCGGTATTGAGACGAGACCGGTGCGGGTGTCGCTTCTAGCAGATACGGGAAAAAGAGAACGGGACGTTAGCGGTGGAGATACGGAACGGTGAGCTAGGACTCCTGCTGGGCAGGCAGTGCTAGATGCGTGGGGTGCAACCCCGTGGACTGCCTCTCCTTTGTCAGTAGTCCACTTTCCGAAAGGGAAAAATCACTGCATCCTTGAATCAAGAATTTCCGTTCCGTTCAAGTAAGTATGATCGTTGGAAAGTTGTGTTCCGTTAGGTTTCAGGAAATGTTTTGCTTTCTGTAAATTTCTTTACCGTAAATTTTCGTCAGCAATTTTCGATTCTATTTATTTTTTGTAATTTTTTTATGTACCTAATTTTTAGTGTCACGTCAAATTCTACACACTATAAGTTAATTTTCGTCGCCTGTTTTTTCTTTTTCGGAAGTCGGACCTAAAATTTTTCATCAGTCTCAACGTCGCCATGCGACGTCCAAGACCTCAACCAAGGTTCTTATAAACCTCGTATTATCCTTGAAGGGTTACAAAAGTCAAGACTGAGACCCCTGCTCTTCGACTGGCAGGGGACTTCTGGACTCTCTAGACCTTGACCAAGTAGGTTTAAAATCGTCACTCCAGTCTTTACATAAATCCCGCGGATTGGGTAGTCACGAACCTATTTGTCGTCGTCATAAAATTTAGATAAGAAACTGTGTGTCCTTCGGTCTCATTTCTGAAGTTCTTTGTCCTCGCTACACTAGGTGAGAGAATCCCAGTCGACTCCTGAGCTGAATTTTGGCCTTTGGTGAAGGTCGGTACGGGCGGACCTTCTTAGTTACAAATAAAATTTCACAAACACAATCTTTACACATTTAATGAACCCGGGGACAGAGGGAGGAGACGTTGCTTTCGACGCCGGTAGTGCTTAAACTAACCGCTGCCTGGCCAGTACCAGGGACCGGTCTCCTTACTAGAGCGAACTACGGGAAGTGGTAGCACAGGTCAAAATCGCACTCGGAAGTCCCCTGTCAGCGCCTGACCTCTGTCTTTTGCCTTGCAAATGGTTGTTAAAGGGAGGCGGACTAGATTACCGGCTAGAGATGCAACGGTTACAAAACACGAAAACGTTATTGCAGNTACAGTTTTCTATACAGCGGACTACAACATGGATGTATAATAAGAACGAGGGCCTACTGTAAACTCATCTAGAGACTCTGCACCGTGCTCTGATGCTGTTGCTTTATGCTTTATGAACGTGGACAACAACAGCATCAGAGCACGGTGCAGAGTCTCTAGATGAGTTTACAGTAGGCCCTCGTTCTTATTATACATCCATGTTGTAGTCCGCTGTATAGAAAACTGTAGTTACCATAGTTTCCCCACAGCAGCAGACGTACATTTATGACGTCCGCTGGCGCATCATAAACACGTCGGATAGGGAAAGTGCAGTCGGATTCTCTAGAGCACCGCAGTCTCTTCTCCTAAGTCCTTTTGAATTCTCCTATCCACTATCCCTTAACCCCGTGACATTTCACTCAGAGGTCAAGGAATAGACGATAGGGTTAGACGTTAGGAGCTGATTTTTGGATTATCCGACCGCAACCCTACCCCTAAAAATGAATTTAGGAAGGAAATTATAAATCCTGGGTAACATAGAGTTCTTTATTGTGTAAGAAAAAGTAAATGTACTAACATTGAGGCTTCTCTTGGTTAGGGACAATAAGGTGATAAAATATGTCTTAGAGTTATGTTTGGCATTCTTTACCAAGTTTACCAGGGCTAATGATTAACTGACAAAGATATGAAACAGTATGACGTAAGTGGAAACCTGGTAGGGGGGGATTATTTGGATTTGCTCAGCAAATCTCCTCAACAAAGGTGTCCTGGCTGCATGAAACTGTAGGTGTTCAAACCGAGCTCTGTGCGGAGGTGAAACCTACAGTAAGAGTGAAATGGAGTGCAAAGTGGATTTGGAAAAGTGTCCATACAGAGGTAGTCCTCTGAACACCTGGCTCTGCTGGCTGTCTTTGGTTTCAGATTGCTGTGTTTTTACTAAAACCTATAAATCCTTTGAAATGCTCAAGCCATCCAGCTCACAGACTTATAAGTAAAGGTGTCGTATGAACTGTACCCATTTGTTTTTGTTGTTGTATCAACTTTATTTGAAGAAGAATCAACTAGAGTGTAATGAAAAAAGTGTCTTGTAAGTATACTAAAAAAAGGCATAGGCTGTAAGGTACATCAGAGATTTATTGACCAACCACGCGTAACACTAAACCCACCGACAGCCTGGCCTTCATGCCCGAAATTCCAGATGTAACTGCCCTGCATGGTGACGGTGAACCTGGCCTTGACTTGGTGGGGCTACACGCACAACCTCCCTCTTCGCTCGTCGCTGAAGCATATCACATAGCAAAACTTGAGAAGCCCTGACAAAATATGACCTATAGGCTCCACGCCCCATGGGACGGGCCTTCAGCCACTGAGGGGTGTTAATCTCTGCTCTCTGACCTTCTGCGCCTCCCTCGTTCTTGGACACATTTTGGGGGTCACACAGATGACCAGATAGCTGCCTTTAAAAAAAAAAAGAAGCTTTACCCTCAACAGCACACTGCAACCAAATAGTTATGTAATTCCCCCAAGGCAGATGCCTATCTGACCCAGCAGATAGATCCCTGCCAAGGTTTACATAACAAATGGCAAACAGGGCAATACAGTAGCAGGATGGAAACCTAGCTTCTAAATATGAAGACCTGATGTTACTATAACTGTACCATAACATAACTGTGAATGCTTCTCATTGTTTCTTGACAGCCAAGGTTATGTGTTCAGCAGAGGTCTTCACATTTGAACACACAGCATTATGGTTAAATAGTTTGTTTACATTCAGCTCCTTGTCCTATAACTGGGTTAGCTGCCATACAGTAAACTGCCTTATGTAATTCATCATTCTCAGAGCGTAAACTGGTTGCATCACTCAAAATAGGCTACTGTGTTTCCAGACAAACCGGTTACAACGTTACTGTTTGTTCTAATTCCAGCCATGTGACTGTGACTGGCCTCGGAGGGAATATTGTGCACATAACTCATCCAATGCGTCGAGTAAAAAAAAAAGACAAAGGACATGCATTTTAGATGCGATTTCAATCAAAGCCCCACAATCTTATTTGTCTATTAAATGTCTGTGCATAAGTGCAAGATGTCACGTTTGGTCAATTTATGAGATAATTATGTGTAGTTCACGAAACCCCACGCTGCTTAAAAAGATTAATGATCTGAAATACCTCCCTGATGGGATTTTTCCTCATTTGCTGTACGTTCTCAGACTGATCTGCAATTTCCATAAGAATGATAATGAGAGCGAGAGGTATAATGAGTACCAGACGCTCATAAAAACGCAAATGGTACAAATGTGTGCGTGTGAATGTGTGTGTACCTCTGTAAGTTTTACAAGCAGCATGCGTTTTGTTTTTGTTTTGATGGAGGAAGGAGGGGAAGGGGGGGGCTTTGTGGGTGAGTGGGAAGATTCTTACCTTCCATCCTGCAGAGCTGTTGCTGTCGCCTTTGTCTTTGAAGTAGGGTATGGATCTCACCATCCAGTCATAAATTTGAGACAGTGTCAGCCTCTTGTCCGGTGTGCTCTCAATGGCTTTGGTTATCAGGTCTGCGTAGGAGAGGTTACCCCAGGCGTTACGGCGAGATGATGCTTTCCTCGGGGTCTGCTGAGCAGCCAGGCCGCTGGGAGTCAGTGCGCCAGAGTTGGCTGTCGGGGAGTGCGAGGAGTGCGGGGAGCCTCCGCTCTCCTGGCCGGAGGAGGACAGCCCTCCATCGGCCACGGGGCTGCTGCTGCCCTGGTCCTCTGTTGCCAAGCCAGAGCCATCGTTAGCCGTAGTGGTGGCGTTATCATCCTCATCATCCTCCTCCTCAGGTATAATATCTGTGTCATTATGATCTGGTTTCACCGCGTTAGAGTCTGGTCGAGGTAGCGGCCAGGTGCAAGATCTGGGCCGCTTCTGGGGCTCGAAGTCCGGATCAATGATCACTTCTAGGTCCGGGAGTGTGTCGGGGAACGAAGCCTCAGCCATTATCTCCCGCTCCGGTTACAATGTAGCCCCCGATGCCAGGTAAAGTTACAAGACAAGAAATGAGGAGCTGTCAAAGTCGCGTCCCATGAATGCGCGCTCCCTTCCTTTGTTGCTATTCCACACCAGCGAAGTCCCACCAGGGCCACGAGCAACTTAGTTATTAGCGCCTGTTGAGGACATGGAGACAGAAAATAAAGCCAACACACTCGGTTAGAGTCGAACGAAAACACAACCTAACAGATGCGATGCAGCGCCTGATTGTGTAGGTTTATTCTATTTCTGTCAATCACGCTACTCCAAACGAAAAATAGTAACACATATTTAAATCCTCGCCTGAGCTGAGCTGGTCTTCATTCTAAAACACTACTTGCTCATCTACACCAAATCCCGTCCTGGTGCACGGCTCTTAATCCTCCCACCGTAAATAAATGGCTGAGGAGAAAGTGCGTAATAAATCCGCTCTCAACACTTTAAATGAAATACCTTGCACGGCCAGTCACTCGCGCTCTGTGGTTTCCAAAAAAAATCCCTCCGAAGAGACTAGATCCCGGATTGTCCACGGCCACTTCCAGATGCCATCTTGACTCTATTCCTCTTTCACTCGTCAAGTGCGTTTGCGATATCGATAGGATGGATGTCGATGTGGAATAAGACTGCCACCTCACTCCGGGTTACTACTGTATCTCGATTTGCTCTCCACACTGCGCTGCACACACACGTTCTCTTACACACATACACACACTTACGTACATACACAGACTCGCGCATGCAAGTCGATCGAGGGCCAGCCCCCTGGATCCTGTGCATGGGGTCGCCTTTTAAAGAGACACTGCAGTCCAACAGGACGGAGCTGTGTGTG
Organism: Notothenia coriiceps; assembly: GCF_000735185.1. Taxonomy (NCBI): domain Eukaryota; kingdom Metazoa; phylum Chordata; class Actinopteri; order Perciformes; family Nototheniidae; genus Notothenia; species Notothenia coriiceps. The sequence continues at coordinate 24,063,854 of NW_011369947.1, read as the reverse complement.
CGCAGGTTGAGGCTGGGACACGTCTTGACATGTTAGAGAAAGGCACAGAAATATACAGAAATGTATAGAGGCACACAGCTGAAGAAATTAGGAACTATTAAAGTCCACTTGCATCAATTATATAAATTTACTGTCAAAGCAAGATCAGATGGGGGTTTACATGTCTTACTTTTGCTTCTGGTGTAACTCGACAAGCATGCTACAGGTTTTTAATTTGTTAGAAAGCATTCATCTTGATTCAAAGAAAAGGCTGTGACTGTCTCAATAAAAACGATGAATAAAACAATGACAGAATATTATTGCAGCAGTCCAATATGAAAAGCTATTTAGTTTATTATCATACAAAAGAGAGGTATGCTTAATAAAGTGCTTTTCAGGTTTAATCAATGATGTCATCTGAGTAATTCAACCCCTTGTTTACATATTATTAATATACAGTTATTCAATAAGAGATGAAACATAATATAAACAGTAACTTATATTTCAAATATAACAATACAATATCATGTTTGCTAGAGTCATGTGACTTTTGGTCTTTAGTATGTACACATTTTTTGTAAGTAGTATTGTGAGCTATTTGTTGGCCCTATTTGGTATATCGTACAAAATTAAGCTTATATTATATTACCTTATTGTTATTGACATGATGGTGCTTAATGATAAAGACATTTAAAACCCATTATCTCGTGATCGGATTTGAAGCTTAAACATCATATTTTGTATTCTCATCCCCCTCGTTGTTGCTACATCATAATGGATGATGGTACCTTTAATCAGCGGACCTCAGATTGTCAATCACGTGTGTCACCGCGCTCAGGCCACGCCCCTTTCTGGCGCCTGTTCCACATCCTTTAGAATGACGTCATGTCGTTTATTAGCCAGAGATAAGGGGAGAAATCCTAGATTGCTCTCCCTCCTGTAAACGGTGCTCTGGACCTCCTTCCCCCTCCTTCTCTTGCTCTTTCCCCCCCACCTCCTCCTCCGGATCAAAACAGCCTCGTCCACGGCTTCTTTGTTCCGAGTGCTGCCTGCCTTGCAAGGTGCGCGTCCATCTGCGCGTACTCGCGGTTTCTGTGCAGGAATGCGCGTTCACAGCTGACCATAACAAGATACCCTTTCAATATAACTGCATGGATTTATTGTGTCTATATGGCACTTGGATGGAATTTTGTATCTATTTATTTGACATTACAATAATGTTTTTATTATTTTTGAACATTATACTGTTATTGTTTTTGGCATGAATTAAATCTCCTGTATTGTATTCCTTGCACATCTGTAAATATGTTTAGGCCCCTTTTTCCTATCTTTTTTTGGGAGATCTTCATCACATTATTCACAGACACCAAGCTGACACATTTGCCCTCTAAAAAGGTCAGACCTTATTGTTTAACCGTGTTCATTGACACACATTTAACCGAGCAGATGTATACGCTCATTTCAACAGCAGTCTGGAGTCTGTACTGTACAGGATTACAGGCGGATAGTCAGTACACGTACCTCATATTGTGTGATGCTTTTTTGTTCCGTTCACATCAAAGAGAATACCTGATGCAGCAGTTTGGCTCCCGCAGAGAACTATAGAGTTAACTGCACACTGGATGTACAGACAGAGGTTAGGATGTCTGAGTGTGTGTGTGTGTGTGTGTGTGTGTGAGTGTGTCTGTGTTTGTGCAGATCTACTGTTTAAAGCCAACTGTATTAGACTGGGATATGTTTCTTCCTTTAAATCACACTATTTTGTTCTTCTACTAACATATTTGAATTCAGTTTATTCCCAATACATTGAAAGATAATTTGAAGTGTATACAATATTGGTCTACATTGATGATTATTCAGTAAAGTATTGCATTTGTTTCCTTTTGAACCAAATATGAAATGACCTGCCAAGGTAGAAACCATCTTCAATCCTTTTATGACTAAGCCATGTAACAGCTTTATTAAAAAAAAGCTTCTTTTTTTTTTAATGATTTTAACCGCGTTTCCTTTCGAGAACCAGCATTTGATTATTGGCTTCATCTTTTTGAGCACACCAATATCTTTCTGAACCCTATCGATGGTTTTAGGTTACTTTAGAGAACACAACACTGACTTTTATTTGCTTTTCCACCACAGACATTGGGAACTGAAATGCACCTTCTGTACGGCATGTGCAACAGTATAAGTGTCAGCCTTGTCCCCACAGTACCCTGCTGCAGTATCTCTGGCATTTGGCCAATATGTTCTGTGACAAGATAAGAACGCTTCCCCCTACATGCCCCTTTGAGTTTCCATAGTGTTGGGCAAGAACACATTCATGCACCCAAGCAAACAAATACACACACAATACCAAAACATTATTGCTCTTTCTCTTTACCAAAGACACATTTAACCAAGTAAGGGCAAGCAGCCATTAGAAAACATGACATAAGTCATTTACTAGTTTTGTAAAGTGTGCTATCAAATACAATTCGTACAATCTTATCAACATTTAAGGCACGTTTTAGGACATCCTGTGATGTATCCTAAGCCCCCTAATTTAATGTAAAACCAGAAGATAAATTATTGGTATTTTTTATAAATGTTTGTTCCATTTTGTACTAATAAGACAAAGAGAAAGAGACAAAAGGTGAAGTGTGTTCCATCTTCCCTCCATCAGCATGGGGTATCAATACATTGGTCCAGATGGATGGAGACTGCGACCCCTCTAAGCCGGCGTGATTTATCCAATTAAGACAATCACAAAGCGCGCGGCAGCCATCTCTGTTTGTGTCTGATGTTTCCCCCAGCGTAATGCTCTGATTGGATTAGGGGCCTTGGCATGGGCGTGATTGATTTTTCTTTAATTGAGAGTTATGGTGGGAGGGCCTTGCTACAGACTCAAGTGCTTTTATTGACACACGTCATGTGCATGCACCCCTGCACACACCTGCAGACACACAGCCATCAACCCCCACCATTATATATAAGGATTGTATAAATACTTTAGTGGTTTGCACATTTGCTGCCTGGTACAAATGCAGTATCTGGCATAATGCTCTTGTTCTGGATACTGTAGGTGCTGCTCACTGTTCTGACTGTATTGTCAGGATGGGCTGGTCCAGGCTGGAGTGGTGCACTAGAATGACCTCATCTTTACATGGACGCAATAACAAACCATGTTGTGATTGGTTGCCCTCTGCTGCCACCTAAAGGCATACAGGAAGAAGTAAAAAAATATCACAGTTAAAAAAAATCTATCCGCCCTATAATCGTACCTAAAATATGGATGAAAATCTAGGAAGATGTTGATGTTCTTTCCAACAAAAAGGAGATTACCCATTAACCTTTAAATGAGGATACCGTTTTAATGTTTAATCTGCTCAAATTGGGAAGGCAAGATGTCAGTTTCAATTTTGGTGCAAGAGGGCTTCTAGGGAAATTAATGTACCTTTTAAAATTGTGCAATATAATATATGTTTTGCAGGACTGAAGCGTTTTCTTGGCATCTCGTAAAAAAAAGTAAGGAGGATGCTAAGATGCAAAAACATTACATTTTATCAAATGAACAAAAAACTAATGTGAAGTAAATGCCACTTTGCAACTTACTTAAGGTTTCGGATCTGATTTATTTTTAATCACACCTGCATGACATTATTTCTGAAGAAATCTGGACTGAAGAATGCAAATTGTTTGAGATTACAATTTTAATAGTGTTATAACGCAGTAGTTGTGTATACTATTAATTCCCCCTTCCAAGCTGCACAGTGTTAGTAATAGCAACTGTAAGTCAAACATCTTGCTAACAGGACGCCAAATTAAGAATAGTTCTATTTGTATCTGCAAAGCTCTTGATATTCATTGATATAATACATAGATCAATATCATTCATACCATTTTAAATTCAAAAGTCAGAGACTGTGTATTTAACATTTTTTCAACTTTGTCCACTAGAGGGCGGCAGCCACCTAGTGTGAGGGACTCCTCTCTGGAGTGTTTGCCTTGTGGTTCTCACATGTTGGAGGTGTAAATATGTTTTAATAGAATCTTCCACAAGGGGGAGAGAGCACACCTCTCAGCACAGGAAAAGAGTTCAACGCACAGTGCGGACGTCAGATCCAAAATCAGAAACCGGTATCTAGTGTGTGGTGTCGGTAGTTAGTGAGGTACTTTGTTGTCTGGAGGTATGTATGACTATGAGGCAGTCAGCAGGATGTGAGATGTTCATGTTTCCTTTCTGCGACTGCGATCTCCGTTTATCCAGTATGACTCCGTCTGCATCTCCATCAGTCTGGAGACGGTCCTCTGGAAGGCAAAGATCTCCTCCTCAGCCGTGAACAGAGTCAGGTTCTCCGCTGCCTTCTGAAGAGAGGACACAATACTAGAGTTAGAGGCTGATATACTTCAATACAATTTTTATTCAAACATATTTTGGCTAAAGGAGAAGTTTAAGGAGCTGGATTAAGAAAATGAAATTGCCTGTTTCATTCTTAAACATGCAGGATTAGTATGTGTGAGAGCTAAATCCTCTTTGTTGACATTAACATAGTGTCGGTTAAACTTTAATGATAATGTAATACTTTTATAAGCAGCCATTAAAAATAGGTAAAGGAAACCTGTGTTTTGGATGAAAAACTTCCCTTACCATTAACACCGCTGCAATGATGTACAATGTACATGCACCCACTAATACACTATTGACTAACAAACAACCCACTGGTTGTTATTCTCATGAAAGTGCAGCTCACTGTAAATAGAAATCAGTAGTGGGATTTTTTAAATTTTATATTTGAAACTGTGCATTTATTGCATATAGAAGATGAGGGTTTTCCTGCCAGTTTAACTTGTTGTGTTGTGTTGTAGCACATGTGATTTACCCCGCTGAGACCCAGGTCATCCAGCAGTTGTCTGTCCCTCTCATCGTCCCCTCCTTTATGGACGAACAGCTGCTCTAAAGGAGTAGCAGCCAGCAGCACCACTCTCACCTGGGACACAGAGGGGGGGAAAGACACAGTAATGTCCAGTTTAGTTATATAGGTCACTTCCTTTTGTATTAACAATGACTTCTTCTCATGTAATCAATACTACATCAGAGAAGATAACCATTCAATCATTATTTCCTTAAAATGATATATCTTTGGTCACTTTGAAGTTCCCCTGAGTCAAGTGTATATTGACTCTTTTTATAGATTGAAATTTCCTCTTCGATGCTATGATGAATTTATTAATAAAATGACAGTTCATGGGAAGTGAGCCAATATGAAGTCGACACTTGTGGTCTTTTAGTGGTACGATAATATAGTAATATTATTTTTTGCAGAAGAGTATTGGTTTACTATTTCATTTCAGTGGTCTATTCTGTCATGAAACACATTCGTTTTGTTTCTGGGGGGGCATTTCATGCGTTTGTTCTACAATTAACATCAAAGAAGAGAAGGGAAGAGAGATAGGGGGTGAAATACAAAAAAGCCGAAAGCTGGACATAAACTGTTCAGCGTTTTAATCCTTGGCCAAAAAGGCAGATTTTAACCTTTTTTATGTGAAATTACATTTGTATTTTTGTCTCTTTTATCACCCAATTTAAGTTAGGACAGATTGATGGAGCACCTTGTTGTCGTAGAAGTTGTCTATGAGGGTGGTGAAGCGTCTGGCCTGGTCCTTCAGGGTAAGTGTCAGCACGGGAATATGGCGAATGAATACGGTGTCAAAGAACCGAGCCATTTCCAGGTAGTCACTGGCACCCAGAGGCTGAGAAAAAAACACGTTAGCAGGTTAAATTAGCTGAACATCACAATGCAGAGAATAGTTTCACTGTGTCCTTGTAAACACAAACACGCACTAGGAACGCTGTGGTGTGCGTGTTTGCCCTGAAGTGCAAACGGAGCGCTTGGGGCACCTTGTGCAAAGAGCTCGGGCTGATGTTCAGTCCCTGTCCTTGGTTCTTTGCCATTCACGATGATTGCTCTCAAAATTAATGTGCACGTGCCAAGCATATGTCAGATAGAAGAAGAAGCCTTGAAGCTCAGATGCCTGCAAAAGCTCACCGCTGTCCATCAGGCTTGAGACCACACACACACACACACACACACACACACACACACACACACACACACACACACACACACACACACACACACACACACACAATTTGAGGCACAACAGGCTCAACTATTCACTAAATCGTCAATAGACTTGCTTTTTGACATTGAGCAGAAAATAGGACTGAGATGGAGGGAAGGTGATTCATTTTTTGGACAATAAGTACACAGAGGAGGGAAGAAACAGAGTGCAGAGGCAATAAAGAGGCAAGAGAGGTGCTTTGAACTTGAGCAGTTTTGATTAGTGGTGAGTGTGCTTTGCTTTTAATATTCTTTGTGCACACTTGAAGAAAAACGATTTACCTGAATATGGCCTGCAGCATTTACTGTTATTGTTGAACTTTTGAAACCATCGTTTTTCAGAATGTTGGCAATGAGGCAAATGAAGACTTGTAGAGAAAACTTTTGTACACTCACTCTTCCACACAGCTCCTCAAAAGTACAGTCAGCGATGGAGCCACAGGTCTTTTCCAACATCACGTCTCTTCCCAGCACTGTGAGCAGCCGAGGGCCCGTAACTAAAGAAACACACACACAAAAATAATCTTGATCCTCATGTCATACAGTTTCTATCATCACTTTTACAATTGAATCAATATATTAAAAGTTGATCTTAGACCTTAGAAGTCACCCTAGTTATTTATTACCAAAACAGGTATATACAATGCATCTACACACATGTTATTTGGATAAAGAGTTTCAGATATATATGAACAAAACAGTCTAAATAAAAAGAACCCTAGAAAACCTTAAAATTAAAGCGTAAAACTAACCCGGTGGCTGATAGGAAATAGTTCAGCAAAACTATAAACACTTGTCAAATCCTGATCCAATATTTTCAAACTTCTAAAAGTGAATTCATAGTCAAATGTAATGTTTTCTTTAGTTTTAAAGCTAAACCCTAGTTTTTTGGTACATTTCTGCACATAATACCTGCCTGGGCTAAACACCCATCAATACATGCACTATTTTCTCCTTTTGCAGGAAGGGGAAGGTATTAAGAAATAAGCTCATCAAATTGTAAGGTTTGGACTATTTATTGGATATGTGTACAAAAATATCACATATTGTCAACGTTATCCGTAATGTGGGAACAAAGCAACAATCTTAACACAGTGGGTAAATATGCTGTTGCACAACAAACACAATAACATGAACTCCATCAGCTTATGTTTTAAACAATGAAAAAGCTTGATATTTAATATTTATTGTATTTAGCCATCACATCATGCTGCATCAGACTAAATGTTTTCCTAGCCCAAGCAGTAGATCAAAATGTTGATGTCACATCATGAAATGGAGCGAATCTCATCGAAAGTTGATGTTTTCTTTATGTTCCTTACCACTCTTTTGACTTAAGGCCAGCTCCTCAAAAAGCGTATCCAAGGAGGCCTCTGCACCAGGCTCCGCTGTGCTAAAAGAGAGAGACACACACAAAAAGCAAATATGAAATTAACAATGCTGAAATGGCCACATCAAACGATTGGCAGCCAGGAGTGCATGGGAGGGGGTGGTACTTAGCTTTTCACTCCATCAGTAAAAAACAGGATGTTAGGCTCTAAACACGAGCATTAGCCTGTGAATGCACGTCAAAATGAGATTTTAAAGGGTGTGTGTGTGTCTGTGTGTGTGCTTGTGTTTTAACTCCTGGTAAAAGGGTGCGATGAGTCTATTTACATACAGTGAAAAGACGAAAGCACTTGAAAGCTCCAATACGGCGATGAGCAACAGCAGTGTCATTCATACCTTGTTTGTGTGCATGTGTGTGTTCCTAACAGCGTATATGTAATGAGGGAAATAGAAAACTAGCTTTTAAAGCTCTTCCATTTTCTCATACTCTATTGATTCCTCTTTTATTCTTTTCATGGATCTCTCAAGGTAATGTAGGTCTTTATAAATCTCACAGTCTGCTTCCCCATTTATCCATCTGTTTACCTTCTCTTTCTGTCCTTTAAAAATACAAATCAATCCAGATGATGTGCAAAAACATTTCCTGTATGTGTGAATGCTTGTGTGCGTGTTGTCAATGCAGATTAATGTTGACTTTACCAGACTTCTTCTAAACATCCGCGCTGAGTCGAACTGCAAACTTGAAACAAATATGTCCATTATTAGAATGTGTGTGTGTGTGTGTGTGTCTTACAGGCGGTACAGATTTCCGGCTGCAGCTTTGTCCAGCCTCCTGTAGTCAATCCCAGAGTCAAGACAGATGGTTTGGCAGCACTCCTACACACACACACACACACACACACACACACACACACACACACACACACACACACACACACACACACACACACACACACACACACACACACACACACACACACACAAAGATGGTTGAAAAATCAGCAAAGAGCAAATATTAACAATAGGCCCAAATGTGTTTTAAAGCAATGCAGAAAGAAAAGTATGTATTGTAAATGTTGTTAGCTTAGAGTTGTACTTGTATCTACCTTAATTTGCAAACTGATGTTTTGTTATTCAAGCAGTTCAATCACATTTTCTAATTTTTACGAGTAGTTTATGTAGGATAAGGTTAGAGATACTGAATTGTTTATATGTCTTGTGCTTTTTCAGCCCACATCTTTTTCAGCATTCGGGGCAAGACTCAAATACACTGAAGTCTGTTTGCACCTAATGAAGGAATATAACTGGTGCAAAAGTGTGGCTTGTTGATTTTAAAATAACACATGTTGTTGTGGCTGTTGTTCACAGAGACAATATTTGTTGATAGGGTCAGTTCATTTATTTATTTTTTAATAGGGGTGAGGGGATACCCGGAAAATGTTTTTGCCAAACCACCATCTTCTCTTTCAAATAGATCATATTAAGTCACAACTATGAAACATCAGATTTGACGTATCATATTTCCCTAAAATGTCATTTTTAAAGAACATTTTATAAAGTTTTTTTGATAGGATAATTTTTGGTTTTGCTGTTTCATTACAGACATTAAGTTAATTTATTTGTGTCTTTAATTACTTATATTGATACAGTATATATTTGAAAACATTGCAGTCTCAGTTAATAACATGTGTAAATAAATAAAAATACACCCCTTCTAAATTGATTAATAGGCAATAATAAATTGATCGCCATACTTATCGTTTCAAATTGATTTAAAATATGGGTCTGGACAGATTTAATCAGTGGCACATAGAAGTTACAAGAGAAATGTAAAAGTTTAAAATGTGCACCATATAAATCAAATAACTCTTATAGGCTTTCACAGTAGATACTATCTATTAGTTTAGATTGATCATCTCGGGGGAATTAATTTAGATAACGGAGCTTGTGATTTTTATTGTTGCTTCTCTACTGCTCATCCCTCATGGGCAAAGAGCAAATAAAAAAACAAGTGAATAAATTCAATTCAGAAGGCAAGGAGACATCTTTCTCTCCTCTGACAGCGCCGGGATTTTGAGACACTTCTTTATGGTTTATTGAGTCGATCTATTGTTCCTGAGGCTATTCAAGTGTGTTAAAGCAGGGGTGAACTTTTGATGCAGAGTTCAAACTTTTCCAGATAGTGTAAAACGTCAACAGGATTCATGTCAGGGAGTGCACCACAAACTATAATCATCATCTCCACCATTCTATCAAAGAAGAGAAAGGAATTGCATATCATCCCATCCGAGTAGTCGACGACAGCTCCGGTAAATTATGAAATCAGTGAATTTCTGCCACTGGCCTCCTTAAGCTGCAGGATAATTAGTAATCATCACAAAGCAAGGGGACGGAAATACTCTATTCTTCTCCGCTGTCAACTTTTTATCTCCATGTCCGCTCACACAAACGGGGTTCCCACTCTGAGCCAATTGGCTGAATCAGGCTTAATAACAACCTGACAAACTCGCCCTCCCCCACACACAAAAGGGAGGTGTCATTTCATCAACCTACTGTGACCCCACCAACGGGTAAATAGTCCCTCCAAAATGGGAAAAAAAGAAGGAAAACTTGTCACTATCGCCGCCACATCATTAGAGTCTCAGTTTGTCTTTTCTCCTGCCATCTTCTACTCCCTCTCTTTATCAAGCGTCTCTACCTCCGGTGAAGGCGGCTGATGCGTTTCTTGACGGAGAAGCGAGGTACAAATAGGAGAGAGGAGAGCAGGAGGAATGAAAACACAATCAGTGGTGGTGATTCCATTGGTTATTTATAATCAGATAAGGCTGAGGCCTCGCGGGTCATTACTTGATTATCCATCTTGAGGGGATTGTCAAGTTCTCACTCCTCCGAGATTTTATCCGCCTACTACACATTGTGGTCTCCNACCACCACCACCACGCTTCTCTCTGTCTTCTTGGAAAGTCTCATCTCCAAATGGCCTTTTAGCTTATCGTGTTTATTGTTCTCTAAGGCTGAACAACAACAATCTGATGTATAAACTCTGATAAACACCTGCCAGCTGCACTCAATTGTCAATTGTAATGTTTAAACGCTTAAGCAATTACTAGATTAGTAGATAGAACATTTTGATAATCAATCGAGCATAAATAAACATGAGAAATGGCTGTGTCTCTCTGTTTTAGATTGGTGGGAATTTAGTTAGAGGTAGTTCACCTTGGGCTCTGGGACATATTTTACAGTATGATTTTAAATGTTATACGCTAATCAATTGGTCTATGAATAAGAAATGAAGGAACAGCTTAATAATAACAGGTGATGCTAAATTGCAGTCATTTAAAATGGTGCAGTGGAAACTATTCACTGAATTCAGATTATTAAATGTGAAAGTTTGCTGTTTTTATCAGATTGTAAATTGATTATATTTGCGATTTTGGAGGGAGGAGAAGCAATGCTGTGCACAAGGTATCTTCGGTTTCTACAAAATATATTCATGTTTTAAATTGTTGTTTGGACAATACTATCAGATCTAGAAAAAATGTGAGGAGTATTTCTGTAATATGTTTGAACTTTTTACTAACATGAATCCAGTGATTCAAACACAATAATTGTCTGATTTAATTGATAGGTAAAATAATCCGAACTTTCTTTGTCACCATGCCACATTATCAGCTTTTTGTACTTGTGGTGTGAAACTGGTCCTATGTGTGTAGCTGACTCACAGAGGAGCAGCATGGAAGCAAATTAAAAGTCTCACTACTTGCAGCGATGCATTCAGGAACTCACAGACACAAGAGGGGAGGGAAAGAGAGAGAGAGATGACAGACATGAGAATGAGAGTCTCTTTAGAAGAAAGTCATCCTAACACATGTAGCTCCAATCATGTCATTGTCCAAGCTGTCCACTGCTCTCTCTGGACAGCCGTTTAGCATAAAAACAGAGTGGCTTTTTTTTTTTTTATCTTCACTGCCTCCGCGCCCACTCCCTCTGCGACATATCTTTCTCTATCCTTTACTCCTCAAAAAGTTGCTTTTGAGTTTTTCAAAGAGCGCGGTGCCATTGAGCTGCAACAAAAGCCAAGGATAGCTGACTATTGGGCCCTGATGAGGTCCACTCCCTCATTACCCGGCAGCAGAAAACATTTGATGCTTTTTTTGTTTGGCCCGGAGAATTGACCAGGCCTCAAAGAAATGCGGGGTGGGAAGGCTGAAAAAGAGACGAAGGGGGGAGAGAGGGGGAGGAGGGGAAAGGTTGTCGTTCATTCAACCATGTGTGTCTTACAGCCTTGTGTGGAGGGACAGAAGAAAAGGAGGGAGGGAAAGAGGGGTCGAGAGAGAGAGAGAGAGACCGGGGGAGAAAAGAGAGAAAGCTTAAAACACTGCCTTTATGCTGGCAAGTTCTGGACGACTCTTCTGACATCAAAGTGTTTTCACTAACTGGGGATCTGCTGTGTGTGTGAGTGAGTGCGTGGGGGGTGTAGCTGGTGATTTTATTCATTCTTGGGCAGTCGGAGGGGGGGTACGTGACAATGTGAACACCCTAATTACACCTAATGATCTATTCCCTTAAAGTGTGACCGCCTTGGGCCAGCGATGGTTTGTTCTGAGGGGTCGTTCTCACAACCTCCCCCTGCCTCGGCTGCTCCTCTTGGGGAAACATCTTTTGAGTCGGAGGCCCCACCTTTCGTGATCCAGCACCCCACTGGACCCCCCACCCTCAACCCCTCTCGAGCTCTGATGAGGCCCAAAAACCCTGAACCGCCCCCCCAAAACTCGCTGCTCTACCTGCACCTGGCCGGCAGAGGCTCCACATGTTGGGAGGAATAGTCGAACAGAAGAAATGCAGATGAGCAAATCGCTAAGATACTAAAGTCTCTGCACAAGCTACAATTGAACAGATGTTGAAATACAGCTTAAATTCAACCATTGTCCTATTATAGCAGAATACCAGACATTTAAAGGAGTATTTAGCAATTCACTCCTATAACATAGAATGACTCATTATTGAGGTTTGAAAGTTGTGGGACATTATTATCTCCTTTCCTTTGGTAAAGTATGGTGACAAGGAGACAATAATAATATCCCCATAGATATCACCTTTTGTTTAAATAAGAGAATTCGACCAGCTGCTACTTAACACATTTTACTCATTTAAGAACTTCCCAAAGCAACAAAAGACAATTCTTTATCCTTGTCAAAGCCTGGTGCCTACATTACCCACAATGCAACTCCACTGCCAACAGTTCTTTCAGGGATAGTGATAGTAATGGATAATGTATACTATAGTCATATATTTATTCTTCTTTTTAGTATTACTGTGTTATTTGAAGCCCTTTGACCTTCCCTTAAAGCACCAGCAATCTTACTCTGAGATATAAAAACTGTTTTTGCTCAGATAAACAAGTTGGTAAGTCCTTTTATCTTTATAATAAGGGTGTTTTAAAACATATTTAGTAACATAACATGTACAAAATGGCCATCTTTGCAGCTGCTTGATGTTACAAATGTGAAAAACGCAGCAGAGTCAATTGTGTTGATAAGAGTGCAACGGAGACACAAAGCATAAGTAAAATGATTTCACGAATGTACACGTTACTGAAGTTAAGAGGAGAGCAACATTTTTGTGTTAAGCGATTCATTCAGATTGCAGGTGGCCTGCTTTCCAAATAAACAAATAGAGTAAAGGAAAATACACCTGTGTGCGTGCATGCGTGATCAAGCACATCTGACACGTGCACATGCGGGAAAACATCAGTCAGCAGCAGAAAATAGGCAAAGGTTCCTGGATCGATTCAAAATGAAGTGATAAATACAGAGCCAGAATCAATTCCTCACGTTCGAAAGGAGGAAAAATCAATTTGTTCTTTATTAATCGTTTGGTTTTGTAGGTGCGAGACACTGATGTAAAAGAAGTGAGGTACGCCCTCGAGGCACACGGCGAGTGGCATTAAATGCTCTGGAAGACAATGAGAGTCATCAAATATCAACATCCATTTGATTCGAACTGGCAGGCTGCCGGCTCTTCAAAGGCAGTCCTTCTCACCAAGGTCTTCACTGGAGGACCACATCCCTCTCATTCCTCAATGTTCCTTTCTCTACCAATCCTGTTTTGTTTATATATTTATTTTTCTTCATCGCCAACTGCACATCCCATAGCAATTATTAACAATGACACAAAAAAAGAGAAGGAGAGTGGATCAAAAGAAGGGTTAGAAACAGCAGGAAACTCAGAGATACTCGAAAGTTGCCTCAGGGTTGTTGTCATGTTTCCCCCCCCCTCTCTGCAGCATTGTGTACGCAACTGCAATCGAACAAGCGGAAGGAAAATAAAGTCACTATTCTGCTACCAAAATACAGAGACCTGACCTTGGGTGAGTAAAGCCAGCGAGCAGAGCAGGATAGTAATAGAATAAAGAGCGGGGGATAGAGGGCTGGAGAGAGGATGGGCGATGGAAAGTGGAGTGGAGAGGGAGGACAGTTTGTGAGAGAGAAAGAGTGTCTTAGTTACAATACTGGCAGTGTCCATTAAAAAAAGCCCTTAAACCCTGTATTTTACAGAACTCAGAGCTGTGCCACGGCTACAAAGAAAAAGAAGCCTTAACAACTGAAGAGCTTTCCTGATGGAGTCCATAGAAGAGAACAAGAAATAACAAATGACTTAAAATATAGGAAAGACAGATACTTTAAGGATAACTGAAGCTTTCCATGCATAGCATCATTTCTACATTTTTAAGATTAGGAAACTGGATGATTTCTTTGAGGGGGTAGGGAGCTGAGGAAAAAGGGGGTCCAAACTAATCAGAAGTCAATAGTTAAATAAAGACATCGACCCAGGCGGACATAGGTGCAGGATTAACCTCTACCACTCCAGCTCAGGTGATAGGGAGGAAAGGTCAGAGGCTATTTCTTACTTTCCAACGCCCTCATTCACTGCCTGACCCGCTATAGAAACACACTTAGACAAGAAGGAGCCGCAGCATGGAGGAGGACCCGCACCACCGGGCCCTGCCAGCATTAATTCAATCCATCAAGGGTCAGCTAGTTAGCAGCGTGACCCCGCTAAAACACGCTTTAACTTTACCGAACAGGCCGCTATAGAGAAGCCAGAGCACCCCCCAAAAAAAAAAACACAGACCCCGAAAACCAGATGGCCTCACAAAGGGGAACATGGAACCCTGAAAGAGAGGAGGTAGTGCGGGGCAGAGCGGGACAACAGGCATTCAGGACCTTGATGAGGGTGGATTAGAGAGGGCAAGGGTTCTGCTGGGTGAGTGGGCGGGGGGCAGAGTGACTCCCAGGTTGTTGTGTGTGTGTGTGTGTGTGTGTGTGTGTATGTTTGAAGATACGGTGAAGCTCTGATGACCCTGAAGCTGGCCGTAGCCTGGGCACTTCAGATCAGCCATGTGACTCTTGTTAACAAACATGTTTTGAGAAGTACTCCTTTTCTTATTTTGTAGACAACAGTACTCCCACTGAGGTTTGTGACGAAGCATATATCGTTCATGAGATGGAATAATTATAGTCTTACAGTAACAAACTAGTTATCCTATCTAGTGAGTAAAACATTTTAGGCCAGTAGGAATCAGTCATATTAATAAGTAATATTTTGTGGGGAGAAAATTCAGATTCCATGACATTTTCTCATGTTATAGTAAATAAACGTACAGTATATTTACATAAAGTTGGTGTTCTTGAGTCCGTTTTTTGTATTATTCATTATGTTTCATTTTTACTAGATGTACCCGAATCTGCTCAGCTGTGATGCTATAAATGATACTTCTCCCTTTACGGTTATACTGCATAAAGTACCAATATATGGAGGATATTTAGTTTGTTCTAAACCAAGACCAATAAAAACAAATATATCGCTGAGGTTCTGATCATTGTGCTAATATCATTTGAATACAGGTAGCGTTTTCCCCTCGTCACCTCATGTCTATTATCTTCAATAAATAATGGGAATTTAGAAGCAGCTTCCTTTATTCCGCCATAAAATTCAAGCAGCACTTTGAGTGGTTATTTTCAGTCCTTCAGTCACAAGAGAGCATTTATCAGCTACATTATATTGGCTGAGAGAGTAACTCGCCAGACCTTTGCTGAAAAACCTGTAGGTCTGTACGCGAAAAAAAGTGAAGGAATTATAAATTACATTTATTTGCACTACTAGGGGCATTTTTCTTATGACAAGGCGAAAAAGCACTACATTTGTGGGCAAATAAACTGCTGTTAGATATTACTTCCTGTTATTATTAGACTAAATACCAATAATAGGTGCAAGAATGCTGCTCTCCTCTGCTGCAAAATGCATGACAACAAATTATTATGCAATTATTTATGAACATGATCACTCCAAACACATCAGTGATCATCTGAGATGCAGGCAGGATAATGGCGCTACCTGCTTAAAATTGCAAAGTAGATTTTTTGCTGAAAATGCTAACCACCGCATCGCCCACCACTCGCCCCCCCCCCCTACTTTTGAAATGCAAGCAGTCACTCACTCAGCTCGCCCGCCTCTCTCTGATTCACATTACCTGTGCTCACACACACTCTTTCCATCTCTCCCTACCTTTCTCTCTGCGAGTCTTTCACCGTGCCCTGGTATGATCAAAGACAGCTTTGTGACACTGTGTGAGGCATCGAGGAAGCAGAACACATCAAACCACTAAAGAGCAACTTGCAAAAAAAGACAGAGATAGAGGGACAGAGGCGCACATGCATGTGTGTGTATGTGTGTGATAAACAAATGAATTCATTAACAAGACAAGAGAGAGGGATGACTTTGTCTCTACCTTCAGCACGTCGATGAAAGGTAGGAAGGTGTCCCTCTGAAGTCCGTTTTTGTACAGATCTGAAAGAGGAGGGGAGGGCCTGTATTAGAGCTGCTGTTTAGCCTCCTAATAATGTCATTCCCTCGCCGCAGATTGGCAGATAAAGTGGCTATTGATGAACTGAAGGATGGGTGGGGAGGCACGACAAAAGGACTGGGACCAGGAGAGAAAAATGGATTTCTCTACCGGCAGCGGCAGCAACGTAAAATTCATTACATTCCCAAACAATGGTGGCGACAGAAAGGACTGTCGCCTTTTCAGAGCGGACAATGTCCACAGCAGCTCGCTGAATAGATGTTTCAATTAGCTCGGCTGGAACAAATTACATCTGAAGTAGCATCCCTGATAGACAGATAAAACAGATAGGGATTCACACACAAACACGGACAAAGACACACACCCACAGACACACAGCGAGGCTTCAGCTTTTCCAGCTGCGAACGTAAAGAAGCTGTCGTTGTTGATGTTTGGGTTTAAGCTTAACTCCTATACTGTAATGGGCTGTGCTGTCCATGACACAATTCTTTTGCAAAGGTGAAAGGAATAGGTAAACATTTTGGGACTTTGAAGATGACGCAGTTATTTATGTGTCGACAAAGACTCCACAACAGGCTGCAGTGTTACTGAATAGGCATGAACGCTGTCTCTCAGTGGCTTCAATATAATTGTGTTCCTCTGAACTGTCGAAAAAATAGTTTGAATGTGCTTTGAGGTGATGGCTTCATAATAACTCTTAATGAAAGGAAATTGTTTTGGTTTCATCTTGGATTCCTAAATAACTTGTGGCACACATTAAGAAAGTGCCTACGACCATCAAAACCTATCTTAATGGTTATCGACTTAAAATATCTTGCTAACCAATAAAGGCCAGCCCACTTTACAAGCAGGCATTGATTTATTCCCGTCCGTATATTATGTAACTGTCTGAGGCCACGCGACGCAGTGACAAATCAAACCAATGACCTTATACATACAAGCGTTGTGTGTCAGAAATGGCACCAATGTGGAACTAAAATAATAAGTTTAGTATGTTTAGCTTTGGAAATGTTATAAAACTTACATTTATGAAATGGATTTTCAAGTGTGAATGGCTTTGCCCAGAACTAGTCAGTCAGATGATATAAAATAAGAATAAACGTATGACAGTAAAGGAGCCACTACGAAGGGAGCAGTTAGTGGAGACTGCAAATCAACATCCAATCAGTCCTCTCAGCTTTTAAAACTAAGGTAAATCTAAACTAATTAACACGATATATCCCTCATGTTTAATCCGTAACAAAGCCAAAGTGAGTAATGGGGCTTTAATTAGGTTGTGTCCTGGTGTACATTATTGGACAGGAGCAATGCGTTCCTAGAAGTAGTCAAGCATATGGCCTCCTGTGAGACAGGGTTTTACACTTTACACAAACAATTATTTTATTTGTGAGGTATTGTGTTGGGAAAAAAGCCAGTGTAGCTGCTATTTCTATTTGTGCCAAGCTAACTGGCTGAATTTCATATTTAATGTACAGATATGAGTGTGGTATAGATTTTCTCACCCAACTCAAGCAAGAAAGCAACTGAGCAGTATTATACTATAGATCAGGGGTGTCAAACTCAAGGCCCGGGGGCCAAATCCGGCCCGCGACTTCATTTAATGTGGCCCGCAAGAGCTTGCAAAGAATATAATACGTTTATTATACGGTTAAATGTCGCTTTACAGAAGCACATTGCCAATAAACAACATGTCCCACAA